>NC_060951.1:10336329-10338346 GCF_022045245.1 Lucilia cuprina
ACTATAGGGTGAACAATAGACTAAAGCCTGGACTATAGATTTCAATCTGGACTATCGACTATAGTCAGGACTATAGATTATAGTCAGGACAATAGACTATAGTCAGGGATTTAGACTATAGTCAGGGCAATTGGCTATAGAGTTTATCAACTATCAATTAGGTAATTTTATCTAACAATTCCGCTTCTGCGCAGTTCTTGGAGTGTTAATGTGGTCCATGTAAATTATGACCCATACCAAGTATTAAGATGTGATAGAATTATTTCAAACTAGTTTATGGGCTATAGACTATATTTATAACTAACCCAACCTAACCATAGACTATAGTCAGGGCTATAGAGTATAGTATGGACTGTTTGCTATAGTCTGGAATGTGGTAGA
Source organism: Lucilia cuprina (assembly GCF_022045245.1). NCBI lineage: Eukaryota > Metazoa > Arthropoda > Insecta > Diptera > Calliphoridae > Lucilia > Lucilia cuprina. The sequence continues at coordinate 10,336,711 of NC_060951.1, forward strand.
ATGTGGTATAGACTGTATACTATAGTCTAGACTATATGGTGGACGATAGACTTAAGCCTGGAATGTAGACTTCAAACTGGATTATCGACTTTAGTCAGGACTATAAACTATTGTAAGAACTATAGACTATAGTCAGGACAATAGACTATTGTCAGGTCTATAGACTATAGTCAGGACTATAGAATATAGTCAGGGCTATAGACTATTATCAGATCTATAGACTATAGTCAGGACTTTAGACTATAGTCAGGGTCATTGACTATATCGTTTATCAACTATCAAACAATTCCGCTTCAGCGCTGCTCTTGAAGTGTTTATGTGGTCCATGTAATTTGTGACCCAGACCAAACATTAAGATATGATAGATTTATTTTAAACTAATTTATGGACTCTTTTTTGAATCACAATAGTTAAACGTTTTTAAAATTTCGAAAAATTTGCATCGTTTTGATCACATTTTGCAATTTCTTTATATATTTTATATCCTTTATTTACCCGTACAGTACAAGCGGCCAAAATTAAAAAACCAAATACAATTAGAAACTTCATTTTAAAAACTTTTTATATATTTGATTATAAACTACACAAATGAACTTATTTTATCCAACTTTAAATGTAAACTGAACTAATATGGAAAAAATTCCTAAAGTTTATTTATATTGTAGATGATTTGATCAGTTAGAAAATCTAACAAATGAAATTATAATCAAATTATTTTTTTTTCATATATAAAAAATGCACATTTTCATGTATCAATTTAATTGCTTGAGAATTTGTCTGTAAGAAAATAAACTTCAAATAAACAATTAACTTTTCCACAAATTAATAAAAAACAAAAAATATCAACTAGATTTAAATTTTTCACAAAATGAGTGACGCTTAATGGCAACAAGATATGCATAAGGGGAAACATATAGGTCTTGTAAAACGAGATTAGTTTAACAACAGAATTTTAAGTTCAATTCTTATAGACGAGTCCAGAAAAATATCATCAGTTTATAGACAAATATGACTAAAAACTCATAATATTGTCTAAGGACTGCCCATCCGTTATAGCAGTCTTAGGTGTATATGCTTTTATATCAAGTAAAAAGTATTCAAGTTTATGAATCTTCGACACGTAAGGTGTAATAAAAGTGATTGATAATTAAATTTAAAGTTATCACTGTATACAGTAATAATGCTTATAAAACAATAGTTAATAATACGAATATTTTCCTTCACATGCTATTAAAATTATTAATTGAGAAAGGAAATTGCAAACAGTCAATTTTGATCGATTTTTTAGATATTCCTACAATGTAAATATAAGGGAAACATCTCACTAATTAAGTTTTTATAGATGGGAATGACACCAGCAGAATTTAGGGAAAAAATTTGTTTTCTTAATTTAACATAACAGACCTATTATTTTGACTTCTAGTTTATAATCTGGTTAAAGTCTAGTCTATTTAATCTATAGTCTAGTAAATAGTTTAGTCTATAACCTAGCCTATAGTCTAGTAAATAGTTTAGTCTATAATCTAGCCTATAGTCTAGTCTATAGTCTAGTCTATAGTCTAGTCTATAGTCTAGTCCATAATCTAGTCTATAGTCTAGTCTATAGTCTAGTCTATAGTCTAGTCTATAGTCTAGT
>NC_060951.1:10338446-10341400 GCF_022045245.1 Lucilia cuprina
CTATCTGTCTATCTATCTATCTATCTATCTATCTATATATCTATCTATCTATCTATCTATCAATCTATCTATCTATCTACAACATTCATATAATCAACATACCAGGTCATAGTCGACAATAGACTTCTGGGTAGAGTAATCCTGGAAGTACTCCTAATACTATTGTCACATATTAGGTTTGTATTAATTTTTGCTAAAAATACTTAGGGCGGGTTTCTTACTCCTCAGTTAAACTAGGCTAAACTTTCAGTTAGATTAAACATGAAACAAATTTAGGCGGACTTTAACCGATGAACAATACTTTTATAAAATATAAAATTTTGGAAAATGTTAAATAAACATTTAAAACAATAATAAATAAAACAAAAATAAATAAAACAAAACTAATCAGAAAATTGCAATTTACTTAAAATATTAAGTTTTTTTCACACTTATAACATGAGTTTAACTGGCCAATTACACTCAGTTAAACTAATATAATATGTAACTTTACTGATAACTGAAAAACACGAAACATCTATTAAACCAGGTTTAACCAAAGAATGAAGATTATCTTTATCAGAAAAACTCGCCCTTAGTCTGATAAAAAGCGTTATAACCGCATCGGTCATGGAAAAGCAAATTACATTACTGATTGTATAGTCGGATATTGTCGACCATATGAAGCACTAGCAGCGAGTATGTTTAAAATGTGGATTATTTTTTAAAAGATAAAGCCGGCTTTTTATGGACACACTGACAGACGGTTGGACGGACATAGCTATGTCGATTTAGAAAGTGATTCTGCAATGTGTTATCAGCAGTTCAGTCGGACAGTCCCAAACTACCTATGTATTTAATCAACCACCTACCCTAGCCACCGACAGGTGACTGGCTATTTTAACATGTGCTTGTCATACGAGAAAGTCTATCGTCACTCCATAGATTACGAAGAGATAGATAAAAAGCTTAAATTTGTTTATTAACTGACCACTCTTCCGCTTAGAAAGCGCACACTAAAGAGAAGATTATTTTTATCCTCGTTTACAAAAAGACGAATAAGAGCCAACCAGGTGGTTAGACGTTAGTAAAAATCAGTATTTTGACTCTTTGTTAAACTGCTGGGTTTGAATACGTGTTGTCATTAATTGTTTTTTTTTTTTATTTTATTTGACAAGTTAAGTACCCAGTACATCTCTAATATTTAGGCTTAAACATTCTTAATTTATAAAATTAATGATAATAAATTTTTTAAAACAGACTTTTTTCCACGACCTTGAACTACAATTATTTATTTATTTCTAAGTTAAACAATACCAAAAACCAGTTATTTCCCGCTTAATTGAATTTCAAGAGAAATTGTACGAAATTGTCTGCTTTACATTATATATACATATGACCACACAATGCCTATGGATAATAATTGTTAATTAATACGGAATACAAAAACAAATAAACAAACTTGGATTTTATAGCTTAACAATGAAAAATTTTTTTTTATTATTTTTTATTATATTAATTTTTTTTTTATTTCATAAACAAACATTTAGAGAAATACTTAACAAAAGTAGTTCGTTGACACTTTAAGTAGAAGTTCCCAGAAATCGTTAAAAATTGTTTTCAAAAAGAAATGTCCATTATACAAAAGCTTTTTTCCAGTCGTTGAGTCATTCAGTTACAATATTTAATACAAATAAGAGTATTTATGCTACTAAATCTTCAGCTGAGGCGATACCTTTACTTTCGAATTCAGTTTTCAAGCAATGACCATATTCTTCAGCAGCTTCACAACTAAATAAGTATATTCAAGTTAAGCAGGCTCTGGTTTCAGTTATAAATTATTTAACTTACTGATCATCACTAACTTCTATACCCTCGCAGGCTTCGATTACTTCTGTAACAAGTTCTTTTTTCTCCTCATCCTTAATAAGGGCTTTAGCTAATTCTATAGCTTCATCTTTAAGCATTTTACCTTCTTCGCTCATCTGGTATTATATAATAGTTCATGTACTTAATATAAGAAAGCTGAGAAATATTACACTTACCACTCCGAATTTCTTTAAAGTACAAGCACGCATACATTTACCCTCTGTGGTCTCAGCAGGTTGATGTTTAACCATGGCTTCAAAATCGGCTAAATGAAATCAATAAAAATGGATTATTATTGAAATTAATATATAAAATATAGTCCAGAATTTTATTTACCATCTGAGGCACCAGCTTCTTCTTTACAGCCAGTCGCAATGGCAACTGCCTCCTCTTTGGTCAATTCAGCCTTAAAGAATAAGAAGTGATTTCGATTAAAAAAAAATTAGACCGATCTTAGTTATGTCTGCTATACAGATAAAGGGTCAAAGGTCCATATTACTTATGTAGCTTATGTCTTGATCGAATATTGAAATTAATCTTCTCACAAAATAGTTCAAAGCTCCTGAGAAGTTATGAACCCGGTTTTCAGAGCAAGATGGTACTGGACTTTAGACTATGTTATAGATTATAGTATGGACTGCAGACTGCCAATCGACTATGGTATAGACTATATTCTGTATTTTTGCAATAAACACTATAGTTTAGGTTATAGATTATAGTCTGGATTGTGGACTATATTCTGGAGTGTAGACTATAGTATGGTCGGTACACTATAGGCTGGCCTGTAGAATATTGTCTGAACTTAAGACTACAATCTGTATTGTATATTGTAGCCTGTACTATAGACTATAGTCTTGCCGGTATTCTATAGCCTGGACAATATACTATAGTCAGGTCGGTAGACTATAGTCTGGTCGCTAGACTATAGTCTAGACGGTAACTATAGTCTGGACAATATATTTTAATCTGGACTGTAGACCGGATTGTAGAATAAAGTCTGTGCTATAGAATATTGTCTGGACTGTAGATTATTGTCAGGACGGTAGACTATAGTCTGGACTATAGACTATAGCCTAGACTGTAGACTATAGTCTGGACTATAGACT
>NC_060951.1:10341500-10344132 GCF_022045245.1 Lucilia cuprina
TAGACTAATCTATAGTCCAGACTATAGACTAATCTATAGTCCAGACTATAGACTAATCTATAGTCCAGACTATAGACTAATCTATAGTCCAGACTATAGACTAATCCACGGTTCACACTACATATAAGGCTAAAATTTATAGTCCTGATTATAAACTAATCTACACTTCTGACTATGGATTCATCTATAATGTATACTACACTACAGCCTAAAATATAGACCAAGCTGTAGTCAAGGCTATAGACTAATCAACAGTTCAGAATATAGACAGAGCCGTAGTGAAGACTTTAGTTTATATTATAACCCAAATGAGACTAAGTTATTGTGGAGAGTTGCACTAAGCTACAGGTCAGGCTATATACTTTGTTATAGTCCAGACGATAGACTATTTTATAATCCATAATATAGACTTATAGTACGGACTATAGAGTAATCTAAAATGCAGACTATAGACTGCATTGTATATTGTATACTACAGACTATAGACTACTATGCAGTCCAGACCGACTACAAAATAAGCTATATTCCCGATTATAGATTAATATATAGTTCCGACTACATCCAGACTATAGACTCATCTATAGTCCAGGATATATACTGATCTATAATATAGAATATAGTCTGATATAAAGTCTAGACTATAGACTAATCTGCAATAGCGAGTATAGACTAATACATAATCTAGTCTAAAGGCTAATATATAGTTCGGATTGCAGACTTAACTATAGACTAATCTGTAGTCCAGTCTAAAGACTTATCTAAAGACCTATAATTATGTGCAGACTGTAGACTAATCTATAGGAAAGTCTGTAGACTCATCTATACTACAGATAATACATCTATCTTTAGTTCAGACTTTTGTACAGACTGTAGACTAATCTATAGACCAGTCTATAGACTAATCTTTATTCCAGATAATACATATATTTTTAGGCCAGACTTCTGACTTATCTATAGTCCAAGCCGTAAAAGAATCTATATTGCAGAATATAGTCAAGATTATAGGCCTATTTACAGTCCACCTGAACTATTAGTCCAGGCAATAGCCTTATAACTCAGACTATAGAGCTATAATCTAGAATAGATACTAAGCTATAATCTAGACTAAAGATTGAGTTACAATCCAGACAATAAACTAAGCAATAGTTCAGACTATAGACTAATATATAAAACGGACTATTGTAAGCTATAGGCCAGACTATAGACAAATCTATATATAGTACAGAGCATAAAATACTGCTCTGACTATAGTTTAATCTATAGTTCAGACTAGTGATATATGTATTGGGTTTTGCAATACTGACGAAATTTATTTATCTCATTAGTAAAGCGGATAGTATTACTCATTATAGACTGAAACCACGAACAATAGGTTAACTCCAAATACTTATGTTATAGTATTTTGTTCGTAGTATAATTTTGAACGGATATTTGATCATAACAGCTTCAAAATTTAGTAAAACAATTATCATATTTTATTATGAAAACAACTTTGGATTTAATGTGAAACATTGCTTAATGTTTTATTGTTTTTTAGCAATTAAATAGTTGTTTAAATGCAGTGTGAAAATTATATTTCAATAATTACTTAAAATTTTTAGTATACGGTATAAAACAATTGAAAATTTACAAAGAAATTTAGTTGCACTTATACTTTGATTTAAATAAAACCTTTAAATTTTTCAAGATAAAATTAAATTCTATTTATAAATCAGGAGAAAAATATGAAAATATTTATAATAGTAATTTTAGCAATTTTCATAGAGGAAGCTTGGCAGGTACGAGTTTTTGGAAAAAGCATTTAATACAATTTTCAATTTCTTTTAAAATTAAATTTTTGAATCTTTTTAGCAATCTCTAGATGGCTTAATGGAATTAGCTAAAGCTTCTGTTGAAGATTGTTATGAAGATGAGGAGAATACTAAAAAGATTGAAATAAGTGATAGTAAGTATTTGCAATATTTTAGAGAGGGCACAGAGTGGACTTATAATTTCTTATTTTTCTAAGTTTAAAACTATTTGTGTGAAAGGTCCTTTTAATAAAAAATTAAAAAGTATTTGATTACATTTCTCTCATTACAGCCGGTTTCGAAGATATTGCAAATGGATCACGTGATGCTGTGAGAAATGCCAAATGTATACGTTATTGTATAATGAAAAAACATAACTTGTTCTCAGCCGATAACTCCCTAAATGAATCTGAAATAATACCATTTTTCACTTACTTATTTAACAATGCCATCGATAAGAATCACCTTAAAACTATTATAGCAGAATGTAATAATGTGATAGCTAGAGAAACCGATCGCTGTGAACGTTCTCATATGGCAAATGGTTGCATTTTACAACGTTTGAACGAGAGCGGTATGAAAGATATTTGAATAATAGACAAAATGGTTAAAAATTGTTTAATGTTGATTTAGATTAAAAATATAATTAAAAACAAGAAAAAAACGTTTGATCCAATAAATGAAGTTCTACCAAAAAAAGTACGTCATAATAGAACAGGAGAGAAGTAATCTATCTAATCTATCTATCTATCTATCTATCTATCTATCTATCTATCTATCTATCTATCTATCTATCTATCTATCTATCTATCTATCTATCTATCTATCTATATATCTATCTA
>NC_060951.1:10344232-10366693 GCF_022045245.1 Lucilia cuprina
CTGGACTATAGATTAGTCTATAGTCTGGACTATAGATTAGTCTATAGTCTGGACTATAGATTAGTCTGTAGTCTGGACTATAGATTAGTCTATAGTCTGGACTATAGACTAGTCAATAGTCTGGACTATAGATAAGTCTATAGTCTAGACTTTAGATTAATCTATAGTCTAGACTTTAGATGAGTCTATAGATTAGTCTATAGTATGGACTATAAATTAGTCTATAGTATGGACTATAAATTAGTCTATAGTCTGGACTATAGATTAGTCTACAGTCTGACTATAGTCAGGACTATAGATTAGTCTATAGTCTGGACGAAAGTTTAGTCTATAATCTGGACTATAGAATAGTCTATAGTCTGGACGAAAGATTAGTCTATAGTTTGACTATAGATTAGTCTATAGTCTTGACTATATACATCTTTGTTTGGATGTAAGAATATTATATGAAAAAGCAATCATTGAAATTTTGTTTTTTTTTTATTCATTAAAGTACAATATCATCAAATACTATGTGGGGGTATGGTTTTACTTGCCACCACCACCTCCGCCGCCACCACCACCGCCTCCGAAGGAACCGCCTCCACCGCCACCTCCTCCGCCACCGCCAGGACTTGGTTTAGGATTTGGCAAAGGATTAGGATTTGGATTGCCTAAAATTAATATATTACATAAAATTAGTTTTTGAGTTTAAAATATCTCTCAGCCTAAAACTCACCCAAGGCACAGGCTATTAAAGCCAAAACAACAATAAACAAAGCTAAGAATTTCATCTTGTAGTTGTCAAAACGACAATGATGTAAAATACATTTTGTAAAGTAATATTTATACTAAGATTCAAATGCGTTTTTGCATTCAAGTGTAAAATAATATTCTTGGAAATTTTAGTAAACAAAAAAAAAAAAAAAAAACATATCACTGGGATTTACCTTAAATTGTAAACAATTCTTATAAACAAAATTGACATTATTATTAATGTCAAATTGTTTGACTGACGTTTAAGCTATTCATTTAGTTACATACATAATTACAGGTTTTTATTAATACTTTTCTAAAATTTATTCAATTAAAAAACTGTTATCAGTTTATTAATTCTAAGTAAGCGTTTTTTGTAGTGCAATGAAACGTGACTGCAAATTTCACGTGTTAGGGCTGTCATTCTGTGGGCAGGAGATAAACTCCCAAATAGTTTCATTGAGAATGTATTTATTCATGGAGAGTGTTAATTAAATGGAAAATTTATGATGATTTGTTTGATGATTGATTTCAAAAATAAGAAGTAAGGATGTATGTATAGTCGTACGTGGCCGACCATATGATACCCTACACCTGTGTGTATGTTAAAAATGTGAATTATTTTTGAAATAATAAAGTATTAGATAGTGTTCCAATAACGTAATCTAGTTTCTCGGGTCAATTTGTTGAAAAAACGTTCTACGATTTGAAATGTTCAAAAATTGTATATTAATGATGTAGGTGTCAAATTTTTACAGTTCGGTAATCAGTACCGATTATTTGACGTTTATTATTCGTTAATATAAGTAATTCGGCCTTTGAATGATAAAAGCCAATTAACCCGTTTTAACAACACATTCATGACATTCATGACCTAGTTCACACTGGAAAACTTTTGTAGAGAAACTTGTTATTTTGTGAGTGAGAGAAACAGATGATTGATATTTCTTTCTCTTTCTCTCACACACAAAAATCAAAAGTTTCCCAGTGTGAACCAGGTCTATTTTGTAATTTTTTTAATATTTGTGTGTGTTTTTTTGGAATTTTTTTATTTGTCTCTAACTGCCGGTCCACACTAGGAAACTTTTTTGGGAAACTTTTGATTTTGGGTGAGAGAGAAAGAGAAAGTCTATCATTCATCTCTCTTCTTCTGAAACAAAAGTTTCTATGTGTGGACATTAAGGAAACTACAAAAGAGAATTTAGAAAAAGTTTCTCAACAAATGTTTCCTAGTGTGGACCAGGTCTAACCAAATAAAATAAACAGCCGATAATAATAAATACCGTCTTGTAAATCATGTCTTTCAGTACGTAATTGGGCGTTGAATGATGATTGAGACCATGAATTACGAATAATTGCACCGTGTGAACGGGGTATAATTCAGTTCGTAATTGGGCCTTGAATGATAAATAACTGTATCGTCTGAACGGGGTATAAATCAATATACTTAGATATAAGAGGTACCTTACGCTACTAAAGGTGCTGCAAATCATACTTCGGGTTTAAAAGATATACCTTCATCACGGGATATCATAAACTGATAAAACACATTCCTATTATCAGATGATTTTTCGTTCGTAAATCTGTAGTTTTTAAACCCACCCTTTAAAAAAGATGGCGGTTTATTGTTTTTGTCATTCCATTTGTAACATAACATATTTAAATTCTGGGTCCCTATTGGATTCTAACACGATCTAGCCATGTCCATCCGTATGTCAGTTGAAAACTCGATAGAGTCCAAATGGAAGTATCTAGAGAGCTAAGATTTTGCTAAAATACTTTTGGTTGATACAGTTTATTTGGTATTGAAAATGGGAAATATAGGTCCACGATTTCGCCTAGTCCCCATATTAGGCCCTCTTTAGAAACTTACTTAAAAAAGCATCTATAGCGGTGAAATTCCGCACAAATATGTTTCATAGAAACCTAAATGCTATTGTAAAACTTTATAAGCATAGGCCCATAATTGAGCCTACCCCCATACAAAGGCACCTTCAGAAAATGACTTTAATACTCAAAACTGTCTTAAAGAAACATCTATAGCGGTGAAATTTCACAGGAAGGCACTTTAAAAGAACCTAAATCTTTTCGTTAATTTTTATAAGGATCGGGCCTTAGCTCCATATACGGTCCACTACAGAAAAAGAATTTAATGCTCATAACTGACATTAAAAAGTATATATAGCAATAAAATTCAGCTGAAATCATTTTCTTACATTTTAGGAGAATGGTCCTACCCCCCATATAAGGTCCTCTTGAGAAAATGACTTTAACGCTCATTAGTGGCTCAAAAATTATAGAACAGTTGAGAAATTCTACAAAAACAAGTTTTGTGCGAGACAAAGGTTCTCTATGTCATTTTATAAGGATCGGTCCTTAACCGACCCTATCCCATCATATAAGGTCCGCTTCAGAAAATGACTTTAACACTCATTACTGGCTTACAAATGCGAGTACGGCGGTGAAATTCGACATAAACAAATTTTCGAGTCAAAACCTTTATATAGATCATTCTAAAAATTACCATACATCCCTATAAGGTCCCCATCAGAAAATCCACTTTATTTTAAAATTCAATTGGGATTTAATGGATGAGAAAATTGCTTCGATAACTTGAAAATTTATTAATAATACTGTTTTGATAGTGTGTGTATATAAGATCCGACATGGCCGAATTTAACATTCTTACTTGAATATAACACTTCTTTTAAAGACCTTGAAAAGTAATATTAATATACGCCAGAGATCAACCATAGATTTCGCGATACTACGAGATATGTAACGTTAAACGGCGGAGAAATCATAGTATTTTATCTAAAATTGTGGCCTGTAGGAAAGCCACAGTAAATACTTCGGCTATTAGTCCTAAAATCGGCTTTTTATGCCCAGAGCCCATTCTTAAATATAGAATGTGCAAGAGAATTCTTAAAACAATAATCCAATTCACAATCGTTGTTGTACGGTTGTATTGTAGTATGTCGTCATTTTTATTATTGATTTATTTTTGTTTCAAAAAATTGTATTTTAATAATTTCTATGTTATACAACGCTACAACGATACGACATCGATTGTGAGTTAAACAAATTTATTTGATAAAGTACTTAGTTTGCATTTTATTATTAATTAAATCACAAAAATAAAATTAAGAAAATCAGTAGAAATGTAATTTATTGCCATTGATATGTTGAAATTTCCATTTTATCCAAATTATTTGCCACCGCCACCTCCTCCTCCCCCGAAATGACCGCCACCGCCTCCACCATGTTTACCTTCACCGCCACCTCCAAAGAAACCACCACCATGTTTACCATTACTACCACCACCTCCGCCAATGAAACCACGACCTCCATCTCCACCAGCAGCTCCAGCTCTTCCTCCCAAGAAACCAGCACCACCTTCACCACCACGACTACTTTGAGCTCTACACATTAAAGTGCCTATTAGCAGTACAGCAAAAATTAACAACAATTTCATTGTTCCAACTTCACTTTATTTAACTTCTTAGAAGTTTAATATAAAAAGTGTCAGGCTTTTATACTTTTTTGGAAAAAACCTTTTCAGTATTTATTCTTAGTAATTTAATTAGCTCGAAATTGTAATTGAACACAGACCCACAGACATCTTAGAAAATTTTTAATCTTTATTAAAAAGCAAACAATTACTGGATAATTTATTGATCATATTTAAAATTATAAATAACTTATTATTAGATTGTTAAAAACAATAACAAAATGTCACACTTTCTCTCGTATTACACACGCTCTAACAAATTATTAGATATATAAGGAATCGGGTTTTATTATGCACATTGCTTTTTATATGTCCTACATCACAATAGTGGGGAGGGCATATTGGGTTTGTTGTGATGTTTGTAACGCACACAAAATGTTCATTATATACCCACCATTAAACAATCGGCTTAAAATAATTTAGCAAAGTACAAGCACCATTCGGTCCCTTATTTGCCCTACCATACAACAAAGCCCCCGGACATGTACTTTTGTGCTCATAATTTTGTTGAATAACCATCTTAATAATAAAGAATTGTATAAAAGTATAGATCATCCATATTTGCTCCTTGTCCCCACATTTGTGAGAGGAGTATATATAAGTTTGTCATGCCGTTTTTAATTTCTATAATATAATTTTCTGACCCTGGATACTTATAGATAGCGGAAACGATTTAGCCATGTCCGTCTGTCTGTGTGTGTGTATGAAGTGGAATTGCTTTTCCAACCACTGGCTGAGTAAAACGTAAACAACTCACCACTGCCCCTTTGTGTATCTTACATGCAGGTTGCAATTTTTGTACATGGATTGAGCCGGCCCATGTACAAGCACTTTGCTCGAGTACTTGAGCTATCTAATCTCTGACCATTGCTGCACCGTTACTTAACTTCCGAGATGTAAAACATCACTTCCTTTTACAACCACGTAGATGGGATGGCCCCTGTTGATGTGGCAACAGCACCTAGAGACGTAACCGGTAGATCGAAGTACGAATCCATCAAATATGCCCAGACTTTGTTCTTACCCACAGGTATACACTGTGGTAATTCTGATATGAACAGAGTTTACTCTGAATATATCTGGCAAGGAAGGAAAATTCAATGGTATCATTTGTATATGATAACTTTCACCCATCAACAGACAACCCAAGCACACTTCTCATTTATTCGACACATTCACAAGAGAAAAACCTAGGACACATTTATTATAGGTAAACGGGTGGGTCAGGCCCGCATACCCCACATTCATCCCGTACCATATACAATTTCCAACGCTTAGTCCCACAGTCACTCCTCTGTGGGGTATCTGTTGTTTCGGCAACAGCACCGAACTTATCCCGAAATATTGACTTTACCTTACATCAGTCTTTTAACCGCAACTCATAGTTCCTGCAAGTTTGGGTTTTAACCACAGCCACTACGTGGACTCCGAAGGAACTCCAACCAACTGAACAGACAGGACATAGTCCTCCAGACTGGCTACCCGTACTACCAGATTATGTGGTTCTTTGGTTAGACCTCTTTTCAATTTATAAAAGTACTAAGCCAGGTAGTAAATTCTAAACTACAATTTATAGTCCCGGCCGACAAAAGGTATTGATAGCACCTATCTACCCCCGGATTGCAATACACCAAGATGGAATCTGTCGTCAACGATAATATGTCCGGAGGATGTCTATGTGTATGTTGAAATCAGTTTTCAGAAGACCCCAGATGTCTGCGAGATTCAAATTTTCAATAATTTTATAGGAAATACGATCGAATAGAACGTTTTTTCAAATTCATCCCAATCGGTCTACTAAAATTTCATCAAAAATTTGGATTTTTTTGTACTTTTTCGTTCTACAAAAGGTACTTTTTAATTTTTCTATAATATTGAAACTAGAAACATAAAATTAAGTATGTAGAGCCTGGATTAGACATATAAAAGGGGACTTTTTAGTACTTTTTCGTTCTACAAAAGATACTTTTTTTTAAATTTCTATAATATTGAACTTAGACACATGAAATTAGGCATAGCACTGATTATGTGAGAACCTATAGAAGATGACTTTTTGATTTTTCAAAAGGTATTTTTTAAATTCTGTATAATAATGAACATAGAAACATGAAATTAAATATGTAGAGTCGGAATTCGGTGAAAACCCATAAAAGGGAACTTTTTGGTACTTTTTCGTTTTTATCTACACATTATTAAAAATTTTACAATATGATCTTAAATGGTGGGTAGAAATTTTCTTTGGGATTAGCAACGGCCTTCTCACCTTTAGCTTCAAAAATGCTTTGAATGCACATCGGGGTCATTTTGACCCCAAGGCCGTTTAAGGGTTAATTTTTTTTCACTATTATTGTAAATATCGGTTGTTAATAAATATATTTCTTAAGTCTTATGATAATCTACCTAAAAATAGAAACAATTTCGACTAGTTTCCATCAAAAATTGCAAATTTTACAAAATTTGACCTTTGACCTTTAAAGTTTATGGGTTAATGGCATCCATATTGCATGAAACTCTTGATTTTTATTTAGAAATATGTGTATAAATTTACAAAAGGTTCCATTTAAAATACACAACAATATAATAAAAAGGTTAATTTTGCAAAATATTACATAAAAATAGGTTTTTCTCAAAATCCACTGAATTCAAATTGCAGGTACAGGCAAACTATAAGAGGCATTGACCTATTTTTTTACTGTTTTATTCCCTAATCTGTTGTCCTTAAATCCCTATGAGTTCTCCCAAAAATTTTGAAATTTGTTTAACAAAGTATCAAAAAAACTTAAATTTGAATTTTGAAACGACCGTTAAAAATATCAAAATTTTTCGACCATAGCTGAGAACATGTGTTATTCTATAAGGACAAAAACTCATATTCAAGTAACTACAGATGTATTTTAAGTAATACAATTGTTTTATTAGAATATTTTCAAAAACATGTTCATTTTTTATCACATTTGGAATTCAAGTGCTCTGAGACACGATAATAGCCTGGGGAATTTTTAATAACTTTTCAATTTTTCAACCAATTTTTGTGTTTTTTATCTTTTTGTAATGCTAGTTCTGTGTATATTACGATTTTTTGACAATAAAATACAAAACAAATTATTTAATGACAAAACTTTTGTGAAAACTGAAAAATGCATATTTTCCCCTTGTAAATGCATCTTCAAACTTCAGAGCTTTTGCGGCACCAGTTAACGTAATCCTATTAACCTAATTTTTTGAACGACTTATTTTTATAACCCATGGAACAATTCTAGTGGGGGGACGGTCTGTAGGATACAATTTTTTTCCTTCATACAAACTTGGAGCACTCTAACCTACAGCTAGGAGCAAGAAGACTCCTCCCTATCCTCATTCATGCATATTGAACACTTTTCAAAAAAGTTTTTAGTACAAATTTTTTTTTATAAAAAATTTACATATTTTTGGACCTGGATTACGGATTTTATATTTAAAATTTAAAAAAAAAAATTGTTTATATTACTTTTCTTAAAATCTACATATTGTATTTAAATTTAATATGAATTAATATATAACCAGCAAATAACAAATCTGTTCGTAATATTGAACAAAACTTTAATAGCATTAATTAAATTCTATTAATTATGTGCCGGTTTAACCCATCGACAACACCTGTGACAATTTAAGATATTCAACTTGTTATGAATATTTATGAAAAATAAACTTGCTTTTGAGATATTGTTTAATTAAAACAATTAGCACAAATTGTTTGTAATTTACATTAATCAAGTCACAACTCAATAAGTATAAAATAGAAAACAATTAATAAAATCTTGGTGAAATCAATTAAAAAATATACAGTTTATTGTCGTCTAATTGTTGAAAATTTATTTAACCGTATTTTTTGCTACCGCCACCACCGCCTCCTCCGTAAGAACCACCGCCACCACCTCCACCATATGGACCACCACCACCTCCTCCTTGTTTACCTCCGCCACCACCACCACCTACGGGATATCCTCCCCCACCGCCACCACCATATTTACCACCACCGCCTCCACCTACAGGACCTCCCCCTCCTCCTCCACCACCACCATATTTACCTCCACCACCGCCGCCATTTTTATATTGGGCATTGCAGATTAAGCCGCTTATTAGCAGTAAACCAAAAATGAACAACAATTTCATTGTTCCAACTTCTCGATCTTAAATTTCTTATACGAATATATTACAAACTGTAAGGCTTATATACTTTTATAGGAAACCCCCCTTATACAGTACTTATTCCTAGTAGTTCAATTAGTAGCTAGAATATGCAATAAACACAGAGCCACAGACAACTTAGGATTTTTTTTGAAACTTTATTAAAATGCAAACAATTATTGGATATTTACTGATCGTGTTTGGAATTATAAATAAAATTTAATTTATTATTAGAAATTTCAAAATAATAGCAAATTAGCGGTCACCCCCTAAAAATTAATTTTGTTTCTACGAAATCAGTTAACATTTAACCGATCTTTTCAGATTTCATATATTTTGTAATTATGATTGGAACTTTAAAGATTTTGAAAACCTCATTAATTGGTTATTTAATTTGGTTATATATCGAGACAGATTAACTCTTAAAAACATAACTCCAAATCGAGTAGAACCGATCCGCTTACTAATGTTTGATATTTCCAAGGTATCCCTAGTCTAATGCAATCTGAACGCATCATCATTTTTAGCTGGTGACTGACTACTGTAGTTTTCCTTAACCAATTACCTAAAGGGCCTAATTTATATTACTTGATATTGTAATTTTTTCAAATTCCAATAAATCGTTATCCAAATGTTTGTGGAATTTTTAAATAAATAAAAATCGTGTATTGTAACATATGAATAAAATTTAATAAGACTTTTGTGAAGGAACCCCTGAAGTGATTCTTGAAAACGTATAATTTTTAAAATTTTGTAGATCAAAATGAATCCAGAAATAAACCTAAGACTACTAAGGAGACAATTAAAAAAGTATATAAGGCAGTTAAAGGCATACAGAAGTAAAAGGGAATGAAAGTTTTAGTTAAGTCACCAAATCAAAGATCCATTCCGACAGAAAATAGTTTCTGATTATAATCATAAACCAAATCTACAAAAGCGTCTATATAGCATTCAACTAAGTACGATATTTGGGGCTTCGTGTCCAAATATTCTAGAGCATTCTAGAAAATAAATCAATACACCTGGAAGACCACCACAATCATGTAAAATTCATACGATCGTTATATACATATATACTGTCTGAGGGCAAAAAACTAGAAGATAAATAAGAAGAAATAAAGAGATAGATGTTAACTAAAACGAAAATTTCGATCAAGTGTATGATGATAATGTCAGTCAGTAGACGGTCACCCGATCAATGATCCATTCTGGCTATTAAAGTTTTCAGATTACAATCATTAATAATGTCTGTTAAAGTTTGTCTATAGACTTAACCTATAATTGATCTTCATGGCCAATGAAAGATCGAAGAATTTTCTGAGCATTTAATTGATCTTCTGGGCATTAAATTGATCTTCCTGACTGACGACCGATCACTTGAGACGTGTCAAAAGATTCTAGAATATCATATGGAGGTTAAAGAGAATGAAAGGTATAATCAGGTATAACAATCAAATCACGGTCACCACGGTCTGGTCATTAAAGTTTTCAGATTACAATTATTAACAACGCCTGTTAAAGTTTGTCTAGAGTATAAACGATGAAAGATCTTTTGAGGCGTACCCAAAGAGCTATTCTAGAGTAGTATACAGATGTTGAAGAGAATTAAAGTTTTGATCAGCTATAACAATTAATACAAGGTCACCAGATCGAAGAATCTTTCTGGGCATTAAAGGTATCAGATAATAATCATTAACAAAGTCAATTAGATATGTATACAGTCTAAGCCGATAATTGATCTTTATGACCGACCACTTGAGACGTGTCCAAAGATTCTAGAAAAGTGTATTGAAGTTATTAAAGGTAAAATCAGACATAACAATCAAATAGCAGTCACTAGATCGAAGAACCATTCTCGACATTAAAGGAATCAGATTATAATCATTAACAAAGTGTATTAGAGCATGTTTACAGTATAAGCCTAAAGACTCTAGAGCAATTCTAAAGTAATATATAGAAGTTTAAGAGAATGAACGATATTCATAGAATCGAAGACTTGGACAAAGATTCTATTAAGACTCTTATTAAACTATAGATTTTAGGAGCTAGGGGAATTTATTTCCTAAGAGTGAAGACATTATGGACTAGAAGGTTTTAATTATGTAATGAATCTTACTTTATGTACATATATGCTAAGACTGATCGGTATTGATAGAACCAGATGCTAGAGTGACTCTTTGATCCATGCTGATTTTGAAACTGGTTGCAGACTAACTTTTTCCTCGAAATCCCTTGCCTAGAGCAAATGGTCCTATGAACGTCTTACATATCCAGTTTGGTAATAGGAAATACTTAGAGGTATGGGAGGAGAAATATTTAAATTAAGGGAAATATCCAAAATTAACTTTATATGTATATTTTAAAAATAGGAGACCTTCTTTGTAGTTAACAATTTTATGAGTTAAACAATAATTTTAAATAGTAATAAAAACCACGTTTTAGCTATTGTTGACAGACCAATTAAGAAAATATATTTATTAATACTAAATTAAGATTTGACTTTTGGTTGTAAAAATTATATTTATATGTATTTGTATTAAAAAAATAAAAAGTTTATAAATAAAAAGATTAATAGTAATTTGATAAAAAACTGTTAATTAAATATTTTACGATATAAACAAATATTGTTTAAATTTTAAATTTAGTTAGTTAGTAAGTTAGTTAGTTAGTTAGTTAGTAAGTTAGAAAGTTAGTTAGTTAGTTAGTTAGTTAGTTATTTAGTTAGTTAGTTAGTTAGTTAGTTAGTATTGTCCGGACGATAGATTATAGATCTGTTTATAGCCGATACTATAGATGAGTCTATAGTCTGGACTATAAACTAGTCTATAGTCAGATAGATTAGTCTGGACTATAGACTTATCTATAACCTGGTCTATAGATAAGTCTATGGTCTTGACTATAGATAACTCTATAGTTTTGACTGTAGATAAGTCTATAGTATTGACTACAGATAAGTCTATAGTCTTGGCTATAGATAAGGCTATAGTCTTGACTATAGATAAGGCTATAGTCTTGACTACAGGTAAGGCTATAGTATTGACTATAGATAAGTCTTTTGCCTTGGCTATAGAGAAGTCTATAGGCTTGTCTATAGAGAAGTCTATAGTCTTGACTATAGAGAAGTCTATAGTCTTGACTATAGAGAAGTCTATAGTCTTGACTATAGAGAAGTCTATAGTCTTGACTATAGAGAAGTCTATAGTCTTGACTATAGATAAGCCTATAGTCATATAGATTAGTCTATAGTCTTGACTATAGATAAGCCTATAGTCTTGCCTATAGTCATATAGATTAGTCTATAGTCTTGACTATAGATAAGTCTATAGTCTTGACTATAAATAAGTCTATAGTCTTGGCTATAGATAAGTATATAGTCTTGACTATAGATAAGCCTACAGTCTTGCCTATAGTCATATAGATTAGTCTATAGTCTTGACTATAGATAAGTCTATAGTCTTGACTATAAATAAGTCTATAGTCTTGACTATAGATAAGTCTATAGTCTTGACTATAGATAAGTCTATAGTCTCGACTATAGATAAGTCTATAGTCTTGACTATAGACATGCTATAGTCTTGACTACAGATATGCTGTTCTTTACTATAGATATGCTATAGTCTTCAGTGTAGATAAGTCTATATTCTTGACTATAGATAAATCTATAATCTTTACTACAGATTAATCTATAGTCTTTACTTTAGATAAGTCTTTAAGTCTTGACTATAGACAATAGATAGATTAGTCTATAGTCTGAACTATACATTTATTGGACTATATACTATTGTCTGGTCTATAGATTAGTATTTAGACTGGACTATAAATTAGTATTTAAATGGTGCTATATATTAGTCTATAGTCTAAACTATCGATTAGCCTACAGTCTGGAGTGTGGATCTTACTCTATAGCCTAGATTATAGAATTGTTTTTAGTCTGGATTAAAGATTAGTTTATAGTCTGGAATTTTGTCTATTTTTAGTCTTTGATCTCGACTGTAGATCAGGCTATAGTCTGGATTAAAGCTTAGGCTATAGTCTTCGTATCAATCCAGACTCCTGGACTCTATCTAAGTCTATAGTCTGGACTTTTTGTCTTGTCATCACTACAATTTAGTCTATAGACTAGTCTGCACTATAGTTTGTTCTGTATTCTGGAGTATAAAAGTTCTTGATTATGGATTGTGGACTATGGGTTAGTCTGAAATTTTATTACATCTAGTAATCATTTAAATTTATTTTTTTTATTAATTTAAGCGCTTTATGGTTTTACTTGTCACCACCACCTCCGAAGGAACCGCCACCATAAATTAGTCTGGACTATTGCTTAGTCTATTGTCTGGATTATAGCTCAGTCTTTAGTGCGGATTACAGTTCATTGATACAATTTATAGTGTAGACTTCAGATATGTCCATAATTTCACCAGTAGATTAGGTTCTGGACTTCCCATATTTAATTTTATTTGAATAAGAATCTGAACATACACATTTTTTACACAAGAGACCTTCCGTGGGTTTAACAAATATTTAATAGTAAATAATAAAGGCTTTCACTATTTAAATTATAATTAATTATTGTAATTTTAAATGGTTATAAATCTTACGAAAAATTAACACATTGAAAGGTCATTTAATTTAAATTATATTTATTAGTATTAAAAGTTAAAGTATATTTACGACTTTAGTAAGACGTAAAAGGTTGTAAATTATTGCTGTAGATTAGGTCGTAGTTTTACGAAACAGTCTATTTAATGAAAAAGGCTTGTATTAAGTAGCCTCTTTATTTGAGGACCGAGAGATTCTTATATGTGTTTTACAGATTTTTGTCATCAAAAAACACTTTTGACGTATCACTCAGATTTCTTGTCAAATGTCGATCTAATGTTTGAAAATGACTTTGAAGAGATTTTTCGACAGTTTCTGTGTTCCAAATAGGTTTATAGAATTGGCTAGCCAATATTTAAAATTCGGTCCTAGTTGCCTCGAATGGTTTTGTGTTTACAGGACTCGGACTTAAGATTTTTTTGAGTGTTATAGCATGGCTTGGCTTCGATTTGAAGACTAGGATTCCTTTACCGTTTCTTCTATGTTTGGTTTATTTTGGATTGCTTTTGTATCACAATGATTTCCTAAAGTCTTGAAAATGTCACGACTTTGAGGTGTTAGAAATTCTTAAAAAAAGTTCACAAAAAGGAGCTCTTGGTAGTAAGCTTTAAGCCACTTTAAAAGATGAGATTGTATTATGTAGAATTATCTTTAGTTATTAAGATCAGCAATTTTTAAGGATATATTCAAGTCGTTAAAGCGATTTATTGGCGAAGTAGATATTTTTACAAGGAGCCCTTCAACTAGGATCCAATTTCGGAATTCTTACTAAAATTAGAGCTAAACGGCTGGATCGATTTTTCTGAAATTTTCACAGTGTGTTCCTGCATGTCTGAACAAATTTGACATCCATGAGAATATTTTTGGACATAATGGGCGGAATACTAAAGTAGGCGTGGCATCTTCATTTGAAGAAAATGTTAAATCTGTATATCTGATAAAATATAACAGATAGAGCCCTTAAATTTTATCGGCATCACTTTAGTGTCAATATGATTATTTAAGTACGAAGAGGTGGTGGACTTGGCTCCTCCCATATGATAAAAATACAAAAATTCGTTTATCTGGGCAACTAATAGAGCTAGCGTTTTTAAATTTGGCATGAAGAACTTTTATATTCGGGCGGACTTTCATTAGGGGAGATGGAACCAACATATGATATAAATCCAAAAATTCATTTATCTGGGAAACTATTCTTCAGATTTTGCAAAAAGGGCTGACTTTCATCTAGGGTACCACATTCATATTAAAAGTACAATTTCGTATATCTTCGATCCCCAATCTGCATCCCCAATATGTAAAAAATGTATATGGATCTGGAAATTATTATAGTTAGAATCTTCAAAACCGTAGTGTTTTTTTATTTACTTTGCTTTTAGGGCAGCAAAGCACACTGGGTATAGCTAGTTTTATTATGTACATATATATTTGACAGACCTCATTATAGTATTTAAATAAAATAACACAATAATTTTCTTTTTCTAAAGATTTTATTAAAAATTATTTCATTTCATCAATCATTATTAACGACCGTAAGGACCGCCTCCTCCTCCGCCACCACCTCCACCGTAGGGACCACCGCCGCCACCACCATTAGGACCACCGCCTCCACCATATGGTCCTCCTCCACCACCGCCAATAGGACCTCCACCGCCGCCATATTGGGCACTACATAATAAACTGCTGATCAACAGCAGACACAGAACTAACAAATTTCTCATAGTGAAACTTTGTCTTTGAAGTAATCAACTGCAAGTTTCAAGCTTTATATACTCTTATCCAGTAAAGTAAATAGAATGAATATTGATTGTCTATGTTGTAAATCTGTTAATATAATTTTATATTACATGTTATTGTTTCTATAATGTACTTTTTATATTATTTTTAAAATTCTAGTGAAAATTATAATTAAAACGCAAATAGAATTTTTCCCATGGTAGGTATTAGGTTATCAATATTAAGGTGTTGCTTATTTGTATTTTTAATCGCATTTAAATTATTGACTTTAAAATGAATTTACACATAAATACATATATATATATTACATTTTTAAATTTTCTCAACAATACGTCTGATAAGGTAAATTTTGTTGATGAAATTTTTAATTTTGCAACTCTTTCAGATTTTATAAATTCCTTGTCGTGCGACCTGCCATTTATAAAATCTGCCTTTGTTTTTATAATGTTAACAATTTAAAGTGGATCCTCCCTAGCAGATGACAACCATATATTTATATATGTGTATACTATATAAACGATAGGTCTTTGTATACAAGAATAACAAAAGTTTCTAAAATATTGAACCCTCTATCCTAGTCAAAAATATATGCTAGACCTACAGAGTAAAATACTTAAGTGTAATGCTTGATCAAAAACTAAAATGTAGACACCACATAGAGAATAACATATACAAGGCATATGGTGCTATATAAGAGGCATTATACGGAGACTTACCCCGTTAACACAAACTCCAGTTATCGTTTAACCGGTAGATATTCTGCCGGTTAAAATATTAATTGTGTACGAAAACAATCAATTTAACCTTCTTTAGTCTAGTCTATAGTCAATTCTTTAGTCTAGTCTATAGTCTAGTCTATAGTCTAGTCTATAGTCTAGTCTATAGTCTAGTCTATAGTCTAGTCTATAGTCTAGTCTATAGTCTAGTCTATAGTCTAGTCTATAGTCTAGTCTATAGTCTAGTCTATAGTCTAGTCTATAGTCTAGTCTATAGTCTAGTCTATAGTCTAGTCTATAGTCTAGTCTATAGTCTAGTCTATAGTCTAGTCTATATTCTAGACTATAGTCTAGTCTATATTCTAGACTATAGTCTAGTCTATACTCTAGTCCCTAACCTAGTGTATAGTCTAGTCTAAATTCTATTCCATAGTCTAGTCTATAGTCTATTATCGATTCTATAGTCTAGTCTATATATTATAATCTATATTCGAATTTATATTCTAGTATATAGTTTAGTATATAGTCCAGTCCATAGTATAATAAATAGTGTAGTCTATAATCTTGTTTATAGTCTAGTCTATAGTCATGTCTATAGTATAGTTTGTCGTGTAGTCTAATTGTAGAACCATATTAAGTCAACTTTGAGGTACGGGAGTCTACGAGAGTCCCCTTTAAAATTCCATTTATCAGTATATCTGCTAAAATCATTCTTTTAAAGATCAAAAGATTCAAAAGTTTGTTATTGAAAGTAAGCAATATTAAGATTATGTTATAGTTCAAAGCATTTAAAATTAATATACATTGCATTTTTTGTGATAAGAATATTAATTAAAATCCCACAAGAAAAACATAATCATATGATATCCAATTCCATTGAAAATGGCAAATAAAAATCCCCTTTAAATATTACATATTTTACTTTCAGCTTCATTTAACAAGTACAAACTTTCTTGGAAGCCAGTTGTTATTTGTTTATCATGAAAATTTATATATTTTTAAAATCTTAGTATAAATATTAGTAAGAAAACTGTAAACTGCATCAGTGTGATCTATACTTCTGCAATATGAAATTCTACGCCTTATTCGCTATTATATTGGCCCTAATTGCTGTTGCTTTGGGTAAGTGTAAAAGTTATTAATATATTCACTTTGTAGTTAATAAAATTTATAAAAATAATATTTATTAAATAGGCAATCCCAATCCTAATCCTCAACCAAATCCTAAGCCTTTAGGTGGTGGCGGAGGAGGCGGCGGTGGTGGTGGTTTCTACGGAGGTGGCGGTGGCGGCGGAGGCGGTGGTGGTGGAAAGTAAACAGTTCCCCTCATCTAACATTTGTTTAAAGATTTACTTATTGTTTAACAATAAAATATTATTATGCTAAAAAAAATCGTGTTGTTTTTTATTTTTGTTTACAAATATTTTAGAATAAATTACACAGACCAATTTTTAATAATAAAAGTCGTATCACCCAGCAATTTTTACACATATTGGTATTAAAGTCCCCGTGACTGTATACTTAAATATGTATGTATTTGTGTTTCAAATATAAACCTCTAGCAGTTCGACAAAGAGTCAATGCATCCGAAAAGGACATCGATTTTAATTTACGTCTAACCACCAGATTGACTCTATTTCGTATTTCTTCGCGAGTGTATGGACCCTTCGTCCATACACTGGCGAAGAAATTCGCCTGTACCCACCTTAAAGTATACCAATCGGCTTAGAATCGTTTTCTGAGTCGGTCCGCCCGTTTGTCTGGCTGACTGGCTTGCTGGATGTCATTGTAAACCATGTGCGCAAGATACAGGTCTAAATTTTCAAGATAATTGGATGAATTTTTTTTCGGCACACACTCTTATTTTGACCAAAGGACGGAACCTATTGAAAATGGATCAAATTGGTCCATTATTTCCCCATACAACCGTACCCCCGGATAGGGCCTTTAGTCTCATAATTAAGTTAAATGTTATATTATGTCAACAAAAGTCGGCAAAACTTAGTTTCATAGAACTTTTAATGACACTACCGATTTTTGTATTGATCCCCCATTTGTATGGGGGATAGGGTCAAATGAAAAATGACTTGAAGGTAAAAATTCACCTATAAACACTAATAACACTTTTAAATTCTACATAAAATACTTTGAAGTAGACGTGAATTCTTCTACCAACATTAATAAGGACAGGCCGATATTTCCCCCACCTCCCCTTTGAGCACTCTTGCAAAAAGTCTCTTTTTTGCCAAAAATAAGTAAAAATATTCCGAAATAAAGTTAAAAAAATAAATCAAATGCTTTATTTTATTTAAACCCCATTTTTAACATACTGACTGGTGTAGGGTATCATATAGTCGGCTATGCCTGACTATACATTCATACTTGTTTTTCAATAACATCCGTAACAAATAATCTGTTAATCAATATACTACCATGTTTGTTAACATTTGGACAACAGATGTGTATAAAATGTTGACAACATTGTGTTGTTAATATAACACTGCGTTCTTGTACGTAACTATATACTTTGACAACGACTGTTATTGAAGAATTTAAACACTTTGGTGACAATTTGGTGCCAGGGGTGTATTTTTCGTTTTCTCTCTCTGGATAGGTACTAAAATGAAAATCCATCAGTAAAACAAAGAAGAGAATAAAAGTCTGGTAGATCGGAGGTGGTGGGTTCGATTCCCACCCGTGGCACTGGTTAAGGAGCGTACAACAGGCCCGATAGAGGCCTAGGTGTATTTCTTCGGATTTGATGTGTATACATCCCCCTTTCAAACTAACTAACTAAGATGGAAACAGCTGTTTTACTTTTTTGTATGTGTTTACACACATCTAATGCGACGTGCTCGTGTGAAGATGACATTTGCAATTAATTAATTGTAAAATCGATCATGATTTTTATTAATACCATTTATTTAAAATACAAATAATCTTAAAATAATATTTTTTTTTATAAATACATATATAAAACATTTAAAATTGTATTTTAACATTTCACTCTTAATAACTATAACCATAACCATTGCCACTTGAACCGCTGCCTCTGCGACCATCTGATGTAGCATAACCATAGCCGCCATTACCACCAGCACCACCATAGGGACCATTTGGTCCTACACCGCCAAAGCCATAACCGCCTTCGGGACCACCACCGCCTCCTCCGCCTCCGCCGCCAGCACTATATTGAGCACTACAAATCAAACTGCAGATTAGTAAAATTCCCAGATAAAGTAACGTTTTCATTTTAACACTTTCGACTATTTTCGAACATGCAAACTCAGCTCTATTTATATTTTCTGTGCTGAAAAGTTGTTTGTTTATTTATAATTTTTTTTTTTACAGATAATCAAAATAATTTGTAAAAAAAAAGCTTTGAAAAATTTGAATTAGGTTTATAACGAATGGGTTGAGGGGTCTGTGCCATTGTTATCAATTAGAAAGGCATTGAGCTACATTAGGCATGATTTGATTAAATTGACTTTTTGTATGTGCCCACTTAGCTTCATTTAAAATATAATATTTAAAAGAAAATAGTCAGATAGGATCTTGTAATTTACTTACTATTCAATCTTTTCGAACAATTAAAAGATTAATCATTGATTATAATCAATTAAAAGTCTAATTAGAGTTACTTTCAAACAAACCATCATTTTGTTTTATACTTCTGGATAAAATTTTTTGGCAACCATTAACATATGAAGATTTTTTTAGGGCCAGGATGCTTTCAGCTGGTCTCAACCAAATAGACTCAATGTCTGAAATTTACTCAGATGGAAATCTTTGTTTTCAGAAGAGAACGTTTTTTTTTTGATAGAACAACATCAGTGATATAAAAAGATCCATTTCAAATAGACGATAGAACTACACTTATCATATGTATATGAGAACCGTCGGCGAATTCCAACTTACGATTTGGGAAAAGGTGCTACAAGCTCAGAAAACAATGCTGGTTATCTATCGATTCGAAATATGCAAATGTGTGTAAGATACAAGGCATAGAAAGTCCTCTATTTTACTCTGTTGGTCTATTGGAATTTTGCCTGTCGGATCTTTTCCTTTTCCTCCGTCTAGCTTCTCCTCCCTCGTTTTTCGGGGCTTCTTTTGAGATTCCCTTACCTTCAAGGTTGATTTCGCCGACGTGTTCGTCTTCGGAATATCTGGCTTGGCGTTGTCACCCTTACTCGCAGGATTCTCATTTGAGATTCCTTTGAGTGAAGTATGGCTTGGCTTCGACTGTGTATTAGAAGACGAGGAGCTCTTTTTCTTCTTAGGTTTATTCTCAGTTGTCAACTCCTCGGGAGACCTGATCCATTTTGCCTCAGATCTTGTGAGAGAGTCCGATTTTTCCTTTGGAGTGACGTGGGATTGACTAACTATGATTTCCTAAAGCATATTTTTCAACTTCCTCCTCTGTGCTCCAGAAAGTCTTTTCTTAGTAATAGGTAGTTTAGCTATGCTATCACTCACCTCTTTCACCATTTGCTCTACTTCATCCTTTTTGGGATTTGCTATAATGGTATTATTATCATCATCTGAGGATTCAGAGTCGGAATCCTCACCTAAATTTAAAGGCTGAGATAGCTTAGAGCTCTCTTCGAGTACATCCTTCTCTTTCACCCCCATATTTTTGCCAGCGGCATGCTGTACACTTAACGCATTGTCCGCCACGGAGGCCAAGGTACCCACCTCCGTAGTAGTATTCTGCTCACGATTGCAGGATGACGACGACACGTGACTCGCGAGTAGATCAACACTTGCCGCCGGTACTGGGTTATTTAGGCCCTGCATCGTAACTTTTATATTTTTATTTTCCATATTTGTTTTTTCCAGTTTTTTGGTCCACGGGGAATATAATATTCCCAGGCGGTGGACAATCTGACCTACCTCAGCTTAAGTGAAATTAAAGCTGGGAGAGTACATATGGTCCATCACCACCCCCTATCCGCCACCCGGGGACGCGCTCGGTAGGTGGGGTTCGATTCCCACCTGAGGTACTGATTAAGGAGCGCACAACAGGCCCGATAGAGGCCTAGGTGTATTTCTTCGGATTTGATGTATATAGTTAGTTAGTTACTTAGTTCGTTAGTTAGTTAGAGGCATCCTAAAACTGAACTTATTCGTAGCGCAGAAAAAATAGAAAACAATTAAGAAATTTTAGTCGGCAGAAGCCGACCATATAATACCCTATACCTTTTACAAAACCAAAATGTTTTTATGCGTTTAAGTGGAGTTGTACCTTGCCTTAGACATACTTAAGCCGTTTATTGTTAAATAAAATTGTGGACATCGTGACGGTCATTAAATCTAGTATAAAACTTGGTTTTGCAGCTTTTTGTCATGATGAGATTATATCAAACATAATTATGAACTTAAAAGCCCTATTCGGGGTTTCAGTTGTATGGGGACTAGGTGAAATAATAGACCGATGTCAACTATTTTAAATAGGCTTCGTTTACGGCACCATAGAAGATCATGTGCGAAATTTCATTGAATTTTCTCCTAAACTGCGATCTGTAGTTTAATTATAAGGTACTTTTACCGGTAAGAGTGTAAGGTATTTCTCTATTTCCCTCATTGTAAAGAAGCTTTCAATAACTCTGATTATCCTTGGTATATAGTACTCGGATCTGATGTAAAATTTACTTTCCCTTTAATCCATAGGATTGCATTGATTTCAGCTATATTTATTGCAACTTTAACATATTTTAAATTTTGTCCAAAGAACATTGAACTCACTTAAATTTATGTTAATTTTCTTGACTCTTTTCGTCCTTGTTTGAAATTTTCTTGAAAGCCAGTCACGTTTACAAGCCGATTTAACATTATTTGCTAACACTGATAAATATTTTATTAAAATAATTCCGCATATAGTTTCATTTCAATTGATAAGTTTTGTTTAAATTAAAAATTAATTTAATATGCACAGTTCCCATCAAATTCTGAGAATTAATCACGTTCAACTCTGGTGTTTGATGGGTGTTGATAATATAAAACGTTTGGGTTAAACCCAAACAAAATAATTCTTAGAATTTTATTATTTTTTTCCTATATATTGAAAATGTTTGAAAATCTTAGTATAAATATAGGTTTCCTTTAATGTTTCAATATCATTTAACACGATGAAATTGTACGCTTACTTTGGTTTTGTTTTGGCCTTAATAGCCTTAGCTATGGGTGAGTTATTTTTTAAAGGATAATTTTTTTTGTAAAATAATTTTATTAATATTTTCAATATTTAATTCAACAGGCTATCCTAATCCTGAACCTCAACCAAATCCTCTTCCCTTGGGCGGTGGAGGTGGCGGAGGCGGCGGTGGTGGTGGCAAGTAATTCACCTACTCCATGAAAAATTTCCTTGTATTATGAAAAATAAATGATTATACAAAATAAAATATATTTTTTTCTTTTTCTTATCAAAACCACTTTTAAAAATTAAATTGAAATCCTTAAAACTAGAACTACTTTTTCGAAACGGTAGAGAGATTCTATAAATTAAATATTTCAACTTTAAACAATTTAAAATTGATCAAAGGATGTTGAAAGCAGGTCCGATTCAAGATATTTCATATATTTATATTTATTTGACAAGAACTATACTGATTTCTTTCGAAAATTGACAAAAACTTATAAATTACGAACTTATACTAAGAACTTTGAATAACCAAGGTGTCGGGCATCATGTAGTAGCGACTTATTTTACGTTGTTTTACTTAATTTTTTGTACGCAAATCCTTTTGCGTTTTAAATCAATGAGTTACTTATACTTAATGTATTTTTCGCGAGCCAAATGAAAGTGAACAATATACACATACAGGCATGCATACATACACACATACATACGTATGTAGTTGAGATTAAAATGCTTAGTGTAAATAGATGGATAGATATATAGAAAGATAGATAGATAGATAGATAGATAGATAGATAGATAGATAGATAGATAGATAGATAGATAGATAGATAGATAGATAGATAGATAGATAGATA
>NC_060951.1:10366793-10484293 GCF_022045245.1 Lucilia cuprina
ATTATATGATTTTTACATAGACTTCCTCGCATATAGCCAAAATTTAGCCTTTGTCCTTCACAGCTATGCTTTAAAATTGCCCAATATTAATAACACTTCGTAAATAATAGAGTCGTACTATTTGTAACATTAAAACTAGTATGCCGAATTTTATATACCCATGATGTGGTAAAAAAAGAAGCCAGTACCAAAAAGTCCTATTTTATAGTTTACCAATTAATTAATCATATTTTTGGATCATTGCTGAAGACAGAAGTTTTAAATACATAATTGTTTTGTTAAGATATTTAATAAAAGTTTATTTTTAAAGTATTCAATAACAGCATTTTTTTATTTTTTAATTAATCATAATTATTTGAGCAGGATAGCATGAGACTCTACTTGCCACCACCACCGCCGCCTCCACCACCACCACCTCCTAATGGCAGAGGATTAGGATGAGGTTCGGGATTAGGGTTTCCTGTCAAATATGATAAAATTTAATAAAAACAAATTTTGGAATTTTAAATTAAAAGTGCTCACCCAAAGCTACAGCTAATAATGCCAAAGCAAATCCAAAGAAAGCGTACAACTTCATCTTATTGAATGATGCTAAAATTTAATTTGAAACTATTATTTATACTAAGAATTTACAAAATGTTTAAGTACGCTGCTTTATGAAAACTATTATTGAGTTCTAAGAAGTATATACTCTAATCACTCATAACGAGTTTTCGATTATGCCCCCATCAGATTAAAATAGTTACACCTATCAAATATAATTTATTAAAATGTTTATAAAGCAATTAATGTAATGATTATTTTAATGATTAAGTAAACGAAATTCATTACATTCTTATCATCTGGGAAAACCCTTAATATAGAATGCGCATCAATAATTGTAGGTACAACAAAGGTTAACGAGATTGAAATTGGAATTGCGTCTAGAGCTGAAATATGCAAAATCATCAAAGTTTTTTTTAATGTTTTTAAATTTAATTTAATTTCTAATGACTTTAGTATACTTATAATAATAAAATCCAAAATTTTTGACCTGATCTAATTAGGTCAAAAAAAGTCAATCAACAGATTAAAAAATTGGTTTGGTTTGTGATTTCTATGAAAATGACTTCCAGACTAGTTTAACTATTGGTTAAATAATACAGGTTAGTATTTTTTTCCACAGATCAAATTATTATTTTCTAACGGATTAAGAAAAGGAATTCCAAATCAATTTAATAATTAGTTATGTAACGAAACCCAATAAATTTTTAATACACAGACGAAAATATTGTTTTGTAAAGGCTCGAGCTAACTCCGTATTTTGCTTCAGCATTGTCTGATCAATTTAAGTTTTTGACATATAATAACCTCAAAACTGGAAAATATCTGTTTGTGGATATGTTTATAACATCTGAAAAATAAAATGTTCTTCTATCTATCTATCTATCTATCTATCTATCTATCTATCTATCTATCTATCTATCTATCTATCTATCTATCTATCTATCTATCTATCTATCTATCTATCTATCTATCTATCTATCTATCTATCTATCTATCTATCTATCTATCTATCTATCTATCTATCTATCTATCTATCTATCTATCTATCTATCTATCTATCTATCTATCTATCTATCTATCTATCTATCTATCTATCTATCTATCTATCTATCTATCTTATTTCATATGTATATGGAATTATGTAGCGTTGTGTAAAATTTGCATAAAATTTTGTAAACAAATCTTAAAAAATTAATGACTTAAATTATAATTATATGCAAAAGTCCCTTTTACCTTAAACATCAAAAGTGTCATTTTCATCAATTATATAAGTGTTAACACCAAACCAAGTGGAATTAATTTATTTTTTTGAATCCAAACAATTACAAATAGTTTTTCGAACTTGTTTTTATAAACATGTTTAGGGTTCAGGTGAATCCCTCATTTGTTGGGGCACGTGAGTCTTTGCCTAACAGTTGTAATGTTCTAAGAAATTTTCATTTCACGTTTGTCATTTTCAAAGCCGAAACGCATTTAAATCTTGATATAAATAATAGTTTTTACACTTCATTCAACATCATTATCTTATCAGTGTTTTCAATAAGATGAAATTCTACGCTTTGTTTATTTTAGTCTTGGCTTTAATAGCTTGTGCTTTGGGTGAGTGGAGAATTTGAAATTTTGTAATATTTTAATATTTATTTAAATGTTTTGTTATAATAGGCAATCCAAATCCCAATCCTAGACCAAATCCTAGACCCTTAGGTGGTGGAGGAGGAGGTGGCGGTGGTGGCGGTTCTAATGGAGGTGGTGGTGGCGGAGGCGGCGGTGGTGGAAAGTAAAATGTATTCCTAAGGGATTTATTAAATAAGGATATTTATAACCATCGTTTTAAGTGTTCGTTAAAGTTAAAAAAATGAAATAAAGTTTAGTAATTGAAAAAAATTACATTTAATTATAAAATGTTTAAATTTTACAAATGCTTATTGTACAAAAATGTGTGTTTTTTACATACACGTGCCTCGTGCTTTACAAAAAAAAAAATACTGATTAAATTTGGTCATTAGCTTTGAATAATTTAAACGAAAAAAGCCTGTTTTTAATAAAATTATAATTGAATAATTAATATACATCCAGCAAAACAAGAACTTCTAAAGAAGCCAAAAAAATAGGATTTAGTCCATGGAAGTGATAAATAAAAGACCCGATGAAGTGATGATTTTGCTTGTCATAGAAAGGTTGTCCTCTTTATTTGATTCCAAATTCACTACATTTGTAGACATTTTCAGGAAGTAATTTTTATGTTATTTTAGCTTTTTTTGGAAGTTAATAAACATCGCTTCCACAGAATGTAAAAAAAATCACTTAGGGCTTCTTTTGAAGTTCTGAAAAATGTTATTTTTTTTTTGAAGTACTTCGTTTTATTTTTGCTAGGCATAAATAAACGATAAAGACAATATTTATATTTGTTACAAACGTCGATCCAATCTCTTAACTGATTTACTACTGTCCATATTAATTATATACCCAACATAACTATATGTAATTCCCAAATAGTTTATGTGAGTTGTGTTCCTTAGCTAGTCTTAATCTATATACATGTTATGGTTAGACGTAGTCTTTCAACTTTCTCATAATAATTCGTTAGTCCCCTATAGGTTGTAGCCGAAGTATTTGTATCAGTGATTATGTTCCCCTACTAATACAAATATAAATATTTAACTATTGACATCTGAAGGATTTTATTTCATCGCATTATATCCATAATTACGATCTTGCTCGTAACTATCCTACCAGGTAGATACTGGTCACAACATACCCATTTTCTTGTTGTCGTCTTTTTGTTATTTGAGCTCTAGAATCAGGGTCAGACATTTATGATGTTGACTGAATTGTGAAAACATTAACGCCAAAAAAGGGAACTATTAAAGTTGACCTATACTTAAAACATGGTCTGATTCTGGTGATAATGGGATTTGTATTCCAATTTTCTTGATTTCGGCGACTATCAATGATACTGGAAAGAAATATGCAAAAGATCAATCATTTTGGATTTAAGACGGGATTATGAACGGCGTAAGCATTAATAGACTTTTCTAAGGACTTGGCTTGATCGGAAAAATGTATACAGTTTATAAGTTGATAGATATAGGACTTGACACGGTAACATGCCAAATGATAGATTAATTTGAGATTGATTAAGATGAGGGAAAGTTTCAGATGACTAAAAGAATATTTCAAAAGTGACAGAATATTAGTTTGGCAACAATGACAGAGTATTAAAAAAAAAGTGGAACAAGTGTAATATTATATATTAAAGGTCCTTATTTCTCATGAAAGGAGGCACCACAAAGTTCATCAATGGAACCGGTAGGGGATGAACCTTTACTGGTATATGTGAATGACATGAATGATAAATTAACAAATCTATATACCGATTATAAAATCGAAGGGAATACACCTGGTGTGTCAAAGAAAGTATGGGGATATGGACTCAGCAAGAGGTTACGCTTCTTCTTGGTGTATCGTTAAGTTATCCGATGTTTCATTTTCTATGCCAATCCATCTCTGTATAGAATAACATTCAACCAAATGGAGTAGCTTAGAAAATTATCAGAAAAGGAATGATTATGGTAAGAGACCCAACATGTCATTCAACCTAGACACTCTTGTAAGCGCAGAGAGTATGGAGAGATGGACTTGGTCAGAGGTTACGTTCTTGGTGTATAGTTAAGTGATTCGATGTTTTATTTCCTATGCCTTTCCATCTTCGTTTAAACTAAAATTCTCCCAAATAGAATATATATTAGAAAATGATTACGAGAGTCATCTTTGCCTGTATGGGTAACATACCCAACATGGGTATGATGTAAGTCAAGTACAGACTCAATAGATTTCGCCTAAGTGGATCCATAAAATCCCAAAATTTTATTATATGGTGCCACTGTGCAAAGTAACAGCTTAATTACAATTGGAACCGCTGTCGACATATCACACAAAAAGAGCGAGTGACGATTTAAAATTAAGCGACTGTCGGGAGACCACATTTTATGACGTTTATAAGAAAATATCAAAGAAAAATTATGTTTTGTTTAAAATAATTTTTTTATGAAATAAAAAGGAATGATTACAAAATTATTCTGAATAAAATAAGGGAACAAACATATTAGTTTTCTCGTTTTATTAAAAGTCGACTCTTAGTATTTTATAAATAATCGAGTTTTTCCGACTTTTCGACTTTTTGACCATTTTTGACTATTTTTTTACTTTTTTTGAGTTTTTGCTCACTTTTGCCACTTTTTTTAAATTTTAAACTTTTTTCTACTATTTTTTTCGACTATTTTTGACTTTTTGTTCTACTATTTTAGAGTTTTCGATTAATTCCCACTTTTTGAATTTTTTCGACTTTTATTTACAAAGTCGACTTTTCGACTTTTTTCATAGACGATAGTCGAGTTATCGACTTTTTTGGAATAAAATAGTCGACTTTAACTTTTTCGATTTTTTCGACAAAAAGTCGATTGTTCGATTATTCGGAAGTCGATTTATAGAACCCTATTTAATATATTCCATTAATAATAACACATGCAAAATATTTTGAACATATGGCAACGCTACACTATAAAAATACGAGAATAATGAGAGGATCGACAGAGATTGCAATAATAGTAAAATAGAATCTATTTCAACCACAATGTCGACAACCACAAGACGATATTTTGTTCTCCACACAAAACGTATGACAACTCATTGTCGGCAGCGGTTGTGGTTCCAGTTGTAATTAAGCTGTAAATCATCATACCTACGATTATTTTAATAACAAAGAAGCATGTTTTCAGAACAAAAATGTTTATACATTACTACACACATACATATGTATAAACTAGTTATGACAAGGTACACACCCAGGTTTTGAGCTTTAAAAAAATTCAGTTTAAACTAATCCCTTATAAGGAAACATGTTGTAAAACAAAATGATTTATATAAGATTACACATGTGACTGTTTTGCTTTACAAAACTTGCTTCCTTGATTGCTCCATTTTTTAAAGAAGATTTTTTTTTACTTTTTGCTTGTAAACTTCGCCGCTGAACAATCGACTTTTTGTCGAAAAAAGTCGAAGTCGTTAAAAAAGTCGATAATTTGACTTTGGTCTGTGAATAAAGTCGAAAAATCGACTTTGTAAATAAAAAGTCGAATAAAGTCGTAAAATCGTAAAAAGTCGAAAAATGTCGGAAAACGTCGAAAAATGTCGAAAAAATTCGAAAATATTAAAAAAAATCAAAAATAGTCGAAAATTTAAAAAAAAATCGAAAAAAGTCAAAAACTTTAAATTAGTCGGAAAAACTCAGAAAATAGTAGAAAAATGTTTAAAGAAGTCGAAAAATCGAAAAAAAAGTCGAAAAGTTGAAAATAGTCAAAAAGTAGGAAAAAGTCCAATCAAGTCAAGAAGCCGAAAAAAGTCGAAAAATCGTAAAGCCGGAAATAGTCGAAAAGTCAGAAAAAGTCGAAAAGTCAACTATACTTAAGTCTAAAAGCCGACTTTTAATTAAATAAAAAAAGTCGAAAAATCGACTTTTCATAAATTGCAAAAAGTCGAAAAGTCGACTTTTAGTTTCAACTAAAGAACCCTACTATAAGGTGAGTACTACTCAAAAGGTGTTATGTTTTTTAAAGTAAGTTTAAAGTACAACTGACCCAAAACAAAAAAAAACTGCTAAATGTGCAATTTAATGTAAATATTTACAAAAAAAAATCTTTTATTTTTTTAAGTATTAAATTCTCGAAATGAATTAATTTATATTAGAGATACTTAAAATTAATTAAATTTTATAATATGCATGTATTATTTATTTCCAGTTTTAAATAAAATATATTCATTTTAAATTGTGATTTCATGACACTGATATCATTTGGGTTATACCAGTTTTATTATGTTAAACAATAACAAAAATAATGAATAATAAAACAAATTAATAAGTATATGGTGATAAAGATGGGTGAGTACATCGGGAGTTAATTCACAAAAAGTAGAGTAAAAAGTAGCCCATATCCTCTTCCAGATATACAGGAATACACTGTGCAAGTTTTAACATTCGGTGTAGCCGTTTAGATTTTATCATGGATAAAGAGGTGCTACCAATACCTCAAGACTGTTGGGACTATACACTAGTTTTTACATTTCATTCTTCGACTTGACCTTGGCTGATTTGAAAAGCGGTCTAACAAGAGCACCACATAATCTGATTCGCCTGGGAATGTTTCCTTTACGCTAGATTCCATATTGTGTAAAGAGGTGCTATCAATACCTCAAGACTGTCGGTACTATACAGAAGTTTTTACTTATCAATCTTTGACTTGACCTTGGATGATTTGAAAAGCTTTATAAACAGAGCGCCACATAATCTAATTCGTCTGGGAATGTTTCCTTGATGCTAGATTTCATCTTGGGTAAAAAGGTGTTTCCAATACCTCAAGACTGTGGGGCCTAAAAACTAGTGTTTACATTTCAATCTTTGAATTGACCTTGTATGATTTGAAAAGTATTCTAACCAGAGCGCCACATAATCTGGTTCGTCTGGGAATGTTTCCTTGAGGCTGGATTCCATCTTGGATAAAGAGGTGCTACCAATACTTCTAGACTGTCGGGACTATAAACTAGTGTTTACATTTCAATCTTTGACTTGACCTTGGCTGATTTGAAAAGCGGTCTAATAAGAGCATCACAAGTATCGATTTAGCTATATCCGTCCGTTCGTCTGGAAAGGTTTCCTTAATGCTAGATTCCATCTTGTGTAAAGAGATGCTATCAATACCTCAAGACTGTCGGGACTATACAGAAGTTTTTACTTTTCAATCTTTGACTTGACCTTGGATGATTTGAAAAGCATTCTAAACAGAGCGCCACATGATTACGTTAAATGTTATATTATGTGAACAAAAATAGTCAATGGGCTATTCCATAGAGTAGTCAATAAACTTGACATCAGTTTAGTCCAAAGATTTGTCATTAGTTATTTTAATCCACAAGTTCAAGTAAAGGTGGCATCACTAGTTACAAAATTGTTGTTTAAGAATCTGAAAGTTCAAGATCTTTTCCTGGGTTAAACACTTTTTACAAATTTTGATCGTACTATTTTAGCAATAAAATTTGTATCTGCTAGTTAAACATAGCGTCTAAAGTGTTGACGTGTTTTGTCAGATTTACAAAATTTCTTCATTTAGTTAAGAAATTAAAGATCAGCTACTTTTTCTGTCAGTGAAGTTAATGATATCTTTAGCGAATTACCTACAAAATAAATCAATTATTATTGAACATTCATTGTATTAATCCAATTTAATAACAATTACTTACTCATTTCCACTTCAGCGCAGTTCTTGATGGCGGTAGTAAAGTAATTAAACTCTTCGCTAAATTCATGTCACAATCCAAATTACGGCTGGAACTAGTAAGCTGCTTTTCGCTACTTATATATCGGCATTTAAGCTCAGTTTACTACATAAATGTTGTTGGAGGTAATTGCTTACTATAATCAGCTAAAATAATGAACATAAATAAGGTATTACCAAATAAGCAGTTAGTTAGTTTGAAAAGAGGATGTATATATATACATCAAATCCGAAGCGCTCCTAAACCAATGCCTCAGGTTGGAATCAAACCCACCACCTCCGGTCTACCAGACTAGAACTCTAACTACTAACCTACCGGAGGCCTAATAAGCAGTTGAGTAATATGTTTTTTTTTCACATAAAAAATGTTGTCTTTTTAGATTCGACTGTTGTACTCATGTATGTATTCTGATGTCTGCCAACTAAAGGAAATCAGCTCAAAATAAGTACTTACATATCAGGCTATGTGTAAGTCATTAATACACTACTTTACAAGTAATGCAACAATGTTATAAAGCAGTCTCTGATAATAAAGTTCTTGAGTTACTATAAGTCATTATCATGTTTGTTCTGGTCCATTAGCGATAATACCAAATAGAAAAATTTCAACTACAATAAATTTATATCTCATGACTCGAGCGAATACATAAATCATTCAAAATACCAGATATTTTTCATGCGATGTTGGCTTGAAGTTCTTCTTTCATTATTATCACCAATTATGGACCGATCGAAAAAAAAAAACTTTCACAGATTGATTTTAAATTTACATACTTACGATAGAGTGATTTTGAATTATGGAAGTGGATCTTATATGGAAGCTAAAGTCAATTATGAATTGATCCAGGTTGTAGTTGTTAATGCAATTTTTGTTTATATTATTATTAACAAAAAAATTCATTTTCTGTCAGTATGTTAATTTGTCTGGGAACTATGTAAACGAAATATGATTCATATGTATATGATGTACGCCCCATTTTGTTGTTACTATAATCTAAGCAAAAGAGGGCGTACAAGTATCTCTAGTCAGCGAGGACTATAAACTATTAGTGTTAAACGCATACGCGAACTTTCCTTGGAATGAGTTAACCTATGTTCGAGAGCCATATAATCTGCTACCACCGAAACCAGCAGGCCACAGAACAAATGTTGAGACATTGTCTTGTCCCGGTTATAGGAGAGGTCCCATTGGTGTGCATATGTTGCTTAAAGATGGTGAAATCAATGTTAAGAGATAAGTTTGATGCTGTTGCCAAATAAGTTGACAAATACCCCAAAGAGGAGTCCCTTTTGGAATGAAGTTTATAAGGGGAATCAAGGCTAGTATAGAACTTGGCTTTTTGTCGAGATACGAGTAAATTAACCATAATTATGAAGATAAAAGTCCTATTTGGTGGGTTCAGTTGTATGGGGGCTAGGTGAAATAATGAACCAATGTTAACTATTTTCAATAGGCTTCGTCTATGGTACCATAGAAAATCATGTGCAAATTTGAATTATCTCCAAAATTGCGACCTGTAGTTTGAATACAAAGCTTACATGGAGGTAAGGACGAATATAGCTTAATCGACTCAGAAAATGATTCTGAGTATACTTTAAGCTGGGTATCGGACCAATATTATTGTGCGTTGCAAACATCAGTGTAGGTTAAAAACAACATCAGTGTAGGGTATAAATACAGATTAGAATATGCGGTATATTGACGTTGCCATATCCAAGATGTGTTCTGGGCTTAATCGCGATAGATGTATGATATGTTATTTAGATAAAATCACAAAAATGCTTTTCCTTAAATATATATTCGTATTTCGGTTCACCGATTGCTGTTTCAATAGAAGTTGTTTTTGCATCTCGAAAGTTATGCAATATGGCCCAGCAAAAGTCATTGAATGAATACTTAGCTCTGTTCATAGACCGGCGAAACCATGTGCTCTTTGGAAGGTACAAGTGGAGGTAGTAAGTAGGGTTCTATAGTTGAAACGAAAAGTCGACTTTTCGACTTTTTTCATTTAGTTAAAAGTCGATTTTTTCGACTTTTTTCGACTTTTTCCGACTTTTCGGCTTTTTCCGACTTTTCGACTTTATTCCGAGTATGTTTTGACTTTTTCGAGTTTTCCGACTATTTTAGAGTTTTTGAATTTTTTTCCAATTTTTTAAAATTTTCGACTATTTTTGACTTGTTTCTACAATTTTCGAGTTTTCGACTTTTTTAGATTTTTCCGACTTTTCGACTTTTTTTGACTTTTCGATTTTTTTGACTTTTTTACAATTATCGACTTCTTCCGACGTTTTTCTGACTATTTTTTGATTTTTTTTGAGTTTTTCCGACTATTTTAGAGTTTTTGACTTTTTTCCACTTTTTTTTAAATTTTCGACTATTTTTGACTTGTTTCTACAATTTTCTAGTTTTCGACTTTTACCGACTTTTCAACTTTTTTCGAATTTTCGACTTTTTTCAATTTTTTGCGACTTTTTTCGACTTATCGATCTTTCTCGACTTATCGACTTTTTTCGACTTTCAGACTTTTCGACTTTTATTAACAAAGTCGACTTTTTTCACAGACGATAGTTGAGTTAACGACTTTTTTGGAACAAAATAGTTGACTTCGACTTTTCGACAAAAAGTCGATTGTTCGATTATTCAAAAGTCGATTTATAGAACCCTAGAAGTAAGTCATCTAACAGCTTACTAAGTGGTTGTAGAAGTACCACTTTGAAAAAGATCTAATTAGAACCTGAATCGATCCTTGGTAGGTGTTTATGAAAAGAACTTCGGCTCATACACACGAATATACAAACGAACCGATTTCTAAATCAATTCCGCTATATAAGGACCAGGAATATATACTTTAAAGGGTCGGACAATAACATTGTAGAAATTACAAACGAACTTATAAAAATCGTAATCGAAATAAGTCGTTCTAAATCCAAAGAGCTTATTTTGAACTCTTTACCGATATCTGTTCTAAACTAAAATACAACTTTATAAAACTCGTTCTAAAATTGTTCACATATACCATATATGAACATAATAAACACCTAAGTTTCGTCTTTATATGAAGAGGAAGTGGATTTATTACCATTTTAAGAAACTCTCAGTTTTTATCAATAAATGCCAATGAAACGTATAATTTTTTTAATTATATTTATGTATATTTAATCATTAAAACATGAAATATTTACACAAAGTTGTAGATAATATTATAAGAAAAAAATTATTCTAATTTAAAAGTCTTTTGAAGGTCTTACTTAACATTTTAAAATATATTCAAACAAAAACAATTAGTAGCTTTGTTAAATTCAAAGTTGTTTGTTTAAAAATCACCTTAATATAATTAACTAAAACGTATATAAACATTTTATTTTATTGAATGCTAAATTGACCAGATATGACCATAATATACGACATACATATATGAATGTTTATTTTTTTTTAGCTAAAAATAAATGCAGACAAAAGAATAAATAAATGAAGGAAGTAGTAAACCATGTCCAAAAACCGGCCACAGACTTCAGGTATTTATAGTTAATATGTTAACTGTAGGTAATTTTAACATAAAAATAAATATTTCCAAATATCAAAATTACTAAATATCGAATTAAAATGAAAATTATCGATTAATTGCGTCATACAGGTATTGAAATCGACTACAGCATT
Organism: Lucilia cuprina; assembly: GCF_022045245.1. Classification (NCBI taxonomy): domain Eukaryota; kingdom Metazoa; phylum Arthropoda; class Insecta; order Diptera; family Calliphoridae; genus Lucilia; species Lucilia cuprina. The sequence goes on from NC_060951.1 coordinate 10,378,326, forward strand.
TATGAAATCATTGGACACTTCTAAAGCATTATCCATTTTGTTAATGATTTAATAATAAACGAAATTAACTAAATAGTTTGATTAATTATAAAATAACTGTTTTATATAACTAACTTAAGTTTAAACACACAATATTATAAGTTAAAGGCAAGAATGTGCGGTTTAAAATGTCTGGTGGTTTTACGTCATCACTGCTGGTTGTTGTTTTTGAATGGTGGCAAGTTGTTTGTGTTTACATCAAAATGTTAAGAATTTCCTCAAGAACTTGCAACAGTCTTAACCGGTTTTATAGCATTTATTTTTACAAAATACTATATTAAGCAATACGTTAAAGTTAGCACTTTATGACAACAACTAACTTTTTAGTTATTATTATTAAACCGAATTGAACATGTGTTTTTGTTTTTATATTTTATTCTGCACCAGCAAAAATTTATAAATTTATTTTTATAAATTTATAATTTTTTTCGTATTTATTTTAATCTTATTTCGACTTCTCCAGTTCGCATAACATCTTATTATATCATTTGTTAACTTTCACATACAAAAATTTTGTAATTTATTTCTTTTAATTGTTTTTAATTTGTTTAAATTTTCACTCTTTGTTTATTTGTTATTGCCTGTTAATTTTATATTATTTAATACGTGCGCTTGCGCACAGAATTGTAAACAAACTGATAAGAATTCTTACATTTCCATTGAATTTCATACATTTTAATTTCTTAAGACGGAAGCAGCGAATACGACCGCATCGTTTTTGTTTTTGCACTTCGTTTTCATTGCGGTTACAAGGTGAGTTAACGGCAAGCGATTCGAGACACATTTGGTTCGGTCGATCAAGTATTGAGACGACTGCAAAAAAATGTGTGTTACTGTAACATGACGCTGTCGATGTGTATTTTAGCGGTTACTATTTGTAAAGTGGCCAGATGTTTGTTTTACTTGTGAATTGGGAATGGGATAGATAGATAGATAGATAGATAGATAGATAGATAGATAGATAGATAGATAGATAGATAGATAGATAGATAGATAGATAGATAGATAGATAGATAGATAGATAGATAGATAGATAGATAGATAGATAGATAGATAGATAGATAGATAGATAGATAGATAGATAGATAGATAGATAGATAGATAGATAGATAGATAGATAGATAGATAGATAGATAGGGAAGCTAGCTTCTCACAGTCAGTTCTCTGTGAGGTTTATGCTGTCTTTGTAACAGTACCCAACTTATCCCGAAAAAACAGCTTGAGGTAGACTATGTGTTCTTACGACTAGGTGACCTTGGTGTTATTGCAATCCCGGGAAAAAGAGGTGTTTTCCAATACCTCAGTCTGACCTGGACTCTAAATTGATGCCGTCTACTACTTGGATTAGTCCTTGCATATATTGAAAGAGGTCGGACGCCGATCTCGTTATGGGACACTGGCATATGCTGGGGAATTTTTAGGTTAGTATTCAAGGGTTGCCTGTAATCCCGTAGATTGAAATTTATGATCATGAGAATGGAGCTGATGCTATGGATTTTGTGAACGATTGAGAAAGTCTCCATATATTGGAGATTAGTTCTGATTTAGTATGCCTTTTTCGCTTCGGGGAAGTTCCTCGGTGCTGTTGCCATCTCAACAGTATATATTGATACATGCTACGCGACTATTTGTCATGGCAATTATTGAAACTATTGATCTTGGAATTCCTATTTCCTTTGTCACATTAATGGGATCCTGATCCATTTGTTGGGTATTTCAGACTACCAAATACGTCTCTAGGTGCTGTTGCCAAATCAACAAAGGAATCCCTTCTGCGTGGTTGTAAACGGAAAAGATGTTTTACATCTCAGAAGTTAAGCAACGGGCAGCAATGGTCAGAGATTAGATAGCTCGAGTAATTCAGCAAAGTGCTTGTACATGAACCGGCCCATTCATTGAAGGATTCAGGGGCAATTGTAGACTGTTGTTCAAGTGTACCCAGTGAATGAAAAAGACCACCGTGGGGTAGGGCATCATGCTAGGTACTCACGTAAAGCAATCAACATTCATCTTACAGGTATATATGTATGTTAGTACTTTATAGGGATAAACCTAACTGATATTTCTTTTGCGAATATTTCTATTCTTTTTCCCAGTAATCTGGCTACATAGGTTTTGTGTGAATGGATATAAATGGGTCGATTAAACTTGATTTTATGGAACAAATTATGCGACTAATTGGTAATTTATTACCAATTTATCTGGTAACACAACTAGCTAACTTGTTCACACAAATATTTATATTCGTAAACAATGAACATATTTTTAAACAAAAAATACTACAACAAAAATTTTAACTCTAACAAGAGAACGAACGAACAACGAACAAGTTTAATATATTTCAAAATCATCTGGCGGTTGGTTGGTTTGTTGGTGATTTTTTTATAGCTCCATGTAGTTGTAGTATTCATATGAATCTATGTGTATGGTTGGTTAACTAACAGACAGACTAACTAAGCGACAGTGAAGTGTGTTAACTGTCGTAGATCTCAAGATGTGAGGTAAATTGTGTTTGAGAAAAAAATGTATAAAAAACTTATATCTATCGGTTGAATGTTTTACTAAGATTTTGTAATATTTAAAAGGCAAGCAACAAGATACAAGGTAGTGACTTGCATTTAGATGTTAATTTTTGTGTTTCTTTTTTATTTTTTGCTCATATTACACTGTGAAATCAGAGTGCATATATTGCAAAATCTATTTTTTTAGAAAAGTTGTTTGTAATTGCAATTCCATGTGTTGTTTTTTAATTAACCGGCATTCGGTTAATTGCGCTACTTTAACACTGGCACTGGATGTTGGTTCTATTAGTGTCAAAACTTCTTGCTTTGTTTTTGAAAAGTTATATCTTTTTACACTATTAAACAGTAATGATAGTGTGAACGGTTTAAGTTTTAAATAATAGGGATATTCCATCGACAGATTCTAATATTACAGAAGAGAATTTGTTCGCAAGATTCTCTAGAATATTACATTCTTAAATTCTATCAAAATTTTATGTATGAACCAATTAATTCATCTTCATTGAAGAACCGAAGTTCTAATTCAATGACTTAAATTGTCAATAATTTGTCTCAGATTCTGCAGACTGTTTACTACCATGAGTAAAGCTTTTTGGGGTTCTTTTGGGTCCGTTTTTAACGTCTGGGAAGAAACAAGAGAAGCAAAAAAAAGCGATATAGAGAGTAGTTAGTTAGTTTGAAAAGAGGATGTATACACATCAAATCCGAAGAAATCCAACTAGGCCTCTATCGAGCCTGTTGTGCGCTCCTTAAGCAGTGTCACAGGTGGGAATCGAAACCCACCACCTCCGGTCTACCAGACTAGAACACTAACCACTAACCTACCGGAGGCCACGATATATAGAGTAAAGATGATATAGAAAATGAATAAAGATTAGGGATGTTAACGAGTCCATAAAAAAGTAAAGATTAATTACATACCCATTTCGATCGTTTTAGTAATGCCAGAATACGTTTAATACGTTCAGGTTCAACTTGGAGTGACCAGTAAGAACTGATAACAGATCACTCAGATATAATCCGCTTTGCCACACCATCCTCCCAATCGAGCAAGTTTGCTCCTGAGACCACCGGTCTTGAACTGAGCTAAAACAAAAGTAATATATAAGTGTCTTAGTAGCCGCTAAGGGGAAGCCGCTAAACAGGACTCTATACAGTATGGCCATCCTCGTAGCAGCTTTCGTCAAGATAAAAGCAGTAATATTGCCAATTATATCCCAGTGTCCTTTGACCCAAACAGGGGTAATTTTTTAATGTCTTTGCTACAGCATCTTAGCAGTCGAGCAAATATGCTCCTGAGACCACCGGTCTTGAGCTGAGCTAAAACAAAAGTAATATATAACTGTCTTAGAAGCCTCTAAGGGGACGCTGCTAAACTGGTCTATATCCAATATGACATCCTCGTACCAGCTTTCCCCAAGATAAAAGCAATGATATTGCCAATTATATTCCAATGCCCTCTGACCCAAAAAAGGGTAATTTTTGAATGTCTCGCCATCTCATTAAGAGACGCCCGGCAGTCTTGGACAAGTTTAGATAAAGAGTAAACACTTATAAAGGATTTTCTAGCGGCTTGGCTGTCAGTATAAATTCTGATATACCTGTTAGATGTCCGATAACACCTTAGCCAAGTAAAAGCACTTTTATATCGCTGAAAATTCAGCTTGTATTGTTATTCAGTCGGAAAGATATTTCCGTTTCAATTCTTCTTTTACGCATTAAAGCCATTTACGGGTATCGATTCATTATGAACAAAGATTATACTATACCAAAAGTTTCTCGTAATATACGGTCTGCAATCTTTGCATGACCTCTGGAACCAAATTTCCATCTAATAGTAATACTTAACTATTTGTGCAGTAATTATTGCCACTTGTTTATCTAAAAGATCCAAGGTTGCCAGTTCAAAATCAGGTAAGAACACCTTCTATAAGAGACGATTATCTCACAACTTTCGTTATTTTTCTGAATGGTTTCTCAAGTTCATACTACAAGACAATTACACCATACATCATAAACGGTTTAATCACCGCCTCATATATAGCCAATTAACATTTCCTGGGCTGATCCCACAATGCAGGCTGATAGTTTTTCTACAAACGTATAACATCGTTTTAGCTTTAAGATTAAGTCGTTTATAAGTTAACAGAATAATAAAAAAAGCCTATCCTAGAACCGAGAAATTATTCTAAAAGCCTAACTTTGAAATCTGTAACGATCTTAGCTAGATATTATAGGTGATCTAAGCAAGTTTTGACACGGCCTTTTACCTTATTCCACTTTAAGGACTCTTTAAAGAATGTATATAATCTTGCGGAGTCTATATTTATTAAAATTTCAATTTCCTGGAATTCTACTAGTCCAGTTGAATGTTGGATAACATGTAATTAAGTGATATATAATATATCAGTTAAATATTTTGTAGATTTGTATTATATTTCCAGAAAATACTTGTTAATAAGTTCAATAACATCTATGGTAATATAATGTTACAGCTGTACGAGAAAACAAACTTCTGGACTAAAAAAACCGCGCAAGGTTATTCGAGCATTAAAATTCTCGTTTCTAGTTTACATTTTGTTGTGATTTTGGAGCTAAGCAAATCAGGTGAAAGTGACAATTTTGATACACCAGATCTTGAACATTAAATTGTTCTTCTTCTGGAACTATGTACTGGGGATTTAGACGTTAAAAAAATTAGTTTAAAACCTAGCCTGTTGTAGTTATGCTTCAGGGAATATTGGAACACACTCGATTTATCCAAATCTTGTTGATCTATCTATAATGATCTATTACAATGACTTCTGTTAACACGGATTTTGTTCTCTATTTCTTTTTGAATTGAAACTGAGATCTCTAACGGTTCCAAACATCGGAATATTGTTTGGATTCTTAGTTATCATGGAATATAAAGATTTTCCAATACATATTTTGAGTTAATGCGTTTAGGATGTATGCATCAGTGCCTTCTAACACCTTCGTATACCTCCTTTCTTTTTCTTTCGAGATCTTGGTCCTGATCGTGATTGCATTGTTAAAAAAGGTTTTTTGCATGTATATGATTAAGTAAATGAAGTGGAATTGATCGATCAATTTGTCAACATCCTGATCTCGAAGCTAAACTTTTCTGGAACAACTTAACCTTCTTGGTTAAGTTTAAAATTTTTACTAGTTAAATATAGTGTCATCGTCAAACCTCCCTAATGTTTATGTGTTTCATTAACAATATAACTACCCAACAGTTCGACAAAGAGTCAATGCATACGAAAAAGACAGTAATTTCCACTAATAGTTACCCACCTGGATGATCGTAATTTGTATGTTTTGGGTCATTCGTAACGAATGTACCCTTTGTAATCGAGAATAAAGACTGTCGTTACTTTAGTGTCCCCTTTGTAAGCGAGAGCGAAGACAGTCGTCTCTTTACTGTCCTCAAGTAACCTAGAGATTATACTCTTAAAAGTTGTTTTTTTTTGTTGTACTTCCGAAAGTAGTTATTTTACCCATCTTTTGGAGAAATGATTTTTACTTTCTACTAATATGCCACCATCTGGTTGACTCAAATTTATAACTTTTGGGTCAATCGTCACATTATTGTCCCATAGTATTCTGAAGAGTAAACACTTGAAATTTTTAAATTTTAGTTCTATTAATATCTTACCACCTGGCTGACTCCAATTCGCATGTTTTTGGTCTTTCGTCACAAATAAACTCTTTGTAATCGAGAATGAAGACAGTCGTCACTTTAGTGTCCCCTTTGTAAGCGAGAGCGGAGGCAATCGTTTCTTTACTGTCTCTTTGTAGGGTGTAGAGTGACGATTGACTTCCTGGCTAGGGGCCACCACAAGTGGTAGGTTAAGTGGTCAGTTCGGGACTGTCCCGTCGAACTGCTGGGTACTTATGCACACATATACATACATATGTATGTTTAAAGTGTTATAATTGCAACTTCCCATTTACTGTCACGCTGCTTGCATTGTCATTTGCTACATTCAACAGTATTGCATTTAGAGATTGTATGGTCCCGTTAAAGATAGTCAGACGTAGTTTCTTTCAGTATAAGCTATTGCAAAATATTTATAATTGCATCAATCAAAATCTGTACGTTGTATGTTAAACTTGAGCATTTGTAAATGTTTTTCAACCTCTATTTCGTTTTGCTATTTGTTTTGTTTACATTTTATGGGAATTTGTTATTTGAAATAAAATTTGTTTTGTTTTGATTCCAGTTTTTATTTAAAACGGCCACGTGAGTTAAACAAGTTTTAAATAGATTGTGTTAGTTTTTTCATCACTTTTCTTTTTAATATTTATATTGCTGTAGAAAAATGATTTACATTTATTAGCATATTTTAATATTCATTTATGCAAAGTTTATAATAATCATATTAATTACATTCCTTTTTTTTATATGACAGACACGTTTTTTAATATATATTTTTTTTGTTGCTACAATTAAATTAAAGATTTATCATTGCACATGGAGGAGAGAAAAAACACATGTTTTCGAATTTAGCAAAATATTGTATGTACATATGGATATGGATTTTTGATAAATCTTATGTATTATTAGGGGTATTTACACAAAGTCTCATTAAATTCAGCACGTGTTTAAATATAAAATACAACTCTTACTTTTAAATCGTTCGTAGTTTATTGCCATTTTTTTATATATTTTTAACATTAATTTCCATAGAACAACTTAATTTGTTAAAATACTTTGTACGTTGCGAACATAAGCACAGTGGTACAAAAACAAGTTTTCTTGAAAACAATTGTATTTTTCAAGCTACGAACTAACAAAGGAACTAACTAACTAACTAAATAACTAACTAAATAACTAACTAACTAACTAACTAACTAACTAACTAGTTAGTTAGTTAACTGACACTATATTTTCAGCTACAAGGTTTTCACCTACATTTTGTTCTAATTTACGTCTTTGGTTGAGGAAACGAGGGCAATTAAATACTACGTGCTCCGCCGTTTCATTCTTGTCTAGGCACTCAGGACATCGAGGAGAAACATCAAGCCCAAATCGGTGTAGATAGCTCCTCTAACCTTCGTGGCCTGACAGAAACTGAGTGAGATTATAGTTTATTTCCCCATGCTTTTATGTTAGGTATTAGCCTATATGTCCACCTGCCTTTTGGTATGTTATCCCACTGTCTTTGCCACCTTTGAATAGATTTTTTCCTTTCCGTGAATTTAATTGAACGCCTATCTGTCCTTGAGTCTTCGCACAGCGCATGAAAAATATCTGTTTGTTCGCTGACCGTCTATTGGTACCATTCCAGCTATGACGATGGCTGCCTCGATATATATATTACGGTATCCGCAGCACACTCTTAGGCAACTTCTCCTAAAGAGGGACATAATGTTCTTTATGGTTGACGTTTTTGTAATTTTAGGGCTTTCCTCATCTATTTCCCTAACACGTTTGGCATCTTTTTTAACGGGCTTTATTTGTTGGGGTGCCTTAGTCTCCATTCCAATTTTGTTGTTAATTTTGCCTAACTTGGTCCTTTATGGCGTTGTGGATGTTGTTTCGGCTATCTATTTATCTATCTATCCATCTATCTATCTATCTATCTATCTATCTATCTATCTATCTATCTATCTATCTATCTATCTATCTATCTATCTATCTATCTATCTATCTATCTATCTATCTATCTATCTATCTATCTATCTATCTATCTATCTATCTATCTATCTATCTATCTATCTATCTATCTATCTATCTATCTATCTATCTATCTATCTATCTATCTATCTATATATATATATATCTATCTATCTAAGAGACAGACAGATAAATTAATATTAAATTTATTCAAATGCACATATTAATTTAAGTAAAATTGTCGTACCTGTCCATGCAATTAAAATGATCATTTACATATACATTAAGTTCATAATGAGATGGACTTTATGGTCTTTAATCTGGCAGTTTAGTTTATTGTACTGCAAACATTTAAAATAAAATTTAAAAAAAAATACATATATAATTGTGTCATAAAGAGTAAATCCCCATTTAATTATGATCATGTTAGTAATAAATGTATTCTTATTTACTACAATACACAAATTATTATTTGTACTGTAAAATTTTGAACAACTTAACTAATTAAGAATTGAAATATGTTAAACTTTAAGTGAAATTATTAATTAAAAACAACGTATGAATATAAATATGTTTACGACAAAGTTGTATAATTAAATTCAAATTAATTTATTTAAAAAGCAAGTTAAAAAAATTAAGTATGTAGTTTTATTTAGTAATAAACTTCTATGGATTTAAAAATAGATAATTATGTATTGATTTAAATATTGGCAATAGGAGATCTAATTAAAAAGTTATTTCAAATCCAATCACTGAAATAAAACCATGACACAATCGGGCCAGTTGTGCGCACCTTTTAATGGAAGAAAATGTTTGTTGTGTTTGTGAGGAATGTTATTTCCGGAATAATATCACTCCCAAGATACTTGAATCTAACATCGATGAATGCCTGCCTTAAAATGGCAAAGAAAGTTCTTCTGAGTTTTACTCAACATGTTGTATAGTTGTCTGAATCCGCAGGTCCAATTTGGTGTAGCTGTGCCCGTAATTCTGTGAATCCACTCAGAATACTTACGTACCATCATACTAACTTCAGACTTTTTAATTTTGAGGAGATTTATCGTCTTGCTCTCATCATCTTTGTGGTCAGTTTTCCAAAAAAATTGTCTGTAAATATTTTTCTTTGTTATTTTTTTATTCAAATTTGCAATCATAAAACTAAACTAATTATGCGTTCTCGCTATTTGTTAATAAAATAATAATTTTACATTTTCCAATAATTATATGCCCAAACACATTTAAGTTTAAGAAAACAAATCCTATAAAGTCATCCGTCATACAATAACATATTACAGTTTTAGTTAAACTTCATTTCAAAAATGAAACTTCAAATCACTCTAATAGTTTGTTCACTTTTATTGACTAGTGTGGAATTACGTTTTGCTCCTCTCTTGGAAGAAGTGGGTGGCATTTTAGATGTACCTATGGATTTATTAACAGGATTAATTGGCAAGGTACATGCTACAGGCAAAACTCTTTTGAATGACAACACTGCACATAAAATATTAACGGATTTTGGAAAAATTCCTCAAATTATAATAAATGCAGGTGAAAAACCAAAAGAAAATCAAGTGCAAAGCAATGCCCAAACCTCCACCAATACCAACACACCAACAGGATCAAATAATCAAGGACCTATAGAAACAACAACAACGACTACTACAGAAAAAATTACAACTCCACCTTCATAAAGATAATAAAAACATCAGTTTTCAAAACGCGTTGTAATTTAGTATAAAAATTGTTTAAAATTTCTGCAATTTATTGAAATATATACTTATGTTTGTTGTATTTGAACTTTACAATTACTTAATTGCTAAAAGTATCTATTAGATAATCAAAACATAAAAATAAAAAATTAACATTTTGATTTAAAGAAAAAAAAACGAGCTCCTTAACATATGCAAAGAATTGTTCCAGTGATTTGTTTTAATTACAGTGGCTAAAGTTAGTTTGAAGGGGGGATGTATTACATCGAATCCGAAGAAATACATTAGATCTTTAACGGGCCTGTTGTGCGCTCCTTAACCAATAAAGGGCGGATTTTTCAGATAAAGATAATCTACATTCTTTGTTTAAACCTAGTTTAATATATGTTTTATGTTTTTCAGTTAACAGTAACGTTACTTATAATCTTAGTTTAACTGTGTATTATTGGTTAATTACAATTAACAAAAATAATAAAACAATGATTTTGGAAGAATAAAAACTTAATATTTTAATTAAATTGCAAATTTTTGAATTGTTTGTTTTATTTATTATTGTTTTAAATGTTTGTTTAACATTTTTCCAAAATTTTTCATTTTACAAAAGTATTATTTGCAAAAAACAGCTGTTCATTGTTTATGTTTTTGAGTAAAAAGTTGGCAATACTAACAAAGTTAACTGAACATAAATCCAAAACTGAAAAACACATTCATCTGTTAAAGTCCGACTAAATTTGTTCCGAGTTTAATCTAACAGCAAGTTAAGCCTAGGTTAACAGAGAAGTAAGAAACCCGACCTATGAAAAGCCGTAAGTTAAAAATTTAGAGGCTTGTATGATAATATACAAAGCTGGGAAAACGGATTATCTTTTTATACCCGACATAACTTTAGTGGCGAGGGTATATTGGGTTTGTGCTGATGTTTGTAACGCACAATAATATTGGTTCTATACACACCTTAAAGTATATCAATCGGCTTAGAATCATTTTCTGAGTTGTCCGTCTGTCTGTTCGTATACAGGTGTAGGGTATTATATGGTCGCCCTCGCCCGACCATAACTTCTTACTTGTTTGTCTTTATTAGGCTTTCTTAGGTATTAGACAGATATATCTTGGCAGCGACGTTATTCCAGATATAACATTCCTCTAATCGCTACAATTAATTAACTTAAGACATCATTGGAATAGAAGGGTTGTTATTCTGTTTATAATTTCTATAACATAATTTTCCAACTCTTATTAAGTTTATATAGCCCGTTTCCTTGCAGATTGATAAATCGATGTGAATAAAATGTCGAAATGGTTTACTGGAACACTTAGCGCCCTCTTTGTGTATTTTACACGGCACAAAGTGCTTGTACATGGCTCTGCTGGTCCATGTACAAGCACTTTGCTCAAGTACTCGAGCTATCTAATCTCTTATCGTAGTAGCGCCGTTGCAGAATGACAGGCCCAACACATACCCCTACAAGGAAAAGATAATAACTACTTTACAGACAATAGAAAGATCGTAACCAATATCATATGAAATCGCCCCATTGATGCTATAAGGAATGCTGCTTCATCCCTCAAACATTATGATTATCTAAACACTCTGGCAGTTCTTAAACTCTTAACTTTTACCCAAACTGCGCGCTATCCATAAATTTGGATTAAACCTTAGCCACTATCTGTATATCGAAGAACCTCCAACCAAATAACCAGCAGATTGTGTGGTGTTTAGATTGTGGTCCATGTCTCGGAAAAATATAAACTTTTTTCTTCTTCAAAAGGTATTTTTTGAGTTTTTTTATTGAACCTAGAAAATGAAACACGGATTAATTGGCACCTATAAAATGGAACTGTTTGATGTTTTCCAAAAAGGTACTTTTTAAATTTTTCAACTATTGAACCTAGAAAGTGCTATAGAGCATGTACTTATTGATTTTTTTATAATACTGAACCCAGAAATATGACATAAAGCATGTATGATTTCTATGAACCAAAATCATTCTACAATATTTTACGTGGATCGATCTAAAAGGTCCCCATCAGAAATTGCTTTAGCGATCAGTACTGGCCTAAAAAATCGACCACATGATTTGTATGAATCAAAATCGATTTACAAAATTTTAAGAGAATCAGTTCATAATTGACCCCACCCACATATAATGACTATAACGCTAATTACCGTTTTTTAAATAAATATACATAATTTTGTAGGGATCGGTCCATATTTAATATGATGTTCATATTAACATCGATATATGATAATAAAATATTTATATATCAAAGTATATTTATATGAAAATGATTTGATGGTGGGTATACAAGATTCGGCATAGCCGAATATAACACTCTTACTTGTTTGTTACCATTTACATTTTCGATAATATTGAACTGAGAAATATGAAATTAAGTGTGTAAAGCGCGGATTAAATAAGAATCCTTAAAAGGAGACTTTTAACTACTTTTTAAATATATATAGTAATGACATATGAAGTTAGTTAGTTTGTTAGTTTGTTACTTAGTTAGTTAGTTAGTTAGTTAGTTAGTTAGTTAGTTAGTTAGTTACTTAGTTAGTTAGTTAGTTTGTTAGTTAGTTTGTTAGTTAGTTTGTTTGTTAGTTTGTTAGTTTTTTAGTTTGTTAGTTTGTTAGTTTGTTAGTTTGTTAGTTTGTTAGTTTGTTAGTTTGTTAGTTTGTTAGTTTGTTAGTTTGTTAGTTTGTTAGTTTGTTAGTTTGTTAGTTTGTTAGTTTGTTAGTTTGTTAGTTTGTTAGTTTGTTAGTTTGTTAGTTTGTTAGTTTGTTAGTTTGTTAGTTTGTTAGTTTGTTAGTTTGTTAGTTTGTTAGTTTGTTAGTTTGTTAGTTTGTTAGTTTGTTAGTTTGTTAGTTTGTTAGTTAGTTAGTTAGTTAGTTAGTTAGTTAGTTAGTTAGTTAGTTAGTTAGTTAGTTAGTTAATTAGTTAGTTTGTTACTTACTTAGTTAGTTGGTTAGTTAGTTAGTTAGTTAATTAGTTAGTTACTTAGTTAGTTAGTTGGTTAGTTTGTTAGTTTGTTAGTTTGTTAGTTTGTCAGTTTGTTAGTTTGTTAGTTTGTTAGTTTGTTAGTTTGTTAGTTTGTTAGTTTGTTAGTTTGTTAGTTTGTTAGTTTGTTAGTTTGTTAGTTTGTTAGTTTGTTAGTTTGTTAGTTTGTTAGTTTGTTAGTTTGTTAGTTTGTTAGTTTGTTAGTTTGTTAGTTTGTTAGTTTGTTAGTTTGTTAGTTTGTTAGTTTGTTAGTTTGTTAGTTAGTTAGTTAGTTAATTATTTAGTTAGTTAGTTAGTTAGTTAGTTAGTTAGTTAGTTAGTTAGTTAATTAGTTAGTTAGTTAGTTACTTAGTTAGTTAGTTGGTTAGTTAGTTAGTTAGTTAGTTAGTTAGTTAGTTAGTTAGTTAGTTAGTTAGGTAGTTAGTTAGTTTGTTAGTTTGTTAGTTTGTTAGTTTGTTAGTTTGTTAGTTTGTTAGTTTGTTAGTTTGTTAGTTTGTTAGTTTGTTAGTTTGTTAGTTTGTTAGTTTGTTAGTTTGTTAGTTTGTTAGTTTGTTAGTTTGTTAGTTTGTTAGTTTGTTAGTTTGTTAGTTTGTTAGTTTGTTAGTTTGTTAGTTTGTTAGTTTGTTAGTTTGTTAGTTTTTTAGTTTGTTAGTTTGTTAGTTTGTTAGTTTGTTAGTTTGTTAGTTTGTTAGTTTGTTAGTTTGTTAGTTTGTTAGTTTGTTAGTTTGTTAGTTTGTTAGTTAGTTAGTTAGTTAGTTTGTTTGTTTGTTAGTTAGTTTGTTAGTTAGTTAGTTTGTTAGTTAGTTAGTTAGTTAGTTAGTTAGTTAGTTAGTTAGTTAGTTTGTTAGTTAGTTAGTTAGTTAGTTAGTTAGTTAGTTAGTTAGTTAGTTAGTTAGTTAGTTAGTTAGTTAGTTAGTCAGTCAGTCAGTCAGTCAGTCAGTCAGTTAGTTAGTTAGTTAGTTAGTTAGTGTACGATTACGTTATCCAATTCACCTTATTTAAAACTTTTCGTGGACGTTCGAAGAATATCGTTTTATTTACATGTCTTTTGCAGCACATTCAAAAAATTCCCACAAATAATTTCGTACAAAAATATTTATGCTGTCAAAATTTCAGTGGAAGACCTCAATTTATTTAATTTACCTAATGACAAAATTTCATATTAAAAGTTGACTTAAGAAACAAAAAATTTTACAACGAAAAATACTTAGGTATTGCGAAACAAATTCTTATTCAAATATATTTAATGATTAAAATTTAATTAAGTCGACTTAATACAATGCTAAATTGAAAATATTATATGAAAATCAAAAATTTACAGTCGCACCAAATAAATAAAATAAGTCAATAAGCTAATTAAAACAAATGTAATGAAATATTGAAAATGATCAATACGTCAACGTTCCTAAAAAAATACATATAAAAAATGCTTCAATAATGTTTGCCACTTTCACCTATACATAGCAGTATTATATATGTATTAATTTGGAAAATCCATGATGTGAACTAACAAATATTTCGTAAACAGTTTTATTATTTTAAATACGTTCATTACTTGAGTAACAGTAAAAATTCTCTCAAATCGGTGATTTCCATGTACTTAGGATTTCCCTTATCAGTCTGTTAATAAATATTCTAAACAAATATTTTGCTAAAGTATAAAAATCTCTAGACGATAAGCGAAATTAATTCAGTCATTAAATTCACCTGGGAAAATAAACATGAAGTTTCTAGTGTTTTTGACGTGTTTGTGTGCTCTATTGGCATTTATTAATGGTTCGTATTTTAATAAGATTGACATATAGTAATTAAAAATTAATTTTTTTTATTTTCTAGCATCTCCTCTGCCTGGCGGAGGAGGTGGAGGTGGCGGCGGCGGTGGTGGTCGCGGCTGTAATTGTGAACCCGGTGGTGGAGGAGGAGGTGGCGGAGGCGGTGGTGGTGGTCATGGCAATGGACCGGGTGGGCCTGGTGGTGCAGGAGGACCTGATTGTGTGCGTCCTTCTTGGATGCCTCCTTGTCCATAAAAAGCCTTTATAAGATCATTTAAGCAAATTGTTAAGTTTTAATTGTTATTTTTAAAAAAATTAGTTTAAAATTATATTTACATATCCGTCTTTAATTAATTTGTTTAAAAAAGGAATGTTAACAGAAAGTTTATAAATTACTTCGTTATTAGAAGTGTCCTCCGGTAGGTTAGTGGTTGGTGTTCTAGTATATTAGACAGGAGGCAGTGGGTTCAATTCCCACTTAAGGCACTGGTTAAGTAACGCGCAACAGGCTCGATAGAGGTCTAGATGGATTTCTTTGGATTTGATGTATATACATCCTCCTTACAAACCAACAATCTAGTTATTAGGAAATTCAGATAACGATCAGTTAATCGATTAAATTTGATCAACATATTAAATCAGATCTAAAGCAACCTATGAAAGGAATGATCGTTCAGTCTTCAGAAGTTTTATTTCCATAGTATACCTAAGGGATTTAATATCTTTCCTAAGATATTTGGAGTTAAATTTGACAAAAGCCACAAGTTCTATATTCGCCCGAATCTGTTCGATAATTTTGTAAAGTTGTGTCCGTAAACTTATGTTTGTTCCACCAAAAAACATGTCATCATACTAACCTCTCATTAGTCATCACACAGGCTCTAACTACTGTTTCATTATTCCTTGTGTGATTCGCCATGGATCATGTTCTTAATTCGCTCCTCACAATGTCAAATGGTCTTCCATTCGCTTGTAAAACTTTCACAAAATATTTTTCCATTTATATATTCGTTCTTTCATTGTCAATTACACAGGCCGACAATTTTTTTAAAAGATTGAAAACCCTGAAACCAAGTTATAGTTTAATAGACGATTGGGTCTCCATCTGAAGTATATCATTTTTTGACTTTTTTGAGACGTTATAACAGCTCCTAGATGTCATTATTT
Source organism: Lucilia cuprina (assembly GCF_022045245.1). Lineage (NCBI taxonomy): Eukaryota > Metazoa > Arthropoda > Insecta > Diptera > Calliphoridae > Lucilia > Lucilia cuprina. The sequence goes on from NC_060951.1 coordinate 10,394,160, forward strand.
ATATGTCATTTAACTTTAAAATAAAGACCTAACATCTGGCACATATTAGTGTTTCTTCGAGATATCTTCACCTAAAACTTGAAAACTCAAGGTGTTCGACATATTAATAACATTTATACCCTCCACTACTTTAGTGCAAAGTGTATTTTGCTTTTCAAATTTCATTTATAAGAAACAAAAATACTGGATCCAAAACCTACCTAATGACGGTAATATTAACTCAGAATCTCTTTCTGATCTGCTTTAACGATGTCTGTCTCTCCGATAACTTCAAAGGATGATATCTCAGCAATTACAGCAGATATTGTAAAATTTTATAGGCATTGCAAAGTTATATAACAAAATTTACTTAAATGTGCAAGTTTCATAACATGAACGAGTTTATATAAAGAAACGCCTTAAATTCTGCAATAATATTACAAGTGATACAAATTTATTAAAAACGATCTGTTGGGTATATTGATTTCGTCATTCCGTTTGTGATTCAGCGATATACTAGTCGTAGATCCAAGTTAGTATATGCGTATATCCTAGTTTCATATTAGAGATTCTGGCTGAGTACAACCAATATTGCTGAATTTTAAAAGAATGTAGATGGAAATCTTTCTTTTTACAAAAGAAATTCCAAGAGAACCGCATTTCTTGGACCAAATGACATCTGAACCGACAGGGTCAAGTTACTACATAGGCATAATCCTTGATCGGATATTAAAATGGAAACATCGCACTTTATATGTACCCGCTCTAATTTCAAATAGAAGCGGAATATTGCGGAGTTTAAACTGTTGTCACATGGATGTTATTCTCTAAACATTAAGGAAATAGATCTGTGTATTTATATTGAAAATCCAGAAATTGAGATGTTCTTTCCGGGGCTTAATAACAGCAAAGCTTCTAAGCTTATGTTGTGATATATTTTCAAACGGTATGACAAACATAACAGAAACAACAAGATCTGCTCAAATAATGAAACTAATATTCGATGGAGTGAGCCCAACGAAAGCAGAAGAAGCCTCCTCAGAATATATATGTACTTGGTAAGTATGATTTTCTTTTCTTGGAATAGCACTCATTGGATGATCCTTACTAATACAGTGCATTGTGTTGGAACTAGGAAAATATGTTGTGAAAGGGAAGATAAAGTGAGTAGTGTTTTTGGACATTTAATTTAAACCTTTTTACATCAAAAGTGGAGGGGAATACTTCTGCAGGAGTTCCCTAATTTCAGAAGAACACATTCCTGTAGTGAATCAATAGAATTGGATACCCTACTATCACCGATAAGTACCTTCGCCGTTTCTTTTGCGCGGTCGATTAGCTCCAAAATAAACTTCGGAGCTCCGGCCCATACATGTGAGTTGTATTTCATTTTCGATCGAATATAAGTGGTGTAAATAGTAAGAGGTAAGCGATTCATTCATATTGCGCATCATTGTCTCAATCTCTAGAAGGCTTGGCCTATTATTGAATGAATAGGTATGTCATCGGTCATTTTTGAAGATAAGAAATAGGGTAGGAGAAAGAACGGATCCTTGCGGTACTGCTGAACTAATCATGAACTAGTTTGATGAGTTCCCATATAATAATATCTACTGAAGTTATTACCGACACCAAATGCAAGTTTGATACCATACTCTTGGAAATACCTAGAGCCACCACTTAACTTTCACCAAAATTGAAAAGAGAATGACTTCATTTCTCGGAAGGGAAGGCCACAAGGTCCCCCGTAGACCGACCACTATGTCAGCCATACTGGCGGTCGCTAAGTAAAGTTTTGGTCTCTAGGTAAGATGGAAATTAACCATACTTTCCATAAATTTCGAAAGTGCAGAATAAATTGCAATTGGGCGATAATTTTCAAGGTTATGAGCCTCCCTCTTTTTAGGAACTGGCGTGACATTAGCAATCTTTCCGCATGTAGGAAATTTTATGGTACTTTATACCACACTGTTTCAAGAACAGTGTGCCATCAGGTCCTGAAGACTTATTTATGCTGAGATCCGCTAAAGCCCTTTTAACGGCACCCTTTCTGGTTCAGGAATTGGTTGATCGCTTTCCGGTAAGCAAGAATTACTTGCGAATAGATCAGCTAAAAGTTTAGTTTTATCAACCGTGTCGGTGATAAGAACTAGTATTAACTTTTACAGTTTTTACGAACGACCATGAGGTTTTGTTGCCTCTAGGAGCAGCAAGAACCTTATCAGTACTCTGGCACACGAAGACCTCGCCTTTTTGCGCTGCTGTCAGTTTAGGCGTTATTGTTATTGTGCCAAATTCTGAAAGCTTCCTTTCTTAATTGGATTGTACTTTTGCACTTCTGATTAAACCGATTTTTTTTTAAGGAATGTATGTTTTCATTCCATTGCATTCATTATCGCCTACGAAACAATTGAATTGCCGAAAGAATTCGTTGGTTTTCGACCCAACGAGCCTTTTTATAGATAAAAATTGAACGTTTCGTAACTGGTTGTTAAACGTTGCGAAGTTCCTGGAGCCCTTCAAGTCATGCGATATATGTTGGTTCTTACACAAACTGCGCGAGATGGTTGTGCTCGGGGAATAGTTCAGCAGCGAAGCCATGAGGAGTTGTAAACATTAAAATTACCAGCAATTACAATTTCACTGTTTCAACTCCCAAGAATCTTCAGTATGAAATCCGAAAGGGGATCGAAGCTTAGTATGGTAGTATCCCTTCCCGTATTTGGACTTCTATAAAGAAACCCGAAGTGCAAATCTTTTGTTAGAAGATAATTAGAGTTTAATTAAGTTTGAATAAAATTGTAAATGTACTAGACAAATAAATAAATTTAATAAAATAACACCGTCACCATCGGACCCCTTTAATAAGTAGACAAATGGGTTAATAAAATAACGCTCTGTTTGTTTAAAAATTTAAATAAAATACATTTCTTTTGGAATTTATTGAATATTTTAAACAAATATTTTGCAAAAGTATAAAAATCTCAAAACGATAAACAAAATTAAATCAGTCATTAGATTCACTCGAGAAACTGAACATGAGATATCTGATGTTATTGACATATTTGTGTGCTCTACTGGTATTTACTAAAGGTTTGCATTTTTAAATTAATTCAGTTTATTTAAAAATTATTAAGTCTAAAATGTGTCTTTATACTTTTCAGCTTCTCCCCTGCCTGATGGTGGTGGAGGAGGTGGTGGAGGCGGCGGCGGTATTGGTCGAGGTTGTAATTGTGAGCCAGGTGGTGGTGGAGGAGGTGTCGGAGGTGGTGGGAATGGAAATGGACCGGGTGGTTTGGGAGGTGCTGCTGGACCTGATTGTGTACGACCTTCTTGGCTGCCACCCTGTCCCTAAATAAGTAAAAAATTTACAAAAAAATAACGACAATTTCCAAAAAAAATTGTTTCTTTTAAATTCTCATTTATTCTGGACCCTTCAAGTTAAATTTTATGTTTCTCGGTTCAATCTTTTAGACAATTAAAAAATAACATTTGAAAAACACAAAATTCCCCTTCATATTTTCTCATTTAATCAGAACCGACAATGTTTGGTTCAATATTGTAGGAATTTCAAAAAGTACCTTTTGTAGAGTGAAAAAGTACCAAAATGTGTCTTTTTGAACAACGGAAAGGATCGTGAATATTTAATTTCATGTAATTCAATTCCATTTTATAAAAACTTCAAAAAGTATCACTTGCGGAGCGAAAAAAGTACCAAATTGTTACTTTTTGAACAAAGAAAAAGCACCAAATAGTTTCCTTTTTCAAATTCTTATACAGTCAGTATCATGAATGTATATTTTCATGTGATTCGATTGAATATTAAAGAAAATTTTAAAAGTACCATTTGAATAATGAAAAAGTACCAAAATGTTGTTTTTTAAATAACGAAAAAGTGTCGTCTTATAGATTCTTATATAATAACGATTCATGTTTTTTTATTAAAGAAAATTTTAAAAGTACCATTTGAATAAGAAAAAGTAACAAAACGTTGTTCTTTAAATAACGAAAAAGTGTCGTCTTATAGATTCTTATATAGTAACGATTCATGTTTTTATTTATTAAAGAAAATTTTAAAAGTACCATTTGAATAATAAAAAAGTACCAAAATATTGTTCTTATAGATTCTTATATAATAAAGATTCATGTTTTTTTATCAAAGAAAATTTTAAAAGTACCATTTGAATAATGAAATAGTACCAAAATGTTGTTGTTTGAATAACGAAAAAGTGTCGTCTTATAGATTCTTATTCAATAACGACCTTAAATGTTTATTTTCGAATCAATTAGATTCCATATAATAAAAAAAACATCACAATTACTTTAGAAGTACCAAATCGTTGCTTTTTTGAATACCGAAAAGGTACCAAAAACTTCCCTTTTATAGATTTCCATTCCACTTGTACAGTGAATATTTAATTCTATATGTCTTTTGTTTCGTTTTATAGAATATTAAAAAAAGTACCATATAAATAACGAAAAACGTTTAAAAAAGTTCCTTCTTATAGATTCTCATATAATCAGGACCGTAATTGTTTAAAATTCTATGTTTTAGTTAAATTTTATTACAAGGTTTTAAAGTACCATTTGAAGAACGAAAACTTAAAACGAAAACGAAAACTTAACAAAGTATACCATTATTAATTAGTTATTTCATGCATTACTTAGTAATGTGTGGCGTTATGAGAGAAAATTTATTAAAAATTGTTTAAAAAGAAACATTTTTTTTATTAAAACAAAATCAATTTAAATCATAAATTTTAAACATTTAGAAATATAAGATATTCTGCCAAAAAAAATGTTAATGAAGGCATTTGCCGCCATCTCCACCCTTGCCACCTTTGCCGTTTCCGCCACCGCCGCCTCCGCCACCTCCGCCATTGCAACCGCCACCCCCATTTCCACCTTTACCACCATCAGAATCGCCACCTTTACCACCATCAGAATCGCCACCTTTACCACCATCTGAACCGCCACCTTTACCGCCATCAGAACCACCACTACCACCACCTTTACCACCGTCACCACCCTTTCCATCTAAACCTCCTGGTAAACCAGGTTGACCTGGTAGACCATGATCACTAACTTCGCGACCTAAAATATTAATGTTTAATAATTTTAAAAAAATTTTCTTCTAAATCATCCCAATCACCCAATTTCACTTACCTAACGTCAAGGTTATTAAAGCCAAAACAAAAATCAGTAAAACGTATAATTTCATTGTGGAAAAGTTAAAAACACTCTAATGTAATAACAATATTGTAAACTGGTATTTATACCTAATTAAGTAGATTTAAAAAAAAATATTTTTATTTCAAATATAATATAAAATGTAAATATGTCTATTCTTGGAAAAAAAACAACTCGTATACTGCGCATAAAGACAACTAATGTTATCATCTTAAAAAGGCACATTGGGTCCGATCTAAAAAAATAATTGTAATAAATACATATTATGGAAAAACTCAACGAAATAGCAGAATTCAGGAAGTGGAAAGATTGATTTTAAAAATGGTTTTAAACGCAGTATTATTAATTAACCCATAGTCCATATCCCGATAATAATAGAATGATGTTTTTGAATAATATAAAAGATCTGGTCTTTAATAGTCCAGATGTGAACAATATGCAATAGACGACTGTAGTTCTATCCGCAAAGTTTTTCGATACAAATGAACTCTTTTATAACTGAAGCCAATCGGAACAGTATATCAGCTATATAGCAGCTGTTTACTCTGGATAATCATTATACTGATTAAAAGCCTCTAAAAGATCCTAAAATCCTGTCGTTACAGTTAAGCGGGACTTAATCAAATGGCCTGAATGTTAAACCATCAAAGACAAAACAAAATTATACCACAACTAATCATTTATAACTGAAGCCAATCGGAACAGTATATCAGCTATATAGCAGCTGTTTACTCTGGATAATCCGGATAATCTAGATTAATAGCCTCTAAAAGATCCTAAAATCCTGTCGTTACAGTAAGCGGGACTTAATCAAATGGCCTGAATATTAAACCGTCAAAGACAAAACAAAATTATACCACAAATAACCATTTATGTGGCCTTCGGTAGTTTAATGGTTAGTGTTCTAGTCTGGTAGACCGGAGGTGGTGGGTTCGATTCCCACCTTTGACACTGGTTAAGGAGCGCACAACAGGCCCGATAGAGGCCTAGCTATATTTCTTCGGATTTTATGTATATACATATATACAACTTCCTTTTAAACTAACTAACTAACTAACTAACCTATAGCAAGTCTAGCTTCTAGGCAAAACTTCATGAATTGGATTTGAATAAATATGTCATCAACATTTTAACGATAGCCAGAAGGCATCTGGGAAATATCAGGTGATAAGTTTAAGTATAAATTCATATTAATCAAATACTCTTACAAATGCTTCAAAAGATAATGAAACTCCATATAGTTTTCTATGAAAAGGAATATACAAAAGGCCCAATTAGGGCCTAGGTGTATTTCATTACCTAAATTAAGCTAATAGTTACAGTAACGTATATAGGGTAAGAAAACTATGCTACTTCTCAATTCTTAAGGGGTAATTTTGGGTAACTAATGCTATGTATATATACACAGTTGTTAGATCTTACAACGTTGGCAGTAAAATGTACAGAAAATATCTAACAATACTGTCAACTTACACATTTTGTCTTGCAATATTTTCGGTAATGCTTTTTCAGACAACGTTGCAAAAGAAAATTTGTAAGTTCAGACGATTATTAGACATTTTCTGATCATTTTACTGACAACGTTGTAAGATCTGTGGTCAGTGGCACGCTTGAACAAACTTCCCCGACAAATGTTAATCGATCTAATTCCCAAGTATATATGTAAATATGTATTCGTATTAAAATCGAATGTAAAATCGTAAGAATTATTTTAAACAATACTTTTATTTCAATATTTGTTCTATATAAAAGGTGAACAATTTACTTTCCACCACCACCTCCTCCACCGCCACCACCTCCTCCTCCGCCGCCGCCACCTCCTCCTCCGCCACCTAATGGTTTAGGATTTGGCAAGGGATTGGGATTAGCTTTTGGAAAAAAGGATAAATATTTTATAACAGTTTTACAAGTTACGCAATTATCCCACTTACCCAAGGCACAAGCTATTAAAGCTAATACCAAAATAAATGTAGCGTAGAATTTCATCTTATTGACACGGAATGTTGAACAATGATGTTTGATTTAGTGGCTAAACCTATTATTTATATGAAGTTTTAAATTAGTGTTTGTTTTGAAAATCTAAGCAAAACTTAAAATAACAATTTCTAAGAATTAACATCTACAACGATCTCATAGATATCTGCAATTAATCTGACTGAAAGAAACTAATTATAATTGAGAGGTATAGAAACAAAGGCAGTAATCTCCATAGCATTTATGGTGTCTAACTGACTAGTTTTCCATCTATCTATCTGCAATTAACCTGACTGAAAGAAACTAATTATAATTGTGGGGTTTAGAATCAAAGGCAGTAATCTCCATAGCATTCATGGTGTCTAACTGACTAGTTTTCCATCTATCTGTCTATCTATCTATCTATCTATCTATCTATCTATCTATCTATCTATCTATCTATCTATCTATCTATCTATCTATCTATCTATCTATCCATCTAACTAACTAACTAGCCAACCAACTGACTAACTAACAATGGAGTTTACTGCCTTTGCTTCTACACCCCTCAATTGTTTACATTTAAAAAATAGTATTTATTAAATTTTTTAATTTATGCAGCTGTATTTATTTAATTAATTTAAATGACATTTTCCATCTGCTATTATAATTCTTCTTTACTAAAACTTAGGGGATTTTTTCTTTTGTAAAGAATTGTGACACTATTGATAATTAAAATTCAACAGATTCCATCATTGCGAACTTAATAAAATTTGTTCTATAATACTGAATTTTAAATGGAATAAATTATTTATAAAAAAATCACGTGCTGAATGTTAGATGGCAAAGCTTTAATTTCTATAACCTCATCTAATGTCTTATGACTGGTTAAAATATGTAAATGTTGAACAGGGATTTCCCAACTAAGACACAATATTTATCAAAACAATTGTGCTGGATTAGTAATACGATTAAGCTGAAGTGTCCCACCAGTAGATGAGTATATGGCTGATAGTGACATGGACCAAATAATTGAGTCGAAGAGTCAAGCATTAAGAAATACATTTGTTGAGATGGGTTAAACGAGCCCATCTAATGTTTTGCCTCTCATCACTAAAGAAAAGAAACTCTCACTCTAAAGGCTAATATTAGAAACAGAGACAGAATTTTATAAGGTTAATATCAGGACATGAAAGCGAATACTGGGTGAAATCGGTAGATAACATACAACAGGACATAGTAACACTTCTTGCTGATCATTATACCATGTACATCAAATAGGATAGGAATCGGAAAAAATATATTTTTAGAAACTTTGATAACATTTCCACATTCTGCGTATGACGAAATCACGAAAGGATAAACTCTAATTAGGGCCGAGATTATAGAAAAGTTCAAGAAACTTATTTATCAGACAGAGTTCCTGTTATTAAACAGAAGGGAACTCGAAAGGCAAGATGGTTATTCTTTCTGACAAGGATGACTCATTATAACTTTAAGAAGTAAGAAAAAGATTATTGTTTTAGTGATACTAACGAATATTTATATCTGACCCTAGATCTGACCCAATTTCTTATTTCTCTCCGTGTGTGAAGCAGATAAATGTTTATTGTGGACGAAATTAATGAAATAATATTTGATGGTGATTTACCACCAAACTGGCTTTTTCAAGGGTGCGCCTTAATGATGTTTTCGAACTATGCTTTCCGTGATCTGAACAAATGTCACCACTCGTTTGTGATTAGCCTGTTTTTCTCGAAAGTTTTTAAATCTGCTTGTCAGAAATGGATTTCGACAGGAATGTCTGTAGAATAGTACATGATTTCCTTACAGATCCATTACCTCAATTTGATATCTGATCTGACCAAAAGACTGTGATTACAGGTATTCCATAGAGATCTTTACTGGGAGCTATTTTCTATGAAATTTTCGTGTTCGATGATCCCAGACCGTTATTATTGATTTAGGTGGATTACAAGTTAATCGTATTATCAAGACCGCGAGCTTTTGACGATACTAACTTTCTATTTTACCTCAACAACAGGTGCTACATGTCATTTCTTTGGTTTCCTGCAAGTTGAGAAACCTCGATTTAATAATTCTAGAGAAATTTTAAGTTGTGTCTTTTACTTTATTGCCAATTATTTGGGACTCTTATATCATGAACCTTTTCTCGGTCGACAGGGTTTGAATAGGAAGATTAGCCTTTAACTCTATCGCCAATTATTGGGACCTTTCATATTCTGCCACTTTTCTCGATCGGCAGGTTTTCAATCAGAAGATTGGTCTTTTTCTTCTGCCCAGATAAAGTCTCCAATTCTTTGGACTTCCTATATCCTGCACCTTTCTAGTCTGATTCAGAATTTCTTCTGCCCAGAGAGGGAGGCTTGAAGTATGTGATTTGTCTTGGATTTGTCTGTCCTGCTTATGTTCAAGGTATAACCCTGGCATCTACCTTTCTGCTAATCGTTTTATTAGGAAATAGTTAGCCAAATATATGACGGCCAGGGAGAAATATTTGTGATCTGAAAAACAATCTGCTTGATAAGTGTATTCTAAGGCCATGTGATCTGGCAGCTGTCTGTATTGTCAAATTTGGGAAGGCTTAGGGTATGTGAAAGAAGGATTTGGATATCATGCTAATGTTTAAGGCACAACCCTGGCATCTACCTTTGTGCCAGTCGATTTATAAGGCTATAGGTTGCCAAAGAATTGGTAAATATGTGACGGCCAGGGGGAAAGATTTGTGATCTGAAAAACAATCTGCTTGATAAGACCTGGTTCACACTGGGAAACTTTTGTTGAGAAACTTATGATTTTGTGTGCGAGAGAAAGAGATGTGATATTTCTTTCTCCCAAACACAAAAATTAAAAGTTTTCTAAAAAAAAAGTTTCCCAGTGTGAACAAGGTCTATGTGTATTCTAAGGATTTTTTAACAATTATACTGCAACCTTGTGAAATGACACTTGACATTGCGGTGACAATTTTTTATTGTTATATCTGGCATCATAACACTGGATTACTTCGTTTAAGATTTGAAACTAAAACTTAAATAAAATAAATTTTTTTTTCTAAAATAACAATAATTTTTATTTTAATTATTTTACAATAATTAACACTTAAATTAATGATTTAAAAGAAGAAAAAAATAGTCCTGCATGTGGTGGAGGACACTATTTATCTACCACCACCACCGCCTCCTCCGCCGCCACCACCTCCATAATCACCGCCTCCACCGCCACCTCCTCCGCCGCCACCACCTGGCAGAGGCTCGGGATTGGGATTACCTTTTAAAAATCATATACAAATATTTAAGAAAATATTAACAATTTTTATTTTTAGTCTACTTTACCCATAGCACTTGCTAACAAAGCCAAAACCAAAATAATAAAGAAAGCGTAGAATTTCATCTTATTGTAAGCGAAGATGAGACAATGATGTGACTTTAGAGTGTTGAGACGAATATTTATATTAATATTTAAATGCGTTTTTACTTCGAAAATCAATAACGTGAAATGAGTATTTTTAAGAGTTTTTATTAACAAACAAAAAACACGAGCAATAAAAATTTTATGATTTTCAATCAGAATTCTAAAAGATTTAAATTTTTTAAGTCAGCACAAAAAATCTCAATTGTTATTATTTAACATTTAATTAATAAAATGACATTTTTCATCAATTAATAATGTGCTTTTATATATAATTGTAATTTTTTTTGGTAAAATGTTGTTATTATATTTTTAGCAATAAATAAGATTTTAACTCTAATAGTTTCTCAGATAAACGAACTTTTGTAATATGGGAGGGACAACACTCCTGCTGCAAGTCCGCCTACCTTTTTTGTCCTAAATAATCATATTGACACTAAAGTGTCTCCGACAAAATTTGAAGACTCTGATATATTTTCAGAGATATATCAACTTGATATGGAAGAGATGCCACGCCCACTATTCCATTCCGTCCAATTTGTCCAAAAATATAGTTATGGATGTCAAAGTTGTCGATGCCATATTTTGACTGTAACTTTACCAGTTTCCGAGATATAACACTTTTAATAGTTATTTAGCATGTGGTCACCTCCTCCACTGGCACACAAGGTGTACATGGACAGCCAGACGGACGGACATAGCTAAATCGACTCAAAAACCGATTCTAAGCCGATTGGTATACTTTAAGGTGGGTATAGGACGGATATTTTTGTATGTTACAAACATCAGCACAAACCAATATACTCTTCGCACTAAAGTGGTGTAGGGTATAACAAAACATCTAAAAATTTCATTTTTTTACGTATTCAAAAAATATTTCAAATGATTCTCTAAATTAGGCGTATACTTAATATTTGCAATGTAAATAAATCATTAGCACGTATACGTACATGTTAATAAAAGCAATGTATAACATTTCACATAAAGTTTTATTCGTAAGATGTTGTTCTTGCTCTACTTTGTTTTTATGAAAGAGCAAGTACAATAACAAAATTTTCCGTATGATTATTTGCATTGTTGTTGTTTGTTTATTATTATTGATATGGAAGAGATGCCACGCCCACTATTTTATTTCGCCCATTTTGTAGAAAAATATAGTTATGGGTATCAACGTTGTCTATGCCAAATGGGGACTAGGCAAAATAATGGACGATTTTATCCTTATTCAAAAAATATTTCAAATGCTTCTCTAAATTAGGCGTATACTTAACATTTGCAATATCATTAAATCATTAACACGTATACGTACACGTTAATAAAAGCAATGTACAACATTTCACATAAAGTTTTTTTTTTTTGGATGGAATTATCAGATGTTGTCTCGGAATTTTGCTGATTTTAGGCAACGTCTCGAAGATTTGAATCATGGAGATACCTGAGGTCTTCAGAAAATTGATTTCAACAAACATACATACAGACAGATAGACAGTCATAGGTTAATCGACTCCCAAGGACACAAAATACATATATACTTTACAGGACTGGAAAATTATATTATAAAAATTACAAACAGAATTACAATCTTATATATTCCCTTCTACTTAGGACAGGGGTATAATAAGAAACTGTGGAATGGAAATCAATATACCAAAGTCATAAGTAACATAAATATACATGTTTAACAAACTTTAATTTTGTAGTTTATAATGGCGCAGATCTATTTAAATTTGAATTTATAAAATTAGGCAATTGGAGTGAATAACTTGAAATAAACTTGAATGTAACAGATGTTATTATTTGCTCTTTATAACAATGTTATATTAAAAACGCAATAAAATATACAATTTTTATATCAGTTCCTATGAAATTGTCTTTATTTATAACACACTTATCTGTCATTTAAATTTGAGAAAAATTTTTGACAAACACGTGCCCAATGCAGCTGCTACTTACCGCATCTTCACTTACCCCTTCGCAAACAATAATTTCTCGTACGATCTTAAAGACCAAATTTTTTAAATGTATATAAATTTATCATTGTGTTTGTAATTTAAATAATGTAATTTTTCGCACCTATAAAGTATATATTTTGTGAGTTTTTTGCTGAACCTATTTTTACCCTTAACACTAGTCAATAGACTAGACAATAGACTAGACTGTAGACTAGACAATAGACTAGACTATACACTAGACAATAGACTAGACTATAGACTAGACTATAGACTAGACTATAGACTAGACTATAGACTAGACTATAGACTAAACTATAGACTAGACTATAGACTAGACTATAGACTAGACTATAGACTAGACTATAGACTAGACTATAGACTAGACTATAGACTAGACTATAGACTAGACTATAGACTAGACTATAGACTAGACTATAAACTAGATTATAGACTAGTTTATAGACTAGACTATTGACTAGACTATAGATTTGGCTAGACTATAAAATTTACAATAGATTATAGCGTATATTATAGAATAAATAAACTCAAAAAATATAAAATTTTGCGGACAATATGTATGTGCTCCAGATTTCCCACTGATTCGCCAACTGCGTTTATTGTTGGTTCGCATAATTTAAAATAATTGCAAACGCAGTGATAAACTTATATGCTTTTTAAAAACATAGTTTCGAAATTAAGTCGTTAAGAGATTATTTTTAGAGGGGTAAGTGAAACCCCGCTGGGGTGGGCATTTATTTGTCAGATTTTTTTCCTTAAGTGACAGCACATGTGTTGCTAATATGGACAACTTCATAGGAACTGAGACAATTAATTTGGTTTTTATTACGTTTTATAATATTGTTTTCAACAAAAAAAAAACATTTTAAGTAATTCCCCCACAATTGTCTAATTTTGTCAAAATTATTTTGAAATTAGATCTACTGCGCCATTAAAAATTATTGCATTTACCTACTATTATCGATTTATACGTTATTATTGATTTTTATGTTTATTTCGACAGCAAACAAATATAATTTGATATCCCAATTCCAATCAAAAAGTATGATGAACAAGTTTCTATAATTACTCAATTTAAAATTTATGTCATCAACTATGGAAAATATTGTTTACCAAAGAAGATACAAATATATATTTTGTAGCTTAAAATAAATTACAAAATCGGTATGAATTCGAATATTTTAAATTAACATTTTTATATAGGGTATAAAAGATTCTAAACCGCCGTTTATAGTACCCTTATTTGTTGAACATACATTTTATATTGTATACCTTAAGGCAATTAAGGAAAAAATCATTGGGTATATGGTACTCCGATGTTCCTAAATATATCAAACCCATTCGATGACCCTACAGTGGTACAAATGTAACAAAAAGTTGTACATTTTTAAAAATTTTTTTACTTTAGAAAAGTTTAAAATGTTTAACATAGTCGTTAGTCGTTTTTAGGCCATTTTTGTAACCAGAATATAATATTTACCCCAAAGTCAATATTTATGACTCTTTCACTCTACGTAAATGATTATTTTTGGACAAAGAAAAAAGTTTCAACTAAAATTTGGATTCTGATCCTACATCTGCAGTCCAATATATTTATCATTAATCTATAGAAATGTGTAAACACTATACAAATACAAACTGACACACCTATCTAAACCTTAGACTAGTTCCAGTTGTCCGGTGCTTTATGACTGGAATAAGAAGAATCGACAGTTGAAAAACCACAATTATTAGCCTTTAATAAGCATTTGTAGTGATTTAACCAAATGGACTGAATAGCATCTAACACATGCACAAAAGGCGAAAATCCCTATCTATACTGACCTTTTAAAAAGTTGATAATAATAACCGATAAGCGTAAGTTTTGGTCGAAAACTAAAATGGATATAAGAAAAGATACTGAAAGGCATCTTTACGTAAAACATTTTGATATAAAAGACATGTCCTTTTTTTAATATGTTGCCCCTAAGGGCAAATAACATAACATAATTTATTAGGAATATAACATTTAATCGAGATTACTACATTATTTTTTAGCGACCATATCCACCATCACCTCCTTTACCACCAAAACCACCAGGTTGGCCAGGTTGTCCTGGTTGGCCTGCCTGACCTCCATAACCACCGCTACCTCCAAAACCGCCACTGCCACCATAACCACCACTGCCTCCAAAACCGCTGCCACCACTACCACCTGGTTGACCAGGTTGGCCGCCAAATCCACCGGCACCGCCTTGACCACCATATCCACCACCTTGACCACCACCGAGACCACCACCTTGACCACCACCGAGACCACCACCTTGACCGCCTCCAAATCCTCCACCCTGACCACCACCTTGTCCTCCATAACCACCACCAGGTCCTCCACCACCTCCACCTAAGGGTCCACCACCGCCTCCTCCACCTCCATAAGAGCCGGGTCTACCACCCTGCGCGTTCACTATAATTATAATTGTTTAATTAAATATAACTTATTATAATATAATGATTTAATTTCATTTAAAAACTCGTACCTTCACTAAATATCACCACAAATGTGGTTAAAAAACATGCAATTGCAATTTTCATTTTTCCTTAAATTTACCGAATAACAACGTTCTGCGTTCATCAACAGGTTTCAGTTAACTGATTAATTACAATTTAACAGATGATTGAATTTAAATTTTCAGTCAAGTACTGAAAAATAAATGACATTTGTGTGGGGTTTTTATATTGTTGTGTTTTTCTAAAATACGTTTGTTATTATTTCTTTGAATATCGAAATTATTTAAATTATATTAATCTAACGTACCCGGGATGATTCGCTACCCTAAGCGAATATGAAATAAAAATATTTTTGGAAAACTTTATTTTTTTAAGAGTTCTTGGTTATTGTCATTAACGCAAAAGTTAGGCATTAACCCACAAATTAATTGGGTTAACTTAATTAACTAACTAACTAATTAACTAACTATTTAAGTAACTAACTAAGTAAGTAACTAACTAACTAACTAACTAACTAACTAACTAACAAAATAACTAACTAAATAACTAACTAACTAACTAAATAACTAACTAACTGACAGGCCTCTATCTAACTAAATAACTTCCTAAAAAACTAATGAACTAACCAACTAATTAACTAACTCACTGACTAACTAACTAATTAAGTAACTAACTAACTACCTAACTAACTAACTAAATAACTTACTAACTAACTTACTAACTAACTAAATAACTTACTACCTAAATACTTTCCTAACAAACTAATGAGCTAACCAACTAATTAACTAACTCACTGACTAACTAACTAACTAATTAAGTAACTAACTAACCCACTGACTAACTAACTAACCTGCGATGTACAATTACTGATACGCTTGTCTGATGAAATTTTGACAGTAGAAGTAGGTCCACTAAGAAGGGATTTTGGGATATTTGGAGATCAAAAAGGGAAAAACGGGTAAAACTGGTTTTCTTAATTATCTTACACAACATTATTGATTAAAGAAACATTGCATCTATTTCTACTTTTTAAAAGGGTACCTGGTTGTCTGGTATATTTTCGTACCTTAAAGGATTGTAAATGTGTGACAAAGGTGATTTTGGTACCTTTTTAACTAATGAACATAATAAAATTTTTGTAAATAATTTGGATACATCTTTTAAAATTATTAGACACCTGTTTTATACCACCATAAGTAAGCCAAAAAGTACCAAACAGGGGAAAAACGGGAAATTTAATTTTATTCAATCTTATTGATCTAATTTTTATAAAATTTAAAAAATACTATATTTCCTCACGCAAAATAAGTTATTGGTGTATTATTTTGGAATTTGGGTACTAAGGCCACTATAGGATCAAATTCCGGTAAAATTTTTGATACTTTCGGTTAAAATGTTTAAAACGTATGAGTTATATCTGTGATATTTAGATTTCAATACGGAATACTTTGTGAACTTAATGTTCGTATTAGGTGAAAATGGTACCCTTTTCATTGGAACTTTCCACAAAAGTTGAATTTATTCCACTATTTCATTATTCCAATTGTATTTTTTGAATTTTAATAATATTTATGTAGAAACAATTATATTTAATCTGCACGGCTCTGTTCGAATAATGAATCTACATATAAGGGGGAAATGTTTGGTACTTTTTGCTCATCAATTAGTATTTTTTGTATTTTTTTTTTTTTTTTAATATCGCAGCTAGCATTTTTTGAAATTTTTAATCATATTCGAGTCATTAATGACTCTTCTGCATGATTAAAATATATGCGCTCATATTCTGATCATAAATGATACTAAATTTATTAACAATCATATTTCAAACACCTGGATGAGCTCTTTATGATTGGTATACATTTTGTTATTGTTTTCTTTTTTCAAATAAATCAGTTTTTAAACATTAATTGGAATTATTTAGACTTTAGTTTAGTCGTCCAACTATCTATCGTTGAAGATCATTAAACATATAAAATTATTATAATTAAAGCATAATATAATTTCAATTTCGTTGACCGAAAATCGACTTTATAAATATCACACAAATTCAAATACTTATACATTTAATTTGATAAACGAAATGAGAATTATTTCAACTCATTTTAGGACACACAAAATGTTTTGCTAACTCTTTTGCTCTTTTCTGAGCCCTTTTTCTAATCAGTTTCGACTCATTTTTGAATCGCTTTTGATTCATTTTTAAGTGTAAGTGTTGCTATTCCATTATAAACAAAAACAATTACATAAGGAACAATTTTAGATCTTCCAACTGCTTGTAATATGACCACAAAATAAATTTTTAAAACCATCATATTTTAAACACCAGGATGATCAATTTATGATTGCTATACATTGTTTTTCAAATCGTTAGTTTTCAATCATGACTCATTTTCGAGTCATGAGGTCATCAAAAGGAGTCAAAAATGACTCAGTTTACTGATTAATCATCCAACAATCTTCCAAATGCTAGCTGGGATTGAACATAGCATTATAACATGACTGATGAGAATCCATAAGAGGTGACTCTTTGCTATTTTTTCGTTCTTCAAATGGTACTAGTTTTGAATTTCCTGCGTTCGAAAGTGAAACATATTAATCTTCTTAAACAAAAAATTTATATATTTTTTTGTTGATCAAATGATACTTCTTGCATATAGAAACTGGATACTTCCCAGTAAAAAAAGAACTTCCACAGAAGCGAAAAAGAAGTAGAATTTACTCCATGGGAGTACCGAAAAATACCTGAAGAAGTTATGATTTTAACAAAGGCTTGTCATAGGAGGAATATTCTCTTTTTTTAATCCAAATTCACTACATCTGAAGTCATTCTCAGGAAGTAATTTTTATGTTCTTTTTTAGAAGTTATAAGGCAGTGAAATTATAGTATTATAGAATACAATCGATTTTTCTCAGATAATATTAACATAAATAAATAAGTTCACATATTTATCAATTAATAATAAAATTAAATTGGTTTAATTCAGAAGAATTCTTTGGACGTCAATAAAAATCACTCCCACAGAACTTAAAGAAATCGCTTTGTGCTACTCTTAGAGGGGTGAAAAATGTTATTATTTTGGAAGTACTTCATTTTATTTTTGCTGGGTTAACATACATAGTGCTTAATGAATAATATACTATATTGGAAACATTTTGGTTATTTTTTTTTTTTTTTTTGTAATTTGATTGGGTAGCGAGGCACCTAGGGTATGCTAGTAGCATCGGTTTCAGATCGGTATACTTGAAAGTGGGTGTAGGACCAATATTTTGTTGCACTTGTTGGTCTATGCAATAAAGAGTAAGTCAGTAACAAGATTTCTTTATATGTATACATATATACATATAGAATATATTTTGTATATAGCTAAAGGTATACTATTAATTCAAAATGTATACAATTTAATTATTTTTTAAATACAACAAAATGTTATTATTATAAACTAAATGTAATTCTTATCATTTGACACAATACGAAATCAAAATCATATATAAATATGAATAAACAATTATTAATTAATATATTTTTTTAAAGTATTTTCGATTAGAAATAATGTATTGAAAATAATTGCTAAAATTATGTACATCTATTAGTCTAGCTCACACTTAAAAATGTTTAAAAATTGCAAATTGTTACTGTTACAAATTGCTGGAAATTTGAAAGTTACTGCATAATTTTTAGAAATATCAAAAGTGGAGATTGCTACCTTTGATTAAAACCTTTTAGTTCTCAACTAACAAGGCGATAATCTGTCTCTTCGTAGAAAAGTAAAAACGAGGCTACAATGTTTCTCCCCGGAAAATATTGCTAGTTGTTTCCCTAATCAGAGCACGCGCAGCCGAGCGATCATCATCATTGTACACTGACGGTTACTAATACACACCAGTCATAACCAATCGAAAACCAGAGACATAATTCCGACAATTACAAGAAGAATAGAGGCTAATATTGAAGTGAAACAAAAGTAAAATAATAAGACTCCTTAGTGGAAGCAAATCCGAAGTTAATTTTTTATTACGTATCCTAACTTGAGATACAGGACTATGAGTGGTAAATCATTCATCTAATCTTACATGTCTATAGTCTAGTCTATAGTCTAGTCTATAGTCTAGTCTATAGTATAGTCTATAGTCTAGTCTATAGTCAAGTCTATAGTATAGTCTATAGTCTAGTCTATAGTCTAGTCTATAGTCTAGTCTATAGTCTAGTCTATAGTCTAGTCTATAGTCTAGTCTATAGTCTAGTCTATAGTCTAGTCTATAGTCTAGTCTATAGTCTAGTCTATAGTCTAGTCTATAGTCTAAACTATAGTCTAAGGTATAGTCTAGTCTATAGTGTATGGGTTCATAAGACCTTTGCTTTGGAATGATCAAGTATAGATCACTTTTAACCAATAAAAAACGACTTATCAAAAAACAGTTTTGTTTAATAACTACTTCCCAGCTAAAACTTGGTAATTTATTATGCAAACTCAATACACAATTTTCAATGACATATACGTATTTCTTATTAAGAGACCCAACTCAAAAATCGATTTGGATTAAATTTTGACCAGGATTAGTACTATTGGATAGTAGGCTAGACACAAATCTTCAGAGGAGATCATTTTGGTCATATATGGTCTTATTCAAATGTGAGTAACTTTTCATTTTCAAATGAGTTTTAAAAGCTTTTTAACGGTTTGTTTTTTCAGTTGGATTTTTTGACAAGAAATCGCCCATTTATAAGTAATTATATAAATAATTATTCTGCTGACATAGCCATGTTAAAATATTTATAGTTAAACTAGTGTTTTAACTTATTACTTTTCAAAGTATTCATGTGTTGTTCGGTTACTAATTAATAATTTGCTGTATTTGTTATAACATGTGAATGTTAAATATTTTAGGTAGACACTTGACATTTATAATTAAAACAATAGCAAAGTTCCCAAAAAAACAAAGAAGTAAATAATTAGTTTATATACAAACATTTTGCGTTACATTTAAATAATAAAAGTAAAACATTACAATGAGTAACGAAAATGAAAACAATGTTGTTACTAATTTTAGTTTAAGATATGATTCATATGTACTTGTCAGTTCTGTAAATGTATGGAAACTTCCAATTAATTAACTAACCAATTTACCTAACTAACTAACTAACTAACTAACTAACTAACTAACTATCTCTATCTATCTATCTATCTATCTATCTATCTATCTATCTATCTATCTATCTATCTATCTATCTATCTATCTATCTATCTATCTATCTATCTATCTATCTATCTATCTATCTATCTATCTATCTATCTATCTATCTATCTATCTATCTATCTATCTATCTATCTATCTATCTATCTATCTATCTATCTATAACGATATAATTTCATGCACTTGTTATAGCCTCCTGAAGTTTTGGCGACCCGTTGTAATTTTTACGAAAAAATATACGTTGTATTTTCGACAATGACTAGTACTTGTCTTGTACATATATTCTAAAATGGCGTACGAATTGGCCAACTAGTATCAAAATTTCACTCTCATAAGAAATAAGCTATGGTGGACACCAAATTATTTAATACCTTCAAAGCCCTTCACGGTTAAAGTTAAAAACATCAAACCTAACATTGTATTGTTAATTTATTTTTGGCGTATTTGTTTTAAGTATGATACACCCCCATAGTGGGAAATGTACAGACTCATTCTTATGTTTGTAACATTCAAAAATAATGAGAACAACACTTTGAGTTTTGACTATTTGTAATACAATTTGAGGACATTCTCGTAAATATACGGATTCGATATAGTATATTTAGATTATATCGAATTTTATAACTAGAAAATTGAAAATTATCAAGTTAAATGAATTGTTAATGCAATACGGTTTTTAATTGCAAATATGTGTGTAAAAATGTGTAGTGGAAAAAAACTGATCATATGATACCCTACACTTTATATGTTTGTGGTGTAGGCGAAAAAATTTACCGATTTCAATAGCGTAAAAAAAGACGAACGTGCCAAGTTAAATCAAATTGTGATTCAATATGAAAAGAGACGAATCTGATTTTCTTCATCGAATCTGGGATTTGAGATATCGTATATTGAAGTTTAAATGTCCATTCTGATAGCTTTAAAATAAAGGCTCTTTGAGAAGTATTCACCATACAAATTCAGAGCTGCATAAATTCTTTAGAAATGTATACTTTGCTCTTGGGGTAAAAATGTGTTGCCCGTGTAATAAATATAATAACTTAATATCTGGTATCTGGTGACGTTGTCAAATTAAAAAAGAAACACAGAGAAGTGACTGCAAGGACTGCAATATATGTGACATCGGGTATGAATCGATGTCACATGAATGTAAAACTGACTGAGGCACCCGAAAACTTATGAATATGTTAAATAAATGTTATTGCTAAGACGGAAGATTTGTGTGATGGATTAAATGGACTTTTAATAATCAAAAAATCGACTTTTTCGAAAAAAATTGAAGTCAAGAACGGATTTTGAAAATAAAAGTATAAAAAAGTAAAAAAGTCGAATTAACTATAAAATTCAAAAAGTCAATATTGAAAAAAGCTCAAAAGTTGACTTTTTGTTTTATACCCTGTTCACATGATGCAATTATTCGTCATTCACGCTCTGATTACTCATACAACAACCAATTACTAACTTAATTACATGATTCGCCATACAGAGTTCAAAAGTCGACACAAAAGTCAAAAATTCGACTTTTGTTGACTTTTTGTTTTATACCCCGTTCACATGGTGCAATTATTCGTCATTCACTCTCTGATTCGTCACACACATGATTCGCCATACAAAATTTCAGCTGCGAATTGCACAATCTGTTCGGATTAACGTTTGCTGTTGTCAAAGGCCTATTAAGTCATTCAACTGCTCGTGTGAACTTGGTATTAACTGTAGAACTCTATTGATAGACGTACAATAGTCCTCCTTGTGTTATCGACATTTGCTCTGTTAATGCCTTATGTGTTGCAGGGGTATGGAAGGAAGTAATACCGTCACGTAAAGTAAAGGGCTAGTAGACACTTTAAAATACAATTTTGACTGTCATTTTGTAATCTATTGAGTGACGATTGTCTTTATCATAGCTCCCCCGGGGGCATGTTACCTTGTTGATACCTTCACCTTGGTGTTATTGCAATCCCGGGGTATAAAGAGGTGGTCAATACCTCCAGTCTGGCCGGAACTGGAAAATTGTTTACGGTCTACTGCTTAGCTTAGTCCTTGCATAGATTGACAGAGGTCAGACCAGAGCACGCATTATCTGGTACTACGGTTGCCTGCAGGACTATGTCCTTGCTGGTCAGTTGGTTAAAGTTTCTTCGGGATCCACGTAGTGGCTGTGGTTTAAACCCAAATTCGCATGGAGAGTATGCATAAAGTTAATATTTCGGAATAAGTTCGGTGCTGTTGCCGAAAACAACAGATACCCCACAGAGAAGTGGCTGTGGGATTAAGCGTCGGAAATGAGTTGGTATTAATTATATATGGTAAGGGATGAATGTGAGGTTCGACGGGCCTTAATGTGTCGTATGAATGAGATGTGTGCTGGGTTGTTCAGAGTATACTCTGTTCATATCAGAATTACCACAGATTGTCCCTGTGAATGTCTTCGGCTTAATGATGGATCTTACTTTGGTCCACCGGTTACGTCTCTAGGTGCTGTTGCCGAATCAACAGGGGCCATCAAATGGTCAGAGATTAGATAGCTCGAGTACTACAGCAAAGTATTTGTGCATGGACCGGTCAAAGCCAATGTACAAAAATTGCCACCTGAGTTCTTCATTGAAGAACAAAGGTGCAATGGTAGACCGTTCTCAATTCAACCCAGTGGATGAAAAAGACCACCGTGAGATAAGCCCGTCAACGCAGGTGCTCACGTTAAAACTCTCGACAGTAATGTCTTCATCATAGGAGAAGCACAGGTTAAAATTGATAGTCCCATATTGTAACCGTAAGTAGTTGGCTAAAAAGCCATGTAGTTTGTCACTGTCCGCCCGAATATTTTAAAGATAATAAGACTGATCATTTGCTTGTACAACAGTGATAACTCTCACACGACTAAATTCTGGCATCTATATTAGTAATCTACTGCTATCGTACGGTAACTTATTGTCGCTTTCTAACGTGTTTCGAATAAAATGAGTACTAATATACATACTTATTGCGTCTCTCCCTATATTCTCTCGTTTATTTGTTTGTTTGTTTATATTTTGGAATTTTTAGGAAGAATCTATATAGTAAAAATGAAATGAGTCAAGTTTATAAAGTTATTGTATTTGTAAAAACGTTGCATTAGTTGTTAAACAACCTCACAAAAGCCAAGATGAAATCAGTTCAATTTGTTTTAGCCGCTGTTCTAATAGTATTGAGTCACGTTTATATGAGTGCAGGTAAGTCGCAATAAAAGTGTTAATACATTTGATAATAATAATGAAAATAAATTTGAATTTAGCACAAGGTCAAGGTGGTTATGGTGGCAGTGTCGGATCCTGGTCCAGTGCTAGCAGCCAATCTGGACAGCCGGGAGCTCCAGGCAACACTCAATTTAGTTACGGTTATGGTGGTGTAGACGCTAATGGCATGCCCTATGGTGGGTCTAGCGGTAATGGTGGCTATCATGTTAATGTAACCGATGAGCATGGTCGCCAGCATTCGTACAGTGGCGGTCAAGGAGGTTTTGGAGGACAACCAGGCCAGCCAGGTCAACCTGGTTCTATGGGCACACATAGTTATTCTAGCACCAATACAAATCGTGGCGGTTATCAAAACTCTTCCTCCGCTTCCTCCTACGCTACAGCTTGGAGTACTTTTTATGTTATTTGTTTATTTTCATTGTTTTTAATTATTAAATCTTAGACCATTGCATTTCGCAATGAAGTGTCAATTTAAATAATTATATTGCTCAGTGTATTTTCAAATAAGTACTCATTTTTATGGCTTTTTTGTCCCCCTCGAACAAATATTTTTATTCCTTAATAAAAAGTAAAAAAAACATAAGTTATTTTTGCCTTCATAGCTGTCAGATTTGACTTTGATTTATCTTGCAAAATGACGACTTTTATTTAAATCTGATGATTTTTGGAAATAATGAGAAATGGTATCACATGGAAAAGTACAGACTTCGGAAATTATAATCTCATTAGAACCTATAGGGGACACTGTTGTCCCTTTGGGTCCTCGCCCAGCAAAAACTAATGGCATGTACTTACATAACCACTTACTTCTCAAAGTGTTAATATCATGGTAACACAATGGGGACCTATCTAGACCCAAGTGAGCTTAGCCTCGGGCGGCTGCCAAATTAACTTTACCTTACCTACTTTTCAATGATAGAACGGTAAAACTAATATATGTAAGCCCCCCGGGGGCATGTTACCCTGGTGAAATCTTCACCTTGGTGTTATTGCAATTCCGGGGATCAGGGGTGCTATCAGTACCTCTGGTGATGATCAAATGTATCCTCGGTCTTTCCTTGCAATGATTTGACATTGGGTCTTACCAGAGCACCAGATAATCTGGTACTACCGGTGGCCAGTAGTCCGAAGGACTTGTCCTGGCTGGTCAGTTGGTTGAGGTTCCTTTGGGATACACGTAGTGGCTGTGGTTTATTACCAAAAATCGCGGGGAGAGAATGTTGGTTTAAGGACTGATATATCCTATACCTAATGGGTTGGATAATTCTCTCTTCGAACAAAGCATCATATGCTGTATTCCTGAACCCGATTGGTATTTCTTACCGGCCGCGTAGTGGGACGCCTATATATGCTGGTCAATTGTCAGGTTAGTATTCAATGATTGCCTGTCATTCCGTAGAGTGATCTTCATGATCATGGCAATGGAACTGATGCAATAAATTGGTGAACGATCAGGAAGGTCTCCATATATTGGAGTTTAGTACTGATTTAGTATGCCTTTCTTAACAGGATATATTGATACATTGGTGAACGATCAGGAAGGTCTCCATATATTGGAGTTTAGTACTGATTTAGTATGCCTTTCTCAACAGGATATATTGATACATTGTCGGAGCAATTATTGGAATTTATTGACTTTGGAGATTCCTATTTCCTTTGTCACATTATTGGTTCATAAAAGAGATCCTGATCCATTTTGTTGGGTATTTCGAACTACCAAATATGTTTCTAGATGTTGTTGCCTAAACAACAGAGCCATCTCAGTAGTGTTGGCGAGCGGGCTTAAAGAGGTTAAGGTATGCACTGGAATGGGTCATTAGATGATGAGGATTGCATTTTAAATAATGCAATCTTTCATCGTATCATAAGGGTGGTCATCCTGAGGTATAACCGGAAGATTTGATTTCACCTGATGTTGGGACTTGTCACCCCCTTCTATTGGCTTTAGACCAGTGATTGCTTTTTCCTTCTCGGGGTGTGCATTAGGCTTAATCATATATAGCTCGAGTACTTCAGCAAAGTGCTTGTACATGGACCGGCACGTCCATGTACAAAAAATGCTTCCTGTGTTCTTCATTGAAGGATTCAGGGGCAGTGGATGAAAAATCCAACCGTGAAATAAGGCCATCAAGGCAGGTGTTCACGTTAAGCACTCGAATTCGTGTATATATGTAAATCATTATAAGAGTACTTAAAAGTAATGTATACGGTAAATAATAGTCATTGAAAAGTAAGTACAAATCATTACCAAGTTATTTCTGGGTTAACACGTCAAAATAAAATGTGAAATAAACTTATATTCATAAAAGGCCCAATGGTTTAATTCTGTACGTTAAAGGGTTAACGAAATTTTCTGCTGTAGGATATTATATGGTCGCCCATACTGGTGTACAATAACCGAAGTATATAATGTAAACAAGTTTTAAAAAATGTATTGGTTTTGCTTATATAATTGAATTTTTAAGAAAACATATTTTACTAAATGAATTGTATTTGTAAACACAATGCATTAGTTCTTCAAAAACCACACAAAAGTCAAGATGAAATCCGTTCAATATGTTGTAGCCGGTATTTTAATAGTGGTATTGAGTCAGGTTCTAATGAGTGCAGGTAAGAAAGAGCCAATCAAATTGGGATGTGTAATATGAAAATTTTCTCTTTCGTAAATTATATTTTAGCACAAGGTCAAGGTAGTCATGGTGGCAGTGACGGACAACCAGGTGCTCCAGGCGGTAATGGTGGTAGTGCCGGTCAACCGGGTGCTCCAGGCGGTAATGGTGGTAATGCCGGACAACCGGGTGCTCCAGGCGGTAGTGGTTATGCAGGAGCTAACGGTAGTAGTGGTGGTTATCAACACTCATCTGCCTCATCTACTTACGCTTCGGCTTGGAGTACTATTTATGTTGTTTGTATGTTTTTAATGGTTTTTAATAATGGTTTTTAATAATTAAATTTTAGTCATTTGATGATGTGTCAATTGAAATCATTGTAATCAGTGTATTATAAATAACTTCAAAATGTTTTTTTTTTTTTGTAATACAAACAATTTTCTGGATTTTATTACAGTGAGAATTTTTGTATCAGTGTTCAATGTATTTTATAAAAAAAATTTGAAAAGTTTAGCTCACTTTTAATAAATTTCCTATTATGTCATTACTAATTATATCAACTAACAACTTATTTTAATATTTAATACGCATTACTATTCAAATGTGTAGTGAAAGACTGTTACAACTTTCGGTACAATGATTTAAATGTACTCATGATTAAAAGTAATATAGTGTGGCATAGTCTAAGGCGCAAAAAATTTCTTAAAGTTGCCACATTCTTCAGAAAAACTTAAAATGATAAGATTTTTATACCCACCATCAAAAAAGATGGGGGGTATGTTGAGTTTGTAATTTCGTTTGTATCACATGGAAATATTGATAATAGACCCATAAAAAAATACATGTATACTCTGGGTCCTTATTAAATTCTACGACGATCTAGCCATGTCTGTTGTTCAAAGCACGATAGAGTCCCAACGAAAAGAGCTAGACATTTTCCACAATTACTCCTATAATTAAGGTTTGTTAGGGATTGAAAATGGACAATATTGATCCAAGTCTTCGTTTAGCCCTCATACCGACTGGAGGATAAAATTCGACATAAGTAAGTTTTTTAATGAGCACAAATCTTTCTACCAAGCTTTATGAGAATCAGTTCATCATGGACCCTTCCCACAATATAAGGTCCCTATAAGAAAACTAATTAAACGCACATTACTGGGCGTTAATAGGAGAGCATACGGTTTGATGTTGAGTATATAAGATTCGACATAGCAGAATATAACACTCGTACTTGTTAAACCTATTCTATTTGTTACAAAAAGTAATATGGACCCTTACTAGATGCTATGATGATGTGGCCAAATCTGTTCGCTTCTCTGTTAAAAGCACAATAGCATTCGAATGTAAGGAGCAAAAGGTCTGAACTTTTCAACAAATATTTTTAATTGAAAATCGTTCACATAGAAATGTGAATCGTTCACATAGAAATGTGAAATCAGTTTACAAATGCCCCCAGATATTTGAGAAATCCGATTTCTTTAATTCTATGAGTATTTGAAAACAAAGCAATTTAGAATTGGGACATAAATGGTTTTGATTTCTTTTTCCAGAAACTTTCTTCCAAGGATAAACATTATTGAAATTTATTACAATCGTTACAAATCTACATAATCCGGGTTAATGGTTTATATATAGTTAGTTTTTGATTTCCTCTAGAACATCGGTATGTATATCTACTGCTAACTAAAACTTGGATCGTATAAAGTTCACTTACGACAACGAACATAATTTGTTTATAAAAATCTATTTTGAAGCCGATGTCTTATGATAAAATTGGATAAATGTTAATCCTATTATGTGGTAATTTAGATATTATTGCTAAACATGTATTTTCCTATACATTTTTAAAGATCCTAACTGGATCTTAACGCACCTCAAATTTCATACCGACTTATTTCTCTTCTTTTTGTAATATATTTTACGACTGGGCAGTTTTATTCGTATAAATTTTCTTCTCTTCGAGCATAGGGCGTTTAGAGATTTCAAAGACAGACGGCCGGACAATAATGTAAAGATAGTCTTAGAATCTTTAAAGAACCCACACAATTAACTCTTGATCTTCTGTAATATTAAGCCGCGACGTTTTGCTATAGGGTAATATAAAACCTATGATATCTAACTTGTTTCATATGAAATGAGTGCTAGTAAATGTAATGCGTCTCTCTCTATATATATTTCTTTCTCTCGTATTTATTGTTTGCTTATATTTTGGAAACCCACACAAATAACTCGGTATCTAGTCCACATAGAAATGTCTTATTAGGCCACAACGTTCTGCTATAGGGTATTATAAAACATATAATAACTAACTTGTTTCATACTAAATGAGTGCAAGTAAATGTAATGCGTCTGTCTCTCACTGTCTCTCTCTCTCTCTATTTCATTCTCTCGTATTTATTGTTTGTTTATATTTTGGAAATTTTAGGAAGAATAAACAAACATACATGCACACATACATATTTGTATATGCTGATGAATGAAATGAGTCAAGTTTATATATATTTGTAAACATCAAAAGAAAAGATGAAGTCAGTTTAATTTGTTTTAGCCGGTGTTCTAATAGTATCGACTAACGTTCCAATGAATAAAGGTAAGTCGCAATTAAATTCGAAAGTTTTCAATAGATTAACAAAAAAATTTTTAAATAAAATTCTAAGTAATTTTAATTTAAATTTCAGCACAAGGTCAAGGTGGTAATGGTAGCACTGCCGGTTCGTGGTCCAGCGCTAGCAGCCAATCTGGACAACCTGGAGCTCCAGGCAACAGTCAATTTAGTTACGGTTATAGTGGTATAGACGCTAATGGTATGCCCTATGGCGGAGCTAGTGGTAATGGTAGCTATTATGTGAATGTAACCGATGAGCACGGTCGCCAGTATTCGTACAGTGGTGTTGGTGGCCAAGGAGGTTTTGGACAACAGTCTAGCCAGTCAGGACAACCAGGTTCTATGGGTACACATAGTTATGCTAGCACCAATACAAATCGTGGAGATAATCAGAATTCTTCTTCCTCATCTTCCTACGCTTCATCTTGGAGTTTTTAATTATTATATTTTAAGCATTTGAATTTCGCAATGAAGTGTAAATTTTAAGTCATTATATTACTCATTTTGTTTTAAATAAGTACTCGTTGTTTTTGTGACTTTGAACAAAAAGTTTTTTTCCTTAATAAAACAAATATAAAGACACAATTAAAGTACATATGATTATCTGACCTAAAATAGTACACTTATAAAGTCTATTATAGAGATGTTGTTTGACATAAATGATTTAAAGGTTTAAAACACACTACTTTTAAAATGTTATAAATTCAAAATTTAAAACTGTTACATCTTAACGTTCATTCATTCAATATGTACTCATAAATAAAAATGTGCCATAGTGAGGCATACTCTAAAGCGCAAAAAAATTCTTAAAGTTGTCAAACCATATATTGTTATGACAACATGGTATGAGAATTCGATACATTATTTCGCTTAAGATAGATAGATAGATAGATAGATAGATAGATAGATAGATAGATAGATAGATAGATAGATAGATAGATAGATAGATAGATAGATAGATAGATAGATAGATAGATAGATAGATAGATAGATAGATAGATAGATAGATAGATAGATAGATAGATAGATAGATAGATAGATAGATAGATAGATAGATAGATAGATAGATAGATAGATAGATAGATAGATAGATAGATAGAGTTAGTAAGTTAGTTAGGTAATCTAATCACAATTGTTAGATATACCAACATCTTGTTCATATCCCTTAGGTTAACTCAGTGACTTCATACTTTCATACATGACTTTTTATTTAATAAAACGTGAATTTTTCTCTTCATTCCAAAGTCAAGTTTATCATTGCACGACCTCAGACAAGGTCTTCACAGAAATTTCTTTCTTGCTACCAAAAAATGATAAATCAGCAAAATTTATAAAGCAAATTTTAAATATAAAAGCAAAGACAATTATCATCAAAAACATTAACAATCTTTCAGCGTATAAACAAAGTTAAAATGAAAATTTCAGCTACAATTATTATATTCGCAGTTTGCATTTACTTTAATGCGGTCAACAGTAAAAGTGTAAGTTAAGGCTATAAACAGTAAACCCATGCCATAATTGGAACTAAAATATTCCATTATTAACCAATATAAATGTGACTTTTAACCTCAGTATCCTTTGTACTTTAATTACAGTTAAAAAGTTACTATGGCAACTCAATTAATTATAGCAAAGGTCAACGAAAACCTTTGGCCAGTCCTTTGGGCAATGGTATCCATGATAACTATAAACGTGCCAAACGTGAAACATCCAAAGGTATACAAGATTTTCAGGATGTTCTTAACACCGCCAAAGTGGAATGTGTAAAAGAGATGAATATGGATCCCAGCATTATGGAAAAGTCTCTTATGTATGAGGAATATCCCACAGATGAGGAGAAATGTTTAATGATGTGCATGTTAAAGAAAACCAAGTTGGTAAGTATATTTCAAACTAAACGACTAAAATTTCCCTTTTAACCTTTTTAACTATTCAGATGGAAAATGTTAACAAATTGTCAACAAATACTATTGCTCGTATTGCTAGCATGATTTCGGAAAACAATCCGTTGGTAGTGTCCGTTG
Organism: Lucilia cuprina; assembly: GCF_022045245.1. Taxonomy (NCBI): domain Eukaryota; kingdom Metazoa; phylum Arthropoda; class Insecta; order Diptera; family Calliphoridae; genus Lucilia; species Lucilia cuprina. The sequence continues at coordinate 10,424,835 of NC_060951.1, forward strand.
CTGTGGCTAAAGCTAATAATTGCAACACTTTGATCAGAGCAAATCATCCCTGCGAGGCAGCTTATCAGATTAATAAATGCATTGGCACTGAGCTAAAAGCGGCCAAATTGAAGTTGTATTATTAGAACTCTAAAGTGGCAGATAAAGTAAATTATTTTTTATTTAAATTATTTTTATGAAACAAAATTCAATTTATACATATTTTTTATAAAGAATTAAATAATTTTTTTATCAATTGAACAATTTAAAAATGTGGACATTTTGCAAATGAAGAAGACATTTTGAAGGTTAGGGTTCTAGTCTGATAGACTAGAACCCCACCTGGTAGATGGTGAGTTTGATGCCCATCTTAGGCACTGGCGGCCCTTGTTGTATTTCCTCGGATTTGATGTGTACGCATCCTCCTTTCAGTATTTAACTAACCAACAAACTAACTAACTAACTAACTAACTAACTAACTAACTAACTAACTACCTAACTAACTAACTAACTAACTAACTAACTAACTAACTAACTAACTAACTAACTAACTAACTAGACCCAAATAAAGTTAATGTCAGACAGACTTCTCTGCCTTGGTAAATACTTCTTGGATTGTCGGACTACTCGGGAAGTTGTAGTTTAGGCGTTTATTAAAAGAATGTGATGCCTTACAGTTTGGGAAGATGGAGAAAGGTTCTTATCCTAGCTCCTTCGTAAAAGAACAACTGCAGTTCATTTTTAAGTCATCTGTTTTATATTGTATTGGTAAGTAAGCCTTTTATGACTCATTCCTGGAAGAAACTCCGACCTTGAGAGCTCCATTTAAGACCGCGTTTGGTGTATTCTGGTCGGATAGTTGGCTCAAGATTAAGAATCTGTAGGGTTAAAGTCCAAGCATGTCCATATGTTCTTGATCTTCAAAATCTTTTATGTTCTTTTATGAACGTGCCACAAGGGTTATAGGGAAAGTCTTGTTTTTTGGAATCTGTTTTCAATGTTCTGTTTCCATAATAATCCTAGATAAATGGGTGTGGTCCAGTTATTGACTATCTCCAGAGTACTAGATGTCATTCGCCTTGACTGAAACATTACTGACACTAGTAGCACTTAATCGCCTTTTTAACTTTTATAACTTTTTTGTCCAGTTCTATAGGAATCTATTTAATAACAATGATCTAATGTACTTATAAAGAGAATTAAAATTACCAACTCTTTTCTAGACTTTCTCCGAAGACTTGTACATGACTCTCTGAACATTCATCGATACGAAATTTACTAAACAAATGATAAATTTCCAAGATATATAATTGACGTTCCAAGATTGTTGCGATGGTATCCATTATTACCCTCGAGAAGAGAGTGACTGGGTTAACAAGATAATTGCGATCGTATTCGTACTCTCGAGAAGTAAGTGATACTGATATTCAACTGTTTGAATATCTTGTAATTAGTTATAGTCCTACCAAATACTCAATAGATCCAAAAGCAATTTTCAACATTCTTAATCACCACCAACTTATTGAGATTCTGAACTGATCGACCGTACAACCGTTTAGATATGTCAAATTTATTTCGTAAATATTTGAATTCTGTCCCATTGTGAATCAATGAGAGTATTTCTATGTATACCCTACATCACACTTTTAAAAAATAAGTAAAAAATATTATAAAACCCTATAATTAAAAGTAAAAAATGAAAGTGCTAACAAATTTTTTAAATGATATGAATCTATTAGTTCTATTGTTTCCATATTTAATTACTTTAAGTGTTTTAAAGGGGAAGTTTTTAAAAAACAATTACATACCTAGTCAAAAAATTTCAACCAAAAGTTAATAGGTTATCAAAAAATTTCTGTGTCCATTTTTTTAAGAAGCAAATATGTTGTTGCCAAATTAAACTAGAAATATACCAAATAGTTTGGCTTCGGGTACTTAGAAATCGAATTACGTATAATCCCAGTAAAAACATGGCAATAACCCAAAAACTTACTTACCTAATAAAGTATCATCGTTGGCTATTTTTTCAAAAACGAAACTAGTTATTAGCAAGCGATAGTGATAAGCACTTATTTAACTCCCTATTTGTAAGCGTGACTAAATGGCATCAACATGTACAAGTAAAATTTAGCATTTTAACCCCTTACATGACAATCAAAGTTTTTGCTGAGAATACAAAAAGCCGTAATGGACGTTTGTCAGATCTTACAAGGTTGTCAGTCAAATGTTCAGAAAATGTCTAACAATCGTTTAAACTTACAATTTTTCTTTTGTAACGTTGTCAGAAAAGTCATCACTGACAATATTGGAAGACAACATTTGTAAGTTTACACTGTTATTAGACATTTTGTGCACATTTTACTGCCAATGTTGTAAGACTTAACAACCGTGTATACATAGCATAACACAGTTTATATGTATATCTACACTAGGGTTCTATAAATCGATTTTGGAAAAATCGAACAATCGACTTTTTGTCGAAAAAGTCGAAGTCGACTATTTTGTTCCAAAAAAGTCGATAACTCGACTATCGTCTATGAAAAAAGTCGACTTTGTAAATAAAAGTCGAAAAAATTCGAAAAAGTCAAAAATAGTCGAAAATTTTAAAAAAGTCAAAAACTCTAACATAGTCGGAAAAATTCGAAAAAGTAAAAAAAGTGGTCAAAAGCCGAAAAAGTCGAAAAAAAAATCGAAAAAAGTCAGAAAAAGTCGACTATTTATGAAGTACTAAAAGTCTTAAAGTCGACTTTTAACTAAATGAAAAGTCGACTTTTTGTTTCAACTATGGAACCCTAAACCCTCTAAACTGCAGGTAATGAAAAGTATATAATTACATACTATATATAGTTTACTGCAACTTGACAATATGCTAATAGTAATTGTAACAACTTCACTCCTAATTTCATGATCAAAAAATTTGATTAAATCGGTTTTAGGAAAACAATTTCATTGAGATAAAACAATTTTAAAAAAATGTAATATACATTTCTAAAATGTTCAAATATATATCTGATATAAAATAATGTTATTTAAAATAAAAACACGAATATTTAAATAATTAATTAACAACACATAAAAGCGTATATAAAATCAGAATTACACTTCAGTTTATATTAACTGGAGGTGAAATTAAATTTAAACAAAATTGCAGTGGAAATAGTAGGAAATTTAAAGAAACACTTTCAAAGAAAGTGTTAAAACTCTAAAAGCAATATGAATTTATTGACAAAAATTTTCATTTGTTTTACCCTAATAGCTGTGACTTGTGTAAGTACTAAATCGTGGGGATTAGAAAAATGAACTGTAATTATTTTTCTTTTATTAAAATAAAGGCGGGTGATGATGGTATGACAGTTAAAGATATTGCGGAAGCTTTAATATCTTTTAGTGAAGATTGTGAGCCCAAACCTGAAGAAGGTAAATCTTAGAAGTTTTATATATATATTTTTAACCCCAAATATGTTATTTTCATAATTTTAGAACACATTATCGAAGTGATTAAAAATGTACCAGATGCCCAATATACTTCGAAATGTTTCAGACACTGTCTAATGGCTCAGTTTGATCTGGTAATATATTATTTGTTCGAAATTAATTTCCATAATAACATTTTTTCTTTAACTTCAGATTGCCGAAGGTTCTCAGATAATGGATAAAGAAAAAACCCTTGATATGATGGGTTCAATGTTTTCAGATCGTAAAGATGATTTAGCTGAAATAATCGATGGTTGTAATAATAAAAATCAGGCCATTGCCGATAAGTAAGTTAAAGCGTTTAGGTTATTTAAGATCCCCTTTTTAACTTACATTTCCTAGATGTGAAAATGCTCATGCACATGGCATGTGCATGTTAGATCAAATGAAAGAACGTGGTTTTGAAATACCCGATTTAAAGGATGAATAATAAGGACAAAAAACTCGCTCTATCCTACACCCAGTCTACCTGATGACGACCTACAATACATGAATAGTGATCCTGAATTTCCGATTTCAATTTAAACTTAAATATTTTAAATATTATTTATTAAATGGCATTAGTTCATACGGTACCTCAAAGTAGTTTACTTTAGCCCTAATATTTGTATTAATTTTTTTACAAAATAAATGTACATGAATAATGGTGTGGTTAAACAGATTTAGAATATTTTTTTCATATATTCTCCACTTTTTGTAACGTTATGGATTGATTCTAGATTTAAGGCCCACGATCGGCCTGGTTAGTTTAGGTGGTAGTTCACTACACGCGAACTGTCAAGTTGAGTCGATGACACTCCGGACCACTCCACTCGTCAGATGTAGTAGATATAGTATTAGATCCAGCCTATTGCTGTCTGAGGATATCATTAAGCCTAGATTCAGATATCACACCAAGGATAAATATGAAGTAATTGCCAAGGAAGCGGTTTCTCTTTTCGGCCAAAGCAGGGCAATTACAGAGGAGATGGATGACCGTTTCTACCTTTTTCCTTTGAAACGGCGTTGGAAATGTCAGGAGCAGATCCTGTTCTGGCAAGCTCATCTGTCTGTTCATTACCATAGAAGTCTCTATGTGAAGGAACCCAAACAAGTTTAATGTCAGACAGGTGACAGATCTCCTTTTTGTTGCTAAACTCAAAACCCTTTTATATTATTTACTGAATGTTTTATAGTCCGATATTCAGACGTAATTTCAGTATTCATGACGAATGTTATATCCGAAATAATATTACCCGAAAAATATTTGGATCTAATTTCGGCGAAAGTCTGACAATACCGAAATGTTTCAAAGGTTTACTGTCCTCTCTTCAAGTTCTACATTTATCTGATTATTTTGTAGAGATAATACCGTAATACTGTGTCTTCACTCAGAATACATACCATCATAATCACGCCAGACTTGCTCATTTTAAGGAAGCGATGCTTCCTGCTCTCGATCCCGGGTGGCCTGTTACCCATATGATGTAAACCTTTCCTGTGACAGAGTATACGGTCTTACGTATTGGATTGTAAAAAAGCTATTAATGGTTTATTGCAGGAAAATAAGCGATTAACATCTTTATGAATACGAGGATTAGACTTTGGCTGTAGTAAAATATTTTAAACACTGTGGGAACTATATTCTAATCCAATTTACGTATTTCCTTAGTGCTCAGACTTTTACCTTGAAGCTAATGTTGTGATAATGTGGTTTATTTCTGTTTCTCGGTCATCAATATAGAATGCCAGGCCAATTTTGTTCCAAATTAGAGTCATCTATGTAGCAACGGATTTTTGCCGACATTTACTCTAATGTACCTTAAAGCCAGTGTTTTGGTAATGTGGTATATTTCTGTTTCTTCATCATCAATATAGAATGACAGGCCAATTTTGTTCCAAATTAGAGTCATCTATGTAGCAACGGATTCTTACCGACATTTGCTCAAATGTACCGCTTGACCAAGGCATTCTATCTAGGATCGGTGTTTCAAAGTTTCAGGCATATTATATGTCTAGTATGCTTGACCAAGACTTTGCGTGTCAGCGGTCGGACACGCCTTATGAATGAGTATAGGCTTTCAATGTACATAGTATACATTCATGACTTGTCTATTTATGGCCAATTCGCCTAATGTTATACGCCTATGTTTGTGCCGTCCGGGCGCCTAGCAACATTTCCAGATCCTTCGTAGACGTAGCATTACTTATAACTAAGCGCAATGTATGCTGAACTTCCTGTAGTAGTTCGATATTACACTTTTTGTCCAAATAAGAAGATTATTGACACATACGCTATAGTTTGGTTTAAATGTTTCATATTAGGAATAAGCACCCATGTCTGCTTATGCTTCACCTACATAACGCCCACCGCCGATATACTTTGTTGATCCTGTCCTCTATGTGTTGTGTCCAATGTCAACGGTATATAAAGGTCAGGAAAACAGGGTTCAATATATTTAGAAATGTTTGCCTATCTTGTAAAAAAGAAGGATTTACTTCTTCGAATGGGTTTACATTTACCCTTTTAGTCGAGCCCAACTCAAAGCTACATTCAGTTCCTCTTCAGCTCTTCTACACAATAAATTTATTATTTATTTCTCCTTAGAAGTATAACGACATCGTCTACATAGTTGGGAAGTCATTTCTCGGTTAGGGACCTTATAATGCAAATCGTCGAAATGGCATGACAGCCTCCATGTAATTTCTATTATAAACAGACATAGCTTATGATTAACATTTGAGACATCTCTGTCAAGCCCAACTCAAGGTCGAATTCAGAGGATCCAACAATTAATTTGGATACTTTTCCCTTGAAAGTAAAACTGTGTAGAATAAGTCTTAAAAATATCTTTACTTTCGTAAATCGAACATGTTTAACTTTGGAAGTAGTGAGTATTACTCTAAAGAACTCTTATGACCACTAAGGCATCCCCACACTACCGCAATCTAGTGGACTCACTTTGTACCTAAATACTAATACGTCGAACAATGCAAGGAGTTGTGAACCTTGGCAACTAAAATATCTGGGTGCAACGTTCTTTTCATTACCGACCGTAGGTTCTGGTAGTGGGTTCCACAATGAACCAAATTGCTCATTTTACCTAAACAAGTCTAACGAATAAGGTTTACGAGAAACTACCTTTTAAAACAATTATTGTCGGGTAAACAATTGCAAACAATTTCGATCGGGTTGGTATAAGTTAATTGTAATTTTTAGGTTAGATCTTATATGTATATGGAGATGTGTATGTATATTAGGGTTTATTATTTTAAAGTGAACGATGTTATAATTTTTTTTTAATTTTTGTTTTTTTTTTGGTCAAAATTTTTATGGTCTGTGATTTTTTGCATGTTTCTTATTAGAACTGGTGATGGACTGAAAGTACATTGACTTTGCAAAAATAGTGAGTGAATAATGTTAAAAATGTGTTATTAAAATTATAATAAAAAATAACAATAAAATAATTTTAATACTATGAAATTTACTATAAATATTTTTAAACATATTTTATTCAAAATTTTAAACACCAACTTAATGTAGCTGAAAGTTTCGGCTGTGCCGAACCTCATATATGTAACTACCATTTGCCGTAAAAAGAATGCTCCCCTATAAACATCCCAGCTAGCATTTTTTTGAAAATTTTGATACCTTCGAGTCATTTATGAATCTTCTACACGATTATGATCATATATACGCTCTTTTTCTGATCATAAATGATAAATCGTCGGGAGAATATGGTACCCTATCCGTGACTTTTCTTAAAGAGTCTTTTATGAGCTTATGAAACTTCTGATCAATTGCGACTCATTTGTGTATATATTTCAAGTCATTTGTAAGTCGAAATACTAGTCGTTTTACAGTAATTTTCGAATCACATTATAAACATTTAAGAGCCTTTTCTGAGTAATTTTAGTTTTGTTGCAAACAAATACAACGAAACAGAAACAGTTTTTGATCTTTCGATTGTAAGAAATTATAGTCGGGCGAGGACGACCATAAAATACCTTACAGCTTTTACAAAAATAAAATGTTATTTAGTTGTCATAATAAAGCATTAAAGTTGAGTTGTAATTGTGTTGTGTTTTGCAGCTTTTTATCGAGATATGAGTATATTAAAAATAGTTATGAACTTAAAAGCCCTATTTCGGGGGTTCAGTTGTATGGGGGCTAGGTGAAATAATGGACCGATGTTAATCATTTTCACTTTCTTTGCCACTGTCAGGCATTCGTTGAAGTTAGATCCATGTATCTTAGAAGTGATGTTATTCCCGAAATAATATTCCTGAACGTAATTCTTAGGAATTACGTTCAGGATACTGAGTTTCTGAACACTGTAAAATAACTCATTCTGTTTCCTCTTTTTCTCATAATAAGGAGCCCACAACAGGCCCGATTGCGGCCTTGGTGTATTTCTTCGGATTTGATGTAATATACATCCTCCTATCAACCTAACTTAACCCTTTTCAATAGGTTTTGTCTACGGTACTATAAATTATCATGTGCCAAATTTCATTTAATTATCTCCTAAATTGCGACATCCTCCTATCAACCTAACCTAACCCTTTTCAATAGGTTTTGTCTACGGTACTATAAAAGATCATGTGCCAAATTTCATTTAATTATCTCCTAAATTGCGACCAGTAGTTTGATTACAATGGTTACAAGCCCTACTCGAGAGTTTATACATCCTCCTATCAACATCCTCCTATCAACCTAACTTAACCCTTTTCAATAGGTTTTGTCTACGGTACTATAAAAGATCATGTGCCAAATTTAATTATCTCCTAAATTGCGACCTGTAGTTTGATTACAATGGTTACAAGCCCTACTCAAGAGTTTATACATCCTCCTATCAACCTAACTTAACCCTTTTCAATAGGTTTTGTCTACGGTACTATAAAAGATCATGTGCCAAATTTAATTATCTCCTAAATTGCGACCTGTAGTTTGATTAAAAGGTTTATAAGCCCTGCTCGGGAGTTTAGTTGTATGGGGGCTAGGAGAAATAATAGACCGATGTAAACCATTTTCAAACGTTTACGGTACCATAAAAGATCATGTGTCAAATTTCATTGAATTATATCCAAAATTGCGACATGTAGTTTATTTACAAGGTTTACAAGCCCTATTCGGGGATTCAGTTGTGTAATTGCATTTGTTCCGTTTCAAATACTAACAATTACAGAAGAAACAATTTTAGATCTTTCATCTGCTGTTCTGAAAATAAATTTGAAAACTATCATACATCAAACACCAGTATTATTAATTTATGATTGCTCTACATATTGTTATTGTTTTTTTAATGCAATCAGTTTTCAATCATATATTAGAATCATCTTCGTTTTTAAGCGCGCAGTTTATTGATCATTTTTCGATAGTCAAAAGGAGTCAAAAAAGACTTAGTTTAATGATTAATCATTCAAAACTATTTCAAATGCTATCTGCGATATATTACTCATCAAATTAACTGAAGAGGATGTTATATTACAGGTTGGGAGAATTGTTTACTATTTTCAATGAAAATTTTTAGACCGATTTTGGTTCATATAGGTATGAATCAATTCTGTTATGTCAAATTTCATCGCTATACTCATATTTATACCCTACACCACTTTAGTGGGGAGGATTTATTGGGTTTGTGCTGATGTTTGTATCTGGTCCTATACCCAATTTAAGGTATACCAATCGGCTCAGATTAAGTCGATTAAGTCCGTCGATGTCCATCCGTCTGTCCGTAATCAAACTACAGTTCGCAATTTTGAAGATAATTTAATGAAATTTGGTACATGATCTTCTATTGTCCCATGGACGAAGCCTAGTTGTTAAGATCGGCCCATTATTTCTCCTAGCCCCCATGCAACTGAACCCCCAAATAGGCCTTGTAAGAACAAAAATGCCAGTACAAGCTGATTTTCAGAGGTCCACCTCACAGGGGGCTATTTAAAAAAAGATAGACCAATATTGTTGAAATTTCCACCCTTAGAATTTAATAAGGACCCAGAATTTTTTCGGTTAATGACAAATATTTTGATGTGTTACAAACTGAATTACAAAATCAATAAACCCCAATCCTTTTTGATGGTGAGTTTAAAAATGAATGAGAGGTGATAAAGTTAACCAAAGAGATTGATTTTATCTTTAACTACTATAGATCTATTCAGTCAAATATTGATCGCTGCTGTTTACTATATTTCCTGTTCCCTTACACTGCTATACACATTTTTAACAAAAAATATTAAAATTACAATTTAAAATTTAAACATTTTATTTAGTAACAATATAATAAAGTAATATAATACCTAATAATTTAAATAATAAATCAACCGTAACAATCAAAATTTAAATAAATAATTAAGAAATATTTTAGATAAATACATATTTGTTAAAATTTCTCAAACATGCATAGGTATACTTAACATGACAAGGTATTTTCTATATATTTAATTATTTTTTTAAAAATTTTCAATTGAGGAAAAAATAAATGGAAAAAGCAAATCGAAAATATTTTCCTTTAAAGAGTATAATGACTAAAACCGATAAAACCACTTAATTTTCAATGACTACTATGCACCAAGAGAATTACTTTTGAGTTTATTAGAGTATTTCTGTTTTAAATCCGATGCTTAATAAAACAACTCCCTATTCATAATGACTTATATAAGCAGTTCTTTTTAAGCGAGTGTGGTTTTAGTACTATTAACATGCTCATGAATTAGTAGTAAAAAGCTATTTAAATAGATTTTTTAATAACATTAGTTTTCAATGTATGTTTTTGTTGGGATATTTTGAGAGAATAGACAAAATGTTTAATCATTTCGTTACTGTCAAACCAATTGCATACATACCTTCATTTCTATCTTAATAAACACATAATACATGATGTATTAAGGAAAACTGTCAAAACATTATAATTTTAATAATTACTATATTTACTGCATTTACTTTTAATGAAAAATGCAATTATTTTTTTTTTTGCTTCTTGTATTATATTATTTTATTTAAATAATTTACTAATTCAAAGATATACATTTAAATCTACTATATACAACTACTTTACCAATGTTAAGCAACTTAGCCAATATTGTCTAAAACTAAAATTTAAAAAAAAAACGAACTCAATTCCACATTATTTCCATCTTTAAGGAAATACAAATCTGGTGATTTCTGCTCTGAGACAAGTGAAAATTGCATATGAAGCATCACAATTATTTTTAATGCCAACAGCTGCATCTTTACATTTAGCTAAACCTGCTCTATATTCGTCCTTAAAATGATCGGGCATTAATATGTCGACTTGCTTAAGGGAACCCTCATACAAGAATTTGCCTTTTTTCATCTGAAAATATAATACAAAATAATATTGTTTACAGATTTGAACAAATATTCCATGATACAATCTTGTATTATTACCGTTTGCATCATTTCCAATATACAGTTGACATAACATTTTGGATCCTTTTCATTGGGTAAATTACCCTCTCGAATACCATCAGCAATTTCCTTGGTAACCTTGGGAAATTTAGGTAAACAAACATCTCTCATCAAATTACCAGCGGCCCACATCTGTTCTTCTGTAGCCTGAAATTGCAAGTTTTACAGCTTTTCAGAAATAAATATATATTTTTGTTCCAAAAACCTCTTAAAATATAGAAAATTGAGACCATAATATCTTCTTTACATTAGGTTTTAGAGTTTTCTTAACAGAAAGTTTTTAAGTCAAGTTATGCTATATAAAATCTAGTTTTTCAGAAGAAAGGTTCAAATACCAGTTATGACTTCCCTAATCAGAACTACTCGCTGGGCAACAATGTTTGAAATGGAATTTCAATCCAACTTTGACACACTGGGTTTTTTCTTTTCTTGTTCAAGAGCATACGACTTTCCTGAACCTTGAGTGTTCTACTCTATCGACACCCCTGTTAACTGTCAAGATTCTTTCTGATAATATTTCCAATCCACCTCCATTTTTTATGTTTTATATGTGTAAGTAAGTATGGGTTTCAGATGTGTGTGCCTCCGGTAATTAAGTGGTTAGTGTTCTAGAACAGAGATGGTGTGTTCGATTAACACCTGAGGCACTGGCTAAAAAGCGAACATAAACAGGACCTATAGAGGTCTAGGAGTATTTCTTCTGATTTTCTGTTCATATACATCTTTTATTTAAACTAATTAATTATGGTTCTAGAGCTCCGTAATAAAGTAGAAACCTTCGTTTGTATGTTGGAGATCATCCTCATCATAATCGTCGAATTGCCTTAATAGACTCCATGCAATTCCTATTCTAAACAGACTCAGCTCATAGCGTCATACAAAAATATGGTGAATATTTTCGAGATCGTGATCAAGTGGAACATTAGAGGAAACTCCAGCGCAAAACTTGAATGCAAAACAGGTCTTGGAATCTATAATAGTTAGTTAGTTCGTTAGTTAGTTCGTTAGTTAATTAGTTAGTTAGTTAATTAGTTAGTTAATTAGTTAGTTAGTTAGTTAGTTAGTTAGTTAGTTAGTTAGTTAGTTAGTTAGTTAGTTAGTTAGTTAGTTAGTTAGTTAGTTAGTTAGTTAGTTAGTTAGTTAGTTAGTTAGTTAATTAGTTAGTTAGTTAGTTAGTTAGTTAGTTAGTTAGTTAGTTAGTTAGTAAGTTAGTTAGTTAGTTAGTTAGTTAGTTAGTTAGTTAGTTAGTTAGTTAGTTCGTTAGTTAGTTCGTTAGTTCGTTAGTTAGTTTAAAGGGGTATGTATATACATCAAATCCGAAGAAATACACCTAAGCCTCTATCGGGCCTGCTGTGCGCTCCTTAACCAGTGTCTTAGGTTGGAATCGAACCCACCACCTCCGGACTACCAGACTAGAACACTAACTACTAACCTACCGAAGGCCACTGGAATCTATATTAAAAAAACGCGGAAACTTAGATATACATACTACTGTCTACCTATTCAAAACATTAGAATTGCAGAAGTCCTTACCATCAAGTAATGTGTATTAAATATGACGCCAATAGCTAAACCAAGTAAGGGCAATATCTACATTCAACATATTCATAAGCAATTACTGTTCCAATAATAAGCACTGCGTCATTTTAGTACTCCGAAAGGAATCTCAAGGAACAAAACGTATATAACACAAATTTATAAACAAGAGCGAAAGAATCCCTTCCGACCTTTGGGACTAAAAGAATGGTGGGTAGAACCACAAAACACATATAAGGCAGGCACAAGTATGTATGTATGTAGTATGATAGTACGCATACTATGAGGAGAATTGAATGAACTGATTGAGATGAACGTAGGAAAAAAAGAAAGGGAAGCTACTTGTTCTCCTCAATGAGAAGAGAACAAGTAGCCTCTCCGTAATAAAAAAGTCACAGGTCAGAATGGTAAAATTGGATGAATATATGAATGAAATGCTGCTAAGTTGTCATTTCCAGACTTAACCCGAAGTTACGTTCAAATATCTTTGAAACGATGTTGTTCCAAATTTTACATTCACTAGAAACACTAATTGGAAAATTTTAAAGGAACAGAGTTTGTGAATACTGGATATTAAATCCCCATCCGCCAATATATTCCATGTAAAGAAGAACGGCTTAGGAGTATTTTCTCGGATCTAAGTTGAAAATAATAAAGGCACAGAGTTTTTGAACACTGTATGATGAATCCCAATTCGGACAATAACGTTATAGATCTATCGTACGGTCCTTTAGTTCACCATAATAAGTTAAGTTTACACATGAAGCTCTTAATCGGCAAGAGGTTAAAAATATCCTATTTTTTTAATTTTTTTTTAAATTTGTTCCTCTATGCAACCGAAAATAACTTCTTCCTTTTAAAAAATATCACATTTTCGAATTCACCATGGTCAGCGCAAATTCAAACTTACACCACCGATAACTTCCGTTACTTTGCACAAGCATAAAATGGCGCTAATATAACAAATATATTGCTTTAAAATCATTTTCTTTTTCAGACACTATTTAAACACTTTAAATAAGTTTTTTAATTTAAATATTTTAAACAAAGCTTAAAGAAGTTTGAAATACGTTTAAACAAAATCAATAGTAAGACAAAAGCTTTATATGCAAATTATATTTAAATAGTATTTTTAATGATAGTAGATTTTATTGAAATGTTGCATGAATAATTTAAAATTACATACATTTTGACAAAAAATTAATATGTAACTATGTACGTTAGTACAATATTTATTAAGAAATTATAAAACAAAATATGTATTATAAATACACACACATGTACTTATGTATGTATACATGTATTAAGCATTTAAAACAAAAAGAATCTTACATTTAAATATCTACACTTTACACTAATATAACGCCATATTTCCGTTAAAGAACAATAGACAATATAGTAGACTAAGATTAGACCATAGACCAGACTATAGACTAGACTATAGACTAGACTATAGACTAGACTATAGACTAGACTATAGACTAGACTATAGACTAGACTATAGACTAGACTATAGACTAGACTATAGACTAGACTATAGACTAGACTATAGACTAGACTATAGACTAGACTATAGACTAGACTATAGACTAGACTATAGACTAGACTATAGACTAGACTATAGACTAGACTATAGACTAGACTATAGACTAGACTATAGGAAAATTGCATTTGTATGAATACAAACTCTAAGTTGTTTTTGTATCAAAAAAAACAGCGTAAATCGAGGGATTACTTTATGTATCTAAGTATGTTGACAGAGTGCTGAAATGAAGTCCAACGTTAATTTACTAGTTAAATATAATTCTTTAACTGTAATGGAATTGTAAAATTTTATTTTGTTAACTTCGTTTAAATAATAGAAATTATAGTTGTTAACGAGGTTTTTATGTAAACATTTAACAATTGATTAAGTGTTAACAGAACGTTTAGCTAATTTATGGGGTTAAACTTTTATGGAAAACTACTTAAGGAAATCATTAAATTTATCACTATATAACATTGTAATGCATTTGTATATTATTATGTAAAATCAAGGGTGTATATAGGTTACCTGTATGTGTCACATATTAAAGGTCAAACACTTAATTAGCTTCTCTCTTGGGATTGTTATATCGTAAGTGTTGCAAGAATAAATGTTAAGATACAATATCCAAAGCCTCCAAATTACATAAATCCTGTCAAACATATTCAGTACTTGCAGATTTAAGAATATACAGTTTTCTCAACTGCTATCAGGGACGAATTGATGCTGGTGCTGTTAACCAATGCAACCTAGTAGGTCATCAAAATCATAATACTACCTCATCCTATCTATGCCTAACTATAGGAAGAGATGGACCGTGAACTATCTGAGTGACCGAGAGTCATTCCTTCAGTTTAGAGATAAATGTTCAAAATCCAGCTGACATCCTTTGTGTTACTGATAAAAAAAAAAAAAACTTTGTTAGCTACCTTTAAAAGGATTGCCCGGACAAGCAGCCTTAACAACAGTAAAGGCTTCATGCAACATAAACTACATGAGCTCTTTCCAGATCCCATCGCCGGGGATGTCAAGGAAAGAGTTATCGAACCTTAACCATTATACAGTTGGATACTCCCTATAAGCATATAAGGAATGGGTTTCGAATTTGTATAAGTTGCTCACTTTTTAAAGTCTCGCAGTCAATGCAGAAACCCCGGATTAGGGAATAGTTAAGTCATAGCTGTTATAAAAACTAACTTCCAGGTGAAATGTTGAATATGGACTGACTTAATAATATAGCATATGGCAGCAACTTCGTGGTAAATACAAATGTTTCTCATCGTCTTAGTTTTGCCCGTTTGAGTAACATATTTTTTCTTGACCCCTACTCGTGCAGTGCATTGTGCTGGAACTAGGGAAAAGAGGTTGTGGGATAGAGGATAGAGGGAGTAGTGTTTATGGACATTTGATTTAAAGCCTTTTACACCGAAAGTGGCGGGGAATACTTCTGCAGGAAGTTTGGAGTGTGTTTTTGAAAATAGTGTGCTACGTAAAAATATACGGGTATCGGGAACGAGTTCCCTAATTTCAAAGGAACAAATTATATTATAGTATCGACAGAACAGTGAAATGCACCCCACATTACGACGGTGATCCAGTGAATAGAGTTGGATACCCTAGTGTCACCTGATAAGTACCTTCGCCCTCTCTTGTAAAAAACAACATTGAGTCTTGCGGGCGTTAAAATCGACTGTTTACACGACCCCATTCAGAGATTTTTATTAAGTCGCGATTAAGCGATTCATTCATATTGCACCTCATAATAAAAAACGATAATAAATTCGAATACTAAATTAGAATATACACTAAAATTAGAATATAAGAAAAGAATGAGATCATTAAAGAATTTCAAGAACTTCTTAGGGACATCAGTCAAAAATTTTCTGGCAACACTGCTTATTATAATAAAAAGCTGTTTTAACAGCGCCACCTATTTGTCAAACATATATTACTTACGATACGCCCTGTGTGTGCTGTTTCAATTTCTTCTCGTTCTCTTTGCTTTGGTAACATAAGTACTTTTTATTTTCTTGACATTTACAGAAAGAAAAAGCAAAAGGAAAGAAAAAATATTGTTTGGACGAAAAAAATATTTATTTAATTCAAAATATCCGCAATAAAACCCATTAAGACACAATTTGCCTAAAAACAACCAAACACTCTTTAGTTTTGAAAGAAAAAACTATAAATAAGTTAAACACAATGCCTGTCAAAAATGGTGGTGAATCTGATGCAGAAGGTGACGTATCAGGTGGCGAATCAGAACATTCCAACTCTAGTCAGGGTCATGAGTCCAGCGATGAGGAGGCAAATGAAATTGATTCCGATGATTCATCAGAAATGGATGCCGACGAAATCGAAAGACGACGGAATGAATGTTTAGACATATTGGGTAGGTGTTCTTTCCATAGATGTGAAACATTATTTGTACATCTTTTTACTTTGCTTTTAGATCATTTGGAAAAACAATTTAGTCAACTGCGTGAGCAGTATTATACGGAGCGTATTAATCAAATAGAACGTCAATCTGCGGAAGTACGTAATGGCCGTTCCGAAGAGTATTTACAGCCTTTGAAAGAATTGGACAAAGTCTACAAAAATCGCATAGAAGTGGCCGAGATTCTAAAACGTTTTAGACTAGAAAATATAGAGCATAAATTTTTAAGTGAAGAACAAGCGGCTCTGCAAAATTTTGAGGTGAGCTATAAGGAGTTCTGAGTTCTTTTTTTTATTAAATTTGTAGGTATTTTTTTAAATTTTCTTTTCAGTTTAGCAAAATTCTTATTAGGTATTACTAGACAGGTTGTCTGGTGAAACCATTTTGAATGTATATAATAGCATTGTTAAATTTAAAATCTTTCATAGACACTTTTCAAGAACAAAGCTTTAAAATGCATTCCGTTAAAGGACTGAGTTAGGAAGTCATATCTAGTTTTAATTCTTTATATATTAGGATGTGTTCTGTACAACCTTTTAAATCTATTCAATTCCGTAGTTATTAGAAAGTTTATATTTAGATTTTTTCATGCCAAGACAAAAGTTATTGAATTTATTTGTTGTTTTCAATATAAAACTTGAAAATACTTGTTCGTTCGCATTTAGAGGAACAGGCCGTTAAAGTTAATTCGAAACTGAAGTTTTAGAGAAATATACATATGTCCAACAATCAAGTAATTCATTAGTTTTTTGAAGAAATGTTATGTTCAAGTTTTTCTTAATTTTATTTTCTCATTTACAGAGCGAAAAACAATTAGCACTAGATCAAATCTACGATGATCTTATGGAGAAAATCAGACGCTTGGAGGAAGATCGACATAATGTCGATATATCGTGGGATGACTGGGGCAACGATAAACGTCACAGTAAAGTCCGAGGGCCGGCTCGTAAGAAAGCGGTTACCGTTAATGGTCCCTTTATTGTATATATGCTTCATGAGGAAGACATTTTAGAAGACTGGACAACTATACGTAAAGCACTCAAACGTTCAACTGTGGTGGGCTCGGTGGGTTCAACAGCCACATGACCTTAATTGCCATCCAAGGAAATCTTTCTTTCTCTCAAAAATCTAACTGCTATCTTTATACTTAGAAAGGCTAATTTGAAGTCATCTTAATTTTTTTGTTTAGTTTTTAAGTTTAAATCACTTTTTTGTGTATTCCTAATTGAATAAAACATGATTTTGATGGAATAACAATTTAACATGAAATAGCAATAACACTTTATTGTTGTTTAGTAGCCTTTTGATTTTAAATATTCTCTTACAATATCCACATAGTCACCATGTATACGCACTTGACCACTCATTTCGTTTACGCGTGTGGCACATAATTTTCCATCGCGTGCTTTTTCCACCAATTGGCGTATTTCTTTTTCCAGTTGCCAAATATTACCTTGTACATGCTTTACCACTGTTACTCTGCGCTGACCACGGTATGTTACCTCTAAGTAAACGGGTATCATATGATTTCGGGAACGTGCTACAAAATATTCCACTTTATCTATATTGTGTAAGCCCACAGAAGGTGGTTTCCAACCGGAGGGATATTCTGCTTTTGGTTCAATTTTGGGTACTACCTTCTTGGGTAGTAAACGTTCTACATATTTCCATTCTGGTGGATTTTTTAAAACTTCCACTTCGGGATATTCTTCTAAGGGACGTACTTTTTCGGAAGACAAGAAACTTGAAAAACGTGCTGTAACTGGCAGCTGGAATTAAGAGATATTGTAATCATTTTTAAACAAAATATTATTCAATTCTTACCTTGACAGTTTTGCCTATGATTTCTTTCAAAAATCTTTGTGTTAAAGCCATATTTTCTTTGAAAATTATGCGATATTTCTTTAAAATTAAAATGGACTTCGGTTTTGTATTTTTTCTATGATTACAAAACTAAAACCAGCTGTTTTGATGGAATTGTCAAATAACAGGGTGTTCTATAAACTATTTTAAATTGGGAAGTATTATTACACAGAGTTGTATTCTATGGTTTATGAATTGGATAAACATTATTGAAAAACAAAATTAAAACAGTGCAAAATACAAGTAAATTTTTTTCAATTGCAGTCAGTATTATCAGAAAAATGTTGACTCAAGTCCTTAATCTTAGGCTGGAAGTTCCCAAAAATCATTATTTTTAAATTAAAATCTCCATAATTTAATAAAATCCCCATAATTTCCCCCAAAAAACATAATCATTATGTTTTAGCGAGACATGTCTCACAAAATGCTTCATCTGGTATTCAGTGTAAAATTAAACCAAAAAAATTGTCTTTGATAAGCGTTCATTTTTTTTCCAAAATAATAGATGGCGCAATATAAAATATTGCTTATTTGCTGCGTTCAAAAATATTTTGCATGCAATTTGGAGCCGCAGCAATTTTTGGGGCGTTCAACCCACAAACACTTAGACCTGGTTCACACTGGGAAACTTTTGTAGAGAAACTTTTGATTTTTGTGTGTGAGAGAAAAAGAAAGAAATATCAACCATCTCTTTCTCTCACACCCAAAATATGAGCTGTATTACCAACATATTACTGCTTTATCCCCTTGTTCTTGTTATACCATTTACCTTCGCGAGAACAGTACAGCATACAAACATACAAAAAAAGTACACAGCTGAATAAAACCAAATACATCTACACACGCACATGTACATCTTTATCCAATTCACAGTGTTGTTGTTGCTTTTTTAACAAAGCAAGAAAAAATTTGGCTTTTTTCATGAAATTTTCAGAGGTTGTCTCGAATTTTTGCTCATAGCGATCTTTTCGAAAGCATGTCTAACTGAATTCTTGAAGATTCGGATCTCGCCGATATCTGGGGACCTCTAAAAACTGATTTTAACAGACAGACAGACGGACAGACAGACGGGCATGGCTTAATCGACTCCGCTATCTATAAGGATCCGGAATATATCTACTTTATAGGGTCGGAAAGTTATATTATAGAAATTACAAACGGAATGAGAAACATATAGTAACCCTTCTCAAGAAGGTGAAGGGTATAAAAACGGCGCATTTTTTTGTAAAATTCATTCTACAGAAATATTTGCCAGAGTATGTTATATAGAAAAAATGTTGTCCTTTCTGTTTATCTTTCTCCGACTAAGACCCGTTAACTTCATCTCTGGTAATCGTTAAACCTGTAGGTACTCTGCCGCTTAAAATATTTTTGGAATTAAATCATTTAGGAGGTACCATTTCCCCCTCTTCTAGTCAACCCCACCATAGCTAGTGTGCCATTTTTTTTTTTTTTTTTTTTGAGAACTCTAACTTTTATAGTTTCCCAGATATACTAATTTTAATATAACTCTTATATGGGAGCTGACAAACCCACAAAATGTTAATATTGACATTAACAAACTTGGGAACTGTAGCTGTAATAGTTTTCCAAATTTACGACATTTGGTATTGACAAGCGATATTAGGCGTGGGGACACACCTGTGCCCCACATACTATTACTAGTTTGGCCATTTTTTCCCAAAACGTTCATATAGTCGTCCGTACAAAACTAGATGATGTATGTTTTGAAAGAATAAAAATTGGCGCATTTTTATACCCTACACCACTTAAGTGGGAAGGTTATATTGGTTTTGTGCAGATGTTTGTAACGCACAATAATATTTGTTCTACACCCACCTTAAAGTATACCAATCGGCTCCGAATCATGTTCTGTTTTTTAAGTTAATTCAATAGAATTTGGTACATGATCTTCTATTGCCTCAAGGACGAAGACTATTGAAAATGGTTAAGACCGGTCTATTATTTCAGCTAGACCTCATAAAACTGAACCGCCGAATAGGGCCGGTAAACCGTGTAATCAAACTACAAGTTGCAATTTTAAAGATAATTTAATAAAATTTGGTACATAATCTTCTATTGTCCCAGGGACGAATCCTATTGAAAATGGTTAAGATCGGTCCATTTTCTCTCCTAGAACCCATAAAACTGAACCCTCGAAAAGAGCCGGTAAACCTTGTAATCAAACTACAAGTTGCAATTTTAGAGATAATTTAATAAAATTTGGTACATGATTTTCTATTGCCCAAGGCACGAAGTCTATTGAAAATGGTTAACATCATTCGATTATTTTAATCTTTTATGGTACCTTGGACGAAGCCTATTGAAAATAGTTGACATCGGTCCATTATTCCACCTAGACCCCATGCAACTTAACCCGCCGAATAGTTTATAATAATGTTTAATATACTCGTATCTCGACAAATAGCTGCAAAATCAAGTTCTATACTTGATGGCACTCATGAACTTTATAATTATAGGGCCCCATTTGACCCTTGCCCCTATAAAAAACCCCCCTTCAAAATTTGACTTAAATGATCACAATTTGGCTTAAATGATCAATATATGGCTTAAGTATATCTGAGGTACAATTCAACTTAAATGCTTTATTATAAAAACTTAATTACATATTATTCTTGTAACAGGTGTAGGGTATTATATGGTCGCCCACGACCGTCTATAATTTCTTACTTGTTGCTAACTGTTATTTAAAATATCGTAAACTTACAGCCTTTTTAAAAAAAATAATGGCAAACTTTACACAACTATTTTACATGTCCGCTAATTTTCTTAATTACAACAATTAAACTCATCTTTTTACAACAAAGTTTAGGTTAAAACCGAGGAGAGTTCACTACAAGCTTGGCAACCCCTTGAAACACACGCACATACTATGTGGCGGCAGAACAAAAACATTAACTGATTGTTACGACAATAGTATGTGCGACCACGACACAATTTCCTAATAACCAAAAAAATCTAAACTTTTTATTTCTATCCACACAACCACTTGAAGAGAACTACATACGACGATGAGTAAAATAAACAGAGAAGCATGCATGCAAAATGACTTGTGTTGAAAAATAATGCACAAAATGTGCATTAAATATTAAAATGCAAAAGCTTTGAGTAAGAGCGAACGAACGAAAGCTTTATTTGTGTTTTTATAAAATGCCAGCAACGTTAGATAAGCTTTAAAACGTATGAGTACTATTTTGCAAAAAAAAAAAAAAATAAATACAAAATAATAATAACAAAGACTAGAAGGAAAATAAATATAACAACTACAATATTAAGAGAAACACACACGCACATTCATATACATAAACATACTGATAGCGCAGCAAATGCTGCATTCTCATACAATATTCATGTGTACAATCTAACTTTTTTATATATAAAAGAGTCGTGTTAATGAGTGACTGAATCATCAGTTTTAATTAAATGGATCGATTTAAATATTTGGGGGTAAAAATTGAGATAATTTTTACAATTTGATAAAGTCAAAAATCGTCATCAATGTATATTGGGAAGTTATACAAACTTTAACACCAGACATGTCCTCTCGAATATTGGAATCGAAAATTGCGTTCAAGTGTTAGATATTAGACTCAGATCGGTTATCGCGGACAAGCGGAACAATACATAGTATTCTTTTGTTATATGAACTGGAAAGAAGGGGCTGATAATCTACATTGGAAACCCCGAATACGAAATATAGTCTATTGGTTAGTCTAGTCTATAAACTTTCTAATAACAACTCTAGCTTCCAGTGAAAGTCCTTGAAAAATGTATTAGATCGAATATAGAGTCGAATGATTGATGAGAAGTTTGATGAAGAAAATCAGATGAAAGAAAAATCGTTTGACACAATAACTTGAAATAATGGACCCGTATGTAACAACACTAAAATACATAAGATAATTCCAACGGGAAGCCTTTTCAAAATGAAATCTAAATATTAAGCGATATTTTAGTGCCCTTAGTCTACACCAGGAAACTATTTTTTGGGAAACTTTTGATTTAGCGCGAGAAGAAAAGAAATATCATTCATCACTCTCGCGGTACGGAGTATCTCGTACTCGGAATCTTGCTTTGTTTTTCTTCTCATTCGTACAAAAAAAATCAATGCAATTAAGTGCCGATCTACATTATCACCAATAAAGGAACTTTAAAGAGAGAGGAGCTTCATAAAGAAAATAGGAAAAACGAAAAATCGTTTGACACAACTGTACAATAACTTGAAATAATGGACCCGTGCGTTAGAACACTAAAATTCTTAAGATAATTCCAACGCTTTCTCTGTCATTGCGGGACCTTCATCGAAATAAAATCTAAATATCAAACGATATTTTAGCGCCCGTCTACACCAGGAAATTATTCCTTGAGAAACTTTTGATTTTGCGTGAGAGAGAAAGAAATACAAATCATATCTCTCGCGATACGGAGTTTCTCGTGCTCGGAAGCTTGTTTTGTTAGACCTGGTTCACACTAGGAAACTTTTGATTTTTGTGCGAGAGAGAAAGAGAAAAAAATATCAACCATCACTTTCTCTCACTCATAAAATCTAAAGTCTCTCAACGAAAGTTTCCCAGTGTAAACCAGGTCTTATTCTTCTCATTTGTACAAAAAATGCAATTAAGTGCCAGTTCTCACTAGGAAACTTTTTTTGGGAAACTTTTGATTTTGCGTGAGAGAGAAAGAATAGAATTCATTTCCCTCGCTGTACAGAGTTTCTAGTACTCGGAAACTTGTTTGGTTTTGTTATTCTTCTCATTCGTACAACAAAAAATCAATGCAATTAATACGTAGTTTTTGAAACAAAAGTTTCTGTGTATAGACATTAATCAAACTTCAAAAGAGAATGAGACCTGGTTCACACTGTGAAACTTTTGTTGAGAAACTTTTGATTTTGTGTGTGAGAGAAAGAGATGGTTGATATTTCTTTCTCTCACACACAAAAATCAAAAGTTTCCAAAAAAAGTTTCCTAGTGTGAACCAGGTCTTAAGAGAAAGTTTCCTAGTGTGGACCAGGTCTAACACGTAGTTTCTGAAACAAAAGTTTATATGTATAGACATTAAGGAGACTTTAAAAGAGAATTAAAAAAAAAGTTTTTTAACTAAAGTTTCCATGTGTGGACCGGCACTTACCAGATATTAAATTGTAGATCAAATTTTCCACCATTTTTTGCGGGAATATGAGCGGATTAAATATTATTTCTCGAAAGAGTTCACGTTTTATTTCTATTATGAAAGCGAAGCACCCCGGGTAGGCTAGTTAATGGCAATGATGACGTCATCTAGAAAAAAGCTCTTTTTCAAAATGCACACAACGAGCACGGGTAGTAAAGTGTTGTGTTGCAAGTTTTGTTAATTCCGTTTAAAGGTAACTTTTATGGCCACTTTTATTCTTACGACCGAGTTCAACATTTACTGCATTTTAGTATTTTAGCCATCAAATACATTACGCAAGTTTTTGATGGCGAATAGCAAGAAAAATGTGATTTTCATTTCGGTCGTTTAATCAGTTGCTAACTTAATTGTTCGTTCGTTAATTTGTTTTTTGATTTGTTTAGTGTAGTGGCGATTATTTTGCATGCAAATCTGCAGTAAACACGGCAACTGCAGTGACAGCTTTTGTGTGTTATTTCGCTGTATGAGTGCCGATGTGTCAGTGTTTTTGCGCGCTTTTTCTGTGTGCTCAGTTCGTACTCAACAGCCGTTGAGTTAGGTTGGGCTTTTTACTTGCTAATATTCTAAACTGCATACACTAAGGTTTTTAACGCGCGCGCTACGAGCAGAGAACTAGTAAAACGTTATAGAATAAACAATTTTGTAAATTGCTGCAACCTAGTTTTGAAAACGTCTCTACACTACACCTCCCGCCTTAAACTAAACAAGGCAAACACACACACAGTGTATAAAGTATACATTATTGATATGTGGTCGAGTGTCGTTAACAAAGAAATACAAAACGGCGCCATTAGATACACTGCAACATTGACAGTGTTACAAATCAATTAAATAACACATTAAGTAGTTACAAAATCTCAACCAACCATTACCACGTCAGACTTTGCAACCACTGCTGCAAGTGCAGCATTTGGCAATAATACTACTCGTACAACTACTGGTAGTGCCAACAATACCACAACCACCTTAACAACCCCTTCATCGACGAACAGCGCCAACAACCCCACCACCGCCACCCACTACAGAAACAATACTGCAACGATGAGTAGTCGTAAAGATGATCCCGTATTCAATGTGAAATTTGTGCAACTGGTCGAATCGAAACCTTGTCTATGGAATTCAACATTGCCCGAGTATAGTAAGAAAGATGAAATACAAAATGCTTGGCAAGAGGTGGCCAATGAAACAAAAGATACGGGTAAGTAACCACAACAAGAACGAACACCTCAACCATTTACACAATGTATCAGACAATGTTAAAATCTACAACTGCAATTTGTGTGTGTGCAATTACTCAGTCCGCTGCAATTGACTCAATTTGCTTTTGCACTGGGTCGTTTTGGTCGGACATTCGTTCGAACTACTCATTGTGTTGTTGTCGTCGTCGTATATGTACACATGCATGTTACTTTGAATGTTATTATTAAAAACAGTGCTGCTGTTGTTGGAGAAAAAAAACAAACGCTACATGTTACGCTGTATGTATTTGATTTTTGGTTTGTTGATAATACACGCAGAAAACGATGTGTAATTGTTTTCTTGTTACTTATAAGTGGGGAAGTTACCTTTTTTTTAGTCGCACAGTGGGTTTGGAAAAAAAACGTTAGGAACACGCAAAATTGTGAAATTCTTGTTTACTTCATAATTTCAAGATTGTGATTTAATTTTTGAAGACTCCCTAGAGCTGCTCAGCGGAGTTCAAGGTCGTTGTTTAGGATGCCCATTTATGGCTCCAAGTAAACTTTTGTAATCTAATTGTCCTGAAGAACCTATAAAACTTCATTTGATGTCCAAAGTTAATTGCTCTTATCAATTCCTAGAATTGAATTAATGATTAAAGTTCTTATTGGTTTGACTCACAGCATTACAAAAACAAATACCATCATTATTCTAAAATATAATAATATAAAAATATAATATAAAAATATTAGATGCTGTTATTATTATTAAGATAGATAGATAGATAGATAGATAGATAGATAGATAGATAGATAGATAGATAGATAGATAGATAGATAGATAGATAGATAGATAGATAGATAGATAGATAGATAGATAGATAGATAGATAGATAGATAGATAGATAGATAGATAGATAGATAGATAGATAGATAGATAGATAGATAGATAGATAGATAGATAGATAGGTTGATTGATAAATAAATAGAATATAAAAAAACAATACATAAAGAATTACAAGAATTCCATATACAGTGAATCAACTAAGTTTTTAGCCTACCTTTTTTAAGAGAATTTTGTTCTTTGTTCAAAAATTTAAAGGACGAGTGTTAAGTATTTATACCCTACACCACTATAGTGGGGAGGGTATTATGCGTTTGTGCTGAAGTTTGTAACACCCAAAAATATTGGTCCTAGACCCACCTTAAAGTATACCAATCGCCTCAGAATCAGTTTTTGAGTCGATTTAGCTCTGTCCGTCCGTCTGTCTGTGTGTTCATGTAAACCTTGTGCGCACGCTACAGGTCGCAATTTTCAAGATAATTTGATAACTGGACGAATCGAAAATTTATAAAATTTTATATAAATTTTGGTAGATGAATAACAGTCTACTTCAAAGTCATTTATGTAGATTTTAATCGTTTTATTAGTTATTATAAGTTAATTTTGACCTACAAGTCATTTTCTGCATTATTTTGCTAAAAATAATTATTCAGATAAAGTTTTTTCTTAAAATTTTACATAGGCAAATTACTTAATTGATTCACTGTACATAAAAATTACATACTACTGTGAGCCGTTTGTCCAAACTTTAAGCAAACAAACAAACAAACTTTTAAAGAAGAGTATGAAAATTACGAAAACAAAATCACCCAAACTAAAATCATCTTATAAGAACACTGTACGCTTTTTGTCCAAACTTCAAGAACTTGATAAAACCTTTGCTTTAAATTTCTTTTCGTGTATGTTTCACATGTATGTCACCAACTAACTATTAAAGAAGAGTATGAGTCGTATGTATGTACATACAATCGTTAGACACATAATATTTCTGTTGGGCATTGACGATTGGACTCGCAGTTTCAGTCGACGTTTTTGGTGTACTTGTAGTAGTTGTTGTTGTTATTATGTGTAATTGTTCAAATGGGTATTTTATTTAAATACATACATTTTTCTTCGCGTGTGCATGACTCGCGACATTGGAGGAAAATACATATTTGCACGTATTGTTGTTGTAGTTATTCCTATATTTTATTATTTCTTGATATTTTAGTTTTCATTGTTTTTACTGCTCTTCTTCATGTACATATAACTTAACTTATGAAAAGCTTTTTCTTTCCTTGTTTATTTCTAATTTTTTGCATTTCTGTTGCAGTTTCCATGTGTGAAAATCTTGTTGTTCTTTACATTTGATAAATTCTTTTTATTTTTATTTCTTTTGTTAATATTTTATGTTTAGTTTACGCATTAACTTTTGAGCTTTGCAATTTATATGCACTAAAAGCAGTTGCAGCAGTATTTAAGCTTTTAGTTTAATTTTTTTATTTAACTGTAAGTAAAGTTGGCTTTATTTATAAATTGCGTTTTTTTACAGTTAGACTTTGACATTAGCATATGTGTAAGCGTGTGTTTGGCAGTTATAAATGTCTAAAAGTTTCAATAACCCGATTTTGCCAATTGATGCTGATTTCCTAATTTTAAACTTGACATTTAATGTTAAATTTTCATTAACTTTAAATGAATTGAAATATTTTTTAGCATTGACCTTAAATTAATTTTTATTTTAAATTTGGATTTGGTTCATAGTTGTTGTTGTAACATAAATCATATGTATAATTGAAAAAGGATCTTATATTTGCTTTAAACTGCCCTAGTCGAGGTTCAAACGTTTTCCGCTTTCTAGATCCCTTAAAGACCCAAACTACAAGTTACCGGTTTACACTGAGCAACTTTTGGAATTTTTCTTTTTTTCTCTCATATACAAAATTTAATAGTTGCTCAGGGTGAACCGACACATTTTGGATAACGTTTACATTGACCAACATTTTGGTATTTGTCTTATTCACTAAGAGTGGTTTTTGAGTATTCAATCAAATGACCATAATCAGATTAGTTAATCTATTTTGATGTTAATCCCCTTTGATGATTTTGAGTACAAGATTAAACTTCGCAGTGTTGCCATACAAAACCACAGAAAACGTCATTGCTTGTTACTGCCGGTCCACACTAGGAAACGTTTTTTGGGAAACTTTTGATTGTGCGTGAGAGAGAAAGAGAAAGAATATTATTCATCTCTCTCGCGGTACGGAGTTTCCCGTTCTCGGAAACTTGTTTTGTTTTGTTACACTTGGTTCACACTGGGAAACTTTTGTTAAGAAACTTTTGATTTTGTGTGTGAGAGAAAGAGATGGTTGACATTTCTTTCTCATTCTCTCACACACAAAAATCAAAAGTTTCCCAAAAAAAAGTTTCCTAGTGTGAACCAGGTCTTATTCTTCACATTCGTACAACAAGAAAAAATCAATGCAATTTACACGTAGTTTTTGAAACAAAAGTTTCTATGTGTGGACATTAAGGAAACTTCAAAAGAGAATTAAGAAAAAGTTTCTCAACAAAAGTTTCCTAGTGTGGACCAGGTCTTATCAAAACATTGCATATTTCATAATTTGCTCATATCTCCGTTATTTATACACCGATTTTGCTGATTTTAAAGCATGTCTAACTGAATTATTGAAGATTCGGATCTCGTCGATATCGTGGGACCTCTAAAAACTGATTCCAACAGACAGACGGACATGGCATAATCGACTCCGCTATCTATAAGGATTCAGAATATATATACTTTATAGGGTCGGAAAATTATATTATAGAAATTACAAACGGAATGACAAACTTATATATACCCTTCTCACGAAGGTGAAGGGTATAAAAAATATATTGTGAAGGCCCCATAATTTATATTAATCGATAAATCAAACATTTTAATGTTTATTTTAATAAAAATTGTATTAATTTTTTTGGCATCAGCTGTTTACACTTTTGCATTTCTTGTTCAAGTTTAAAAAACCTCCATTGGGAGCTTAAACTAGCAAACAAAATTAGCTGATTGAGTATTCAAAAACTACTTTCGAAGATTAATTTAATACCTAATCTTTTACCTAAAGATTCTCCCTAACATGGTAAATCTAAAAGTTGTTCAGTATAAACTGACACACTTTGGATAACGTAGATTTACACAAATCTTCTAGCAAGTAGAGGTCAAGGCAATATAAAGTCGTACAAAAACCGAGCAGCTAGGAAACTTTTTTTGGGAAACTTTTGATTTTGCATGAGAGAGAAACAGAAGGAATATCATTCATCTCTCTCACGGTACGGAGTTTCCCGTACTCGGAAACTTGTTTTGTTATTCTTCTCATTCGTACAACAACAAATCAATACAATTAATACGTAGTTTCTAAAACAAAAGTTTCTATGTGTGGACATTTAGACCTGTTTCACACTGGGAAACTTTAGTTAAGAAACTTTTGATTTTGTGTGTGAGTGAAAGATATGATTGATATTTCTTTCTCTTTCTCTGACACACAAAATAAAAATTTTTTCAACAAAAGTTTCCTAGTGTGAACCAGGATTTTGGAAACTTCAAAAGAAAATTAAGAAAAAGTTTCTCTACGAAAGTTTCCTAGTGTGGACCGGCACTAACCTGTTATTTAAACGAGAATTAAGAAAAAGTTTCTCAACTAAAGTTTCCGTGTGTGGACCTGCAATAATATAATGCTAACGACATGATCTTAAGAATTTTTAATTGTGTTCTTTGTATATTGATACTGGAAAGTCTAAATAGGTTTTAATAAAGATTTATACAGAATGGTAATTTATTAACCAGAAGAGACTAGAAGTTTTTAACTTCATGTAAAGTCTCTCGGTTTTAATATGTCGATCCAAATGAATTCTAAGGTTATAACCTGACTGGGAAATATTGTCTTCATTTTGTGTAACAGATGGCCAATTTCCTTTTAAAATTATTTAAGCCGGCTTTACATGATCACATTAGTAATATGATCCGCCAAAATTTTGTGTAGAAGAGTACGAATGGGATATGGTATATGTAATGAAACCATCACACATTTGATAGACGTATGGCTCTCTTCATTTTTTTTGAAATGATTCAAAAAACAAGCAGGTCGCATTAGATCAGGGATGTATTTTTATGTAAACATATACAAAAAAGTGAAACAGCTGTTTCCATCTTACCGTGTTATTGTTTTATACCAATAGTGTAAACATAAAAATATTAATCATACGATAAATTTTATTCTCCTTTTTCATTAGACTTTATGTAAGTAAAGTGTGATCGTGTGAAGTGCCTCTAATAGTACATAGTTCTAGATAGTTTAGAGATCTTTCTTGAAAGCATTCGCAACTTTAGTAATTTGTCGCGATCAGGGCTAATAGGATACTTTTGAATCAATAATCGTTATGAAAGATGATAAACAACATAAAATTCTTGATTAGGAAACTGAAATGCGTAAATCTACACATACATGTCGACGTTTCGTAGTTCATTATGCAGTAATCATTGAAACATAGTGGTTTGTCATAGATTCCAATAATTGTTGAAATTGGATTTAAAAACTTAAAATAACATGATCAGATTTAATAGAATCTAGTATTATCAGTTTTTGAGTTCGATCTATAATACTATTCATTATCGAGCAAGAAGCATAAAACCAATGTATTACTTTGGTCGCCTTTAGAACCACTTCCGATAATTATGCCTTAAACAACTTTTTCGTAGTATAACGTATGTACCTGGGTCTATGCTTTAAGGATCTGAGGATCCAGATTTTATTTTGCTGTCAGGTTTTGAATAGTTCGGGAAACAGTATGATCATTATTATGTTTTATGTAGGATAAAGACATGTAGTCTGATAAATAAGTATCAATTAGAAGTATCTTAGCATAAAACCTTCATTTAACAAGATCTTAAAAAAGTTTCCATTGTGAAATTCCTATTGTAATTTAATACAATTTACCACAAATCATGTTGCACATAGAATTTTCATGTAAATACATACAATTACTCATGCAATTTACTTGGAAGTGCACAAATACATACATGTTTCCTTCGCAAGAACTGACATTGTAACAATTTGACTTTGTGGATTAAAAGTGTTGATTTGCTATTACTCAAAGTTGTATTTCGATTATTTATCTAAAAACTTTTCGCTTGACGCTTAAACTACAAGTATTTTTGTATATTTCATTTATACTATATACTTACTGCTCAAATACTTTTGAAACTTTTGCAAACATTTGGCATTTGTTGCAAAGCAATGATGAAAAAAAGCTTTTTTTCAATTTTTTTTCCTATTTCTACTTTAACGCTTATTTGCTGTACTCTTCTGAGTGTGCTTGTGCATGTGTTTTTAGACCATTTACGATGACGCTGTGCTTTAATGCAATTTGTTTGTATGCATATCGTTATTGCTACTGCAATTGAGAGACCCACTGGCTGTTGTTAGTTAGACTATTAGAACTTGCATTATTTTTAAGAAAAAGCTTTTATTTGTGTTCTACAAAAAACATTCGTCATATGTTTTGTTTTTAACTTTTTTATAGTTTCTTAGAATTTCAATTATTTGTACATTAAAATTTTCTTTTTAATTGTTAAAGCTTTTACATTTTTTTTGTTATTTAGAGTAGTATTTCATTAATTGATAAATTTATTAAATTTTTATAGTATACATATGCACAAACATATATATTTTTCTATTATAAATTTTTTCGTGTTTTGAATATTTCGACCCCAAACAGTTAGACTATCCGAATAACTGCTTGGGGTCCGCTTTAAAATGTCCTGCACATCTAAAGTCTAGTTGTGTAAAGTTGTTGCAAATGCTAGTCCAAGTGCTTTGTATATCTTTTTGTAACCTACACCAATATAGGGAGGTCATCCCCTTATGCGAAGCGATGTTTTGGAACTAAAAAAATAGGTTGTGGGAAGGATGATAGAGGGAGTAGTATTTGTGGACATTTGATTTAAATCTTTTTATATCGAAAGTGGGAGGGAATACCGTTTATTCCACATAAGAACAGTGCGGCTAAAGAATGAATTTTCCCTGTAATGTGTTGTGCGGTCCACTGGCTAATCTACCACAAATAGGTGTGTTCTTGAAGAAAGACATGTGTTACTCAAGAATATACGGGTATGGGGAACAAGTTCCCTAATTTCAAAGGAAAACATTTCATTGTAGTATCGATAGCACAGTAAACCGCACGTTGCGACGGGGCTCCAGTGAATCAATAGAGTTGGATACCCTACTCTCACCGATAAGTACCTTCGCCCTCTCCTGTACGCGGTCGAGCACTAACTGATTTAAATATTCTGCTTCTGATCATATTAACTTTAAACTAAATGATCGCGTTTGGTACTGCCATATCACGAGAATTGATCTTTACATCCATTAAAGAAATGTGATCATATGTATAGCAATGGATCTTGTTTGACCCTGTAAAATACATGTTCCAATACTTTAATCAATCTCTGTTCCACAAAACTTTTAGTAATTTTAGATGTCCACAACTTACAAAACACTTCCACAGGTGAAAGAATTGGTTAAAAGAGGAATCTTCATTCCAGATTAACTATATACATTATAATCCATATTATTTGGATACGATAAACAATCCAAGTGACCTATTGCAGTTCATGTATATATGTAT
Source organism: Lucilia cuprina (assembly GCF_022045245.1). Classification (NCBI taxonomy): domain Eukaryota; kingdom Metazoa; phylum Arthropoda; class Insecta; order Diptera; family Calliphoridae; genus Lucilia; species Lucilia cuprina. The sequence continues at coordinate 10,456,938 of NC_060951.1, forward strand.
ATACTTACTAATGTCCAAATAGTCTAAAGAGTTTGTTGCGACATTCTGTAGGAAAACTTTACCAAACTACCAGAGAACCACGTGGTTTTAATTCTGACACATTTGTCGAGACGCAGATCTTTCCAATACTTATGAAGTCCATCAGATCCATCCAAAATAAATCTATTCTCCTTACTAAATATAACGTTTTCAAATTTCTCTTTTAAAATTTATGGGTCGATTGTTAATAGGAATCAAACCTTAGTTGAGTTGTCAGTTGCCAAAATTACATTACAGATGACTTCCGCCAGCTGTAAATTTCAGTTGACAGCTAAAACTTTGTGGTTGCTGAAAGGGTTTTTTAAAGCAATTGTGTAGAATTTTGCTATATTTTCTTAAATTAAGACCTGGTTCACACTGGGAAACTTTTATAGAGAAACTTTTGATTTTGTGTGTGAAGAGAGAGAAAGAGATCTCACACGCAAAAATCAAAAGTTTCTCTACAAAAGTTTCTTAGTGTGAACCAGGTCTAAGTTGTTTTACATTTTTTAGTTGTTAGTCTGTCAAAATAATCACAGATCACACAATATCGATAACTTTTTGACAACTAACGAAAGTTGGCGTTCATAATACCAAGTTTTATGTCAGTTGCGTTGACTGCTGGCAAAACAACTAAATCAGCGTTGCTATCTTTAAACGACCCCTTATATTTTTGAACTAAAATCAATTCTGGCATTTTTAGATTTGTCATAGTTTAGGAACTAGACCTTAATATGTTTTTGTTTTGTATTTAATGTAACTCATATTTTATTTGCAAACGCTTTGTATTTCTCACGTTAAAAAGTTTTATTAACTGAACTCTTTTTATTCCTTAATTTTTCAGTTCGAAACTGTCGCGAGCGATGGCGTACCATACGCAGCAGCTTTTTACGTTCCCTAAAGTTATCACGTACAAGTACTGGACGGGGTAAACGTAAATATTATCTTTCCAAGTACTTGCAATTCTTGATACCGTTCACCAAGACTAGACTAAAAAACAGCAGCACCATAATCGCACAAAGAAAAGCAGCAGCAGCCGGAAATATTCCTCCTATGACGCGTATCAGTAACATGCCTATTGTTAGCAGTGATGACACCAAAGATTCTAGTAATTCAGCCGAAGTGGCAGGCATAGCAGAGGGTGATGTTGTGGTATCATTACATGAAGGAACAATTGTAGGAGGAGTGGCTATAGGGCAGCATGCACCGTTGCCATTGCCACAGCCGTTAAATTTACAAGCCATAAAGCAGGAGAATGATATAAAAAGTAACAGTGTAAACTCTATGATGGCACCTATGGATCAATTGCTACAGTCATTAGATCAACAAAGACATTTACTAAATCATACAACTGCAGGAGGTGTAAACAATAATAGCTGCAGCAACATTAACAAGAACAATTTAAACAACATCACAAATCCCACCACAAATAATAATCTTAACACTACTAATAATTCCGCAGCCGTTATGAATGCTTCCTCCTCCACTCATAAAAATGCGAACATCACCAACAGCAGCAATAGCACCTCCAACAACAACAACAACACTCATCCATCACAACAACAAAGTGGTTCATTTACACATACAACGGAAACACGCAGTGCCAGTGCTGTGGATTTATCAGAATTTGCCGAATGGATAAAAAGTAAAAATGAACATCAACGCCATTGTTTAATGACAACTTCACCTGATGCTGATCAATCATTTCTCAATAGTTTGCATCCATATTTGAGGGAAATGTCTGGGAAACAAAATAGACGCTTTCGCCAAAAGGTTGTGGCTCTTATCGATGCTGTTCTGGATAATGCCGATTGAGGCTATTCTTTTTTATATTGTATAATATTGTTTTCTCTTTTCAGCATTTTATTCTTAATGTACATATACACTATTACATACATACATATATACTTTATATTACCTACACATACATACATATATGCGAATATATGGTTAACAAAATCAAAATATTTTTAATTAATTTTTAAAATACTTATTTTTGTTATTTGTTTTTAGTATTTTATTTGTTCAACGTTTTAGCTCACATCTAAATGCATTCAAATAATAAAGAAAGTGCTACTTTATTACAAAAAAACCGATAACTTGTTTGCATTATAAAGTAAATGTTCAGTGATTTTTTATCGGAAGTCTCTTCACCATTTTAAGTTTAAATTGTGAAATTCCAAATTAATATGTTAAACACGAAAGTTAGGGTCGATTATGGATAGAAACGCAGCTAGCAATTGACATTAAACTTGGCATTAACTCGGCATCTTTCGTTTAGGGTTCTATAAATCGACTTTCGAATAATCGAACAATCGACTTTTTGTCGAAAAAAGTCGAAAAGTCGGAAAAAGTCGAAAATAGGAAGAAGTCGAAAAAAACTCAAAAAATTTTGTTCCAAAAAAGTTGATAACTCGACTATAGTCTATGAAAAAAGTCGACATAGTAAATAAAAGTCGAAAAAAGTCGGAAAGTCGAAAAGTAGGAAAGAGTCGAAAAAAAACGAAAAGTCGATAAGTCGAAAAAAGTCGAAAGGTCGGAAAAAGTCGAAAGAAGTCGAAAAATTCAGAAAAAGACGAAAATAGTCGGAAAAAGTCGAAAATAGTCGAAAAAGTCGAAAATAGTCGAAAAAGTCGACTATTTATAAAAAAGTCGAAAAATCGACATTTAATTAAATGAAAAAAGTCGAAAAGTCGGCTTTTCATAAAATGCAAAAAGTCGAAAAGTCGACTTTTCATAAAATGCAAAAAGTCGAAAAGTCGACTTTTCGTTTCAACTATAGAACCCTACTTTCGTTAGTTGTCCAAAAGTTTTCGATATTGTGTCATAATCCATTGTTTAGCGTTCACCACATTGAAGCAACCTCGTTTTCTTGTCATTAAGACGATTCCGGTTAATGTTTCGCCTCCAATGTATTGGATATTGGGACCTCTAAAAGTTGATATTCAAATAATTGCTCTAGGCTCTCTTCAGAACTAACTTCTTGCTCTTCTACAAAACAAGTTAAAATTCGTCTCGTCGATCCCTACAGTAATTTGTTTCCCACTCCGAATTAGTCCATTTAGAACTTCTGCACACTTAGCTCTTTTTTTTGTTTGTTTGTTTTCTACAGAATTCATTGTTACTATCTCATAATGTACAGATTTGATAGTGTACATTTTGTTATCGATTTCTGTAAATCTATTTGCACACTTATCATCAACTCCTTCAAAGTAAATGATGACTTTTCATACACCCACTGATCCATCAAATCATTCGCTTTCGTTCTTAGGAATAATTTGCACCGTTCTAAAACTTTTGCAGATGACAATATATAATCCATCAGCGATTTCTTCATTTAATATACATTTAATAAACAATTTTGTGTCAAGGACCCAGTCAGTTAGTACTATTGGATAGTAGGCCAGACTATATTTTTTGTAGAAGCAATAGGTGAAAAGTTACACTCATCAAAACAAAAACCTGTATAATCAAAATGTTTAACTTTAACGCCCCCTAACTGCGGCAGTTCACGTGCCCTACTATGGAATAGTACTAAACTTGGTGCACTTGTCCCGATACTGCCTATATATTTCTGTTTGCCCTGGTCATATTTTCAATAAACTTGGTGTACTTGCCCCGATACTGCCTATATATTTATTTCTGTTTGCCCTGACCCTATTTTCAATATACAACTCGAGTTGCAAAGATCGATGACGTGTCGACGTTCTCCGATTAGGTTGCACAATTTCGTTGACAGCAGCCATATTCTAGTTCGGTACTTACCTTAAAACACATTTTTTCATTAAATAGATAACACAAGATCGAGAACAATATTCCTGGCCTTTAACGAATCTTATATACCCTTCACCAAAGAGTATTTAAAATAAGTTCAATTTTATAACATTCCAACTTATGTTATAAGCTTCAGCCCTACCGTTACTTTACCAATAACAAAACATAAAACAACAACAGAATTATTGAAGATTTGGAACCCGAAGATATCTGAGGTCTTTAGAAAATTGATTTCAACAGACACACAGACAGACGGATATGGTTTAATCGACACCGCTATCTATAAGAATACTTTATAGGGTCGAAAAAATATATCGCGTTAATTACAAACAGATGGTGAAGGGTATAAAAAGTTTTGATTATGTGATTCTAGTCTCAATATGACAGAAATTTTAATACAGATCATCATTAAAGCAGGATGATGCATGTTTAATTTTCAACCAGAAATTCCTCTCATACAGATTCTTTATACAATCAAAAAGCTGGGTGTCCAATTTTATGTTTTAAGGTTCAATATTATTTCTTTTTTTTTCAATGCGAAAATGTGGACCTATATTGTCATATGAAATATTTGTGAAAAATTTCCAGCTCATTCCGTTCGGACTGTATCGTGACGGACAGACATTGGTAGATCGTCTTAGAATTTAATAAGAACCCAGAATTTATACATTTTTGTGGGTCTATATCAATATTTCGATGTGTTACAAAAGGAATGACAAAACCAATATATCCCCATCTTTTTTGATGGTGTGTATAAAAAGTATCAGTTAAACGACTAAAAGTTCTAATTTACACCAGGCTCTACATGCTTAATTTTATGTTTCATTATAAAAAAAATTTAAAAGTATTTTTCACAGAACGAAAAAATATCAAATAGATGTCTTATAGGTACGCAAAGTACCAACAAATGTCCTTTAAACCAGAGTTCCAAGTTTTAACCCATTAGCATATATAACGTTACTAAATCTACTAATTGTGGTCTCAAGTAAGTGGTTAGTGTTTTAGTCTGGTAGACCGGAGGTAGTTGGTTCGATTGCCATCTCCGGAACTGGTTAGGAAACTCACAACTGCCCTATAGTGGACTAGGTATATTTCTCCTTCTTTTAAAGAAACTAACTAAATCTAAAAATTTCTCGAATTTTATCAAAAATGATAATTATAGTGTTTGTAAGTGAATTTTGACCTTTAAGTCATTTTCTGATGGGGAGTTTGTATGGGGGATAGGCTCAAATGAAGCCCGATCATTACAAAAATCGGCAGTGTCATTTAAAGTTCTATAAAACTAAGTTTTGTCGACTTTTGTTAACATAATAGATCATTTAAATTAATTATAAGCCAAAAGGCCCTATTTGGGGGTACGTTTGTATTGGGGCTAGTCGAAATAATGGACCGATTTTTACCATTTTCAATAGCCTTCGTCCTTGGGCCAAGAGAAGCGTGTGTGCCCAATTTCATCCAATTATCTTGAAAATTGCGGCCTGCACCTTGCGCACAAGGTTTATATGGACAGCCAACCAGCCAGACGGACGGACGGACATGTCTTAATCGACTCAAAAAATTATTCTGAATCGATCGGTATACTTTAAGGTGGGTATTGGACCAATATTTTTGTAAGTTACAAACATCAGCACAAACGTATAATACCCTCCCCACTATAGTGGTGTAGGATATAAAAATACTTTTAAGAGTATAATCTTTAGGTTACTTAAGGACAGTAAAAAGACGACTGTCTCCGCTCCCGCTTATTAAGATAACACTAAAGTGACGACTGTCTTCATTCTCGATTACAAAGGGAACATTCGTGACGAATGACCCAAAACATAATAATTACGATCATCCAGGTGGTTAACAATTAGTGGAAATTACAGTCTTTTTCGTATGCATTGATATATGACTGCTGGGATATTAATACAGGATGCTTTTTCAGCATGTTATAGTGTTCCCACTTTTAAACATTTATAGTCTTGGCCGATTTGATTGGAACTATCGAGATTTACATGCTCATGGCATCATCGCACTTTTTTTCTCAAAAAAGGAAGAGGAGCTTGCGTTATGCTTAATATTCAATCGTTTTAACATCATAATCAATGATAGGAGAACATTAGCGCTAAATAATCAATGAAATTTTGTTTGAAAATATGAATGACATTGATACGCACTAGAATGTGATTTCAAAAAGTCTTTGATAGAAATTTACTCTCTTGTGTTATTTGCTATAATTCTAAGTTCCAACGTGCTTTAAAAGTAGAGATAATTCTTATATTTAAACCAAAGATTTCAACAAGTAGGGACCAATATATTTCTTCTATCATAAAAACTGAAAAAGTTAGCACGAAAAGTTCACACAGTGAAATATTTTCACAGCCCTTTGAAAAACAATTAATCATGTAAAGTTAATGTTTCAAATTTTCAGGGATGATAGATAATCGATAAACGAAAACAAAATTTAATAATGCGATAAAATCGATTACTGGGTTTTCAAGTTATTCGCATTGACAGAGGTGCCCCTTCTACCCTACTATTGAATAGTAGGACACACATTCTCAGCTCTATCGGTCAAGAACTGCCGTTTTTCGTTGGGGTCAAAGTTGGACATTTTGGTCATACAGGGTTTTATTCAAACTTAACTTATCAACTATTGGCGTGCAGTTGAAAGCTTATACAATTTCTTTTAAGGGCTTATAGTCCCATAATGGACAGTTCTTGGCCGATTGAGCTAATAGAGATAGTACTATCCATGGTGCAAATTTCATCCAAATCAATTTTTGAGTTGGGTTACTTGACACGAAGTTGCCCTATGTATACAATAAGTCCTTACAAGATTGTAAGACAAACATGTCCGTATATCTGTGGACCATGTTGTCATAAAAAAGATACTAAACGGACCATGTACTCCAAACGTATTCCAATAATTTTTGCTGGGTATTACATACTATATACACAGATAATTATGTACATATTGGTTATAAGGGGCTCCTGAAGTGCAACCGATTTCATTAGACTTAAAACTTAAATTCATCAGACTTCTGATACAACAGGAAACCGTTGTCCGCAGACCAGTGTGCTGTGATTAGGGGCTGAATTATATATTTAAGTGATGCGGCTTAGCGGCTTCGGTCGATAAATGTGTTGACATGTTGGTAGCTGGCCCTTAAAAATGTAATTACTAGTGCTTAGTCTCTTGTAGATTTCAATCATTTTGGTGGCCTTGGCAATGTAAATCATCGTAGATTTTTAGCGCTAGCTTTTTTTTCTTTTTTTAATATTAAAATTGAATAAAATTATTTTAATCTTTTAGTTTTATACGTACAATATCACGTGAATATTATCTTCGCATTCAGTAAGGAACTTTGTATTTTCAGTTTCATTCATTTAGCTTCCACATTATGGAAAATTTCGAAACTAATATTTGAAGAAAAGTACTATAAAATACCCCTAATAGATTTAATCAAAAATTTTATGTTTCTGTGTTCAATATTATATACAATTCAAAAACTATAATTTGATGAATGAAAAAGTACCAAAAGTCCCTTTAAGTACATTCTAATTCACTAAGATCCTTACATTTTAAATTTTATTTTTAATATCTATGTTCAATATCATAAAATTATTAAAAAAAAATCAGAAAACCGAAAAAGTTCAATAAATTCTCATTTAATAACGGTGTTTGTTCCGGTTAACCATTATAAAAACGTACCATTTGAAGAATAGAAAAGTACCAAATAGTTCCCGCTTACAGAATGTTATTCAGTCAAGACCATATAGGTATGTTAAAATTAATGTTTCTAGGTTGAATATTTTAGAAAATTAAAAAAGTACAATTTATGAGATAAAATGTACTAAAAAGTTGTCTCTTAAAAAATCTTATTTAATGAGGACTGTGTATGTTTAATAATCATGTGTTTTGAGTTCATATTGAAGAACATACAAAGAGTATCATTTAAAGGAAGAAAAAGTACCAAAAATGGAATAAATTTTACTTAAGTAGATTAATTTTACTTAGTAGAAATATACTTTTTCGAGAATTAGGTTTACAAAATATTCCGTATTTAAATATATAGGTATATCACAGATAAAACTCAAACGATTCAAATCTGCATTCATTTGTTCCAGAAAAATAGTGCTTTCAAAAAGTACCAAACAATTTACTTGAATTTGGTCCTATATAGGCCTTAGTACTCGAATTCCAAAATAATAATAATAATAATATACCAACAGCTTATTTTATGTGAGTACGAAAATGGCCCAATGAGTTTCAATAAAATTAAATTTCCCGTTTTTTTCTTTTTGGTACTTTTTTCCCCAGTGAAATAGCAAACATTTTATTTCAATAAATATTACAGAGTTAGTCCGAAATTTAATAGGAATAATTCAATAAACTGAAAAATTTTCTTAATGTGCTAAAAAGTATCATAAATAGAGTTTTCTCCCTTTTACACTCAAAAAGGACTAAATTTTAAAAAAAAGTACGAAACAGGTGTCTCATAATTTTGAGAGATGTATCTAAAATATTTAGAAAAATTTTATTATGTTAATTAGTTCAAAAGTTATAAAGGGCCAAAAAAGGTACAAAAATCACCTTTGTTACACATTTTTACCCCTTAAAAGTACGAATTTCAAAAAAGTACCAGACACCCATCTGCTCATTTTATGAGTAGATACAGGTGCATTTAAAATTTTTCTGGTATCATTACTATTGTGTAAGATAATTAAGAAAACCTGTTTTACCCGTTTTTTCCTTTTTACCCGTATATGTACAAATTTCCAAAAATCCCTCCTTAGTGGATCTACATAACTAAAAACACATCCACTCTCAAAATTTCATGATTCTAGGTTCAGCCGTTTGGGCGATGATGAATCAGTCAGTCAGTAACGCTACTCTTTTTTATATAGGTATAGATAATTCTAAATTCCATCGTGAACAACAGATATTTCTTATATTTTAACTAAAGATTTCAACAAGTACGAACAAAATGCCCTTAGCTACAAGTTATCCACATGGATATATGACTAAGAATCCTTAAGTAAAAGCATCCTACCTTGTATAAAACTTTTTTCGGCTTTCAATTAGATTTCATGCAATCAAGTCATAAAAAAAACAAAAACATAAAAGTGATTATAATGGCAAAATTTTGTGATAAAATCATACAACACACATATTAAACACACACATATAGAAAAACTACAAGTGTAGCGAAAACTGAAAAGAAAAACGTTGACAGGGCAAATGTTAAAGCAGACAAAAACAACAACTAAATACATACATACAGACATTTGTATATATCTGCTTTGTTTTTGCTTTTGCTACAGTTGTTTTTACTACAATTATGGTTTGGACTTGAAGTAAAATAATAAAGTAGGAAAAGAACAAAATAAAAAGTAGCAAAAATTACTAATCGTTATTCCGGCATTACACACGTGTTCGTTTTAGACCGAAAAGAAAAAGAACAAAACAGAAAACATAAAACATATTCAATGACATATACAGAAAAATTAAATAAAAGAAACTATCATTTTGTTGGTTGTACTAAAATTCTCAAACTGTTAACATTTAACATTGCTTTTTGTTTTTGACAGTTCTTATCTCTTCTCTTAGGTACACTCTTTACATAAAAACTCTATGGTTAGCAAAGTAAGAGTATATAAAACACATGTTTATTTTAAAGAGTTTAAGGAAAAATAGTAAAAAAAAACTAAAGAGCAAAAAAAAACTACTTGTCAAGAGCAAGTTTATTTAAAATGGCAATTTAAGCAGCATTGCTGCTTCTTTTATAACTAACAAAAACGAAATCAAGATCATTCTTGAACAATTTCTTCATTCTAACTGTTTCTAACAACAATAATAACATAAGTATGTATGTATGTACATTAAACCTAAACATTTCCATACATTTTCCATTAGACTCTACAAAGTCTGTTGTTTGTTTTAAACACTTTTAACATTGTTAATGTTATTTTAGCATCAATTTCACATAATTTTTATAGCGGCCATTTTGTAAGCATTAAATTTTGTTTTATTTCAAACATTTACATGTACGAAACATAATTGTGTATTCGTATGTGTGTGTGTGTGTATGATTTTCAAAGCGATAATGATTTGTTGTTTGTAAAGTACTTTTGTTTGTATTTTAGTTCTTTGTTCTTTTACCATCATTGTTTTATTTTTTTGTAGTTTTAAGAACATTTATATAATTTGAGATTTTCAGTAATTTTTCTATAGTTTACTGTTATAAAATTTGTTATAAATTGTTTAAGTAATTTTAACATAATAGGTATTTTGATTATTTTGATGTCTAAAGATTAAGAAATTTCCACTTATTTGGTCTAAAATCTAAACTTTTATACTCAGTTTCTGTGATTATAAAAGTCATTTAAACTTCAAGTAGATTCGAAACACTTCATTAAGAAGATATCACACTATTAGTCAGATATATTAGATCCCATGTCTATCTTTGAAATATCTCTGTAGAGCATTAGTTTACAGCCAGATACATATGGGAAATTCTCTTTATCCCCTACATCACTTTAGTGAGGAGGGTATATTGGGTTAGTGCTGATGTATGTAACGCACAATAACATTGGTCCTATACCCACCTTAAAGTATACCAATCAGCTCAGAATCATTCTGAGTCGATGTAGCTGTAAACCTTGTAATCAAACTACATGTCGCAATTTTGGAGATAATTCAATGAAAATTAGACACATGACTTTTGTGGTATCGAAGATGAAGCCAATTGATAATGGTTAACATCGATCCATTATTTCACCTTGCCACGTACAACTGAATCTGTCAAATAGGGCTTTTAAGTTCATAATTATGTTTAATATACTCGCATCTCGACAAAAAGCTGAAAACCCAACTTTGATACTAGCCTTGATGACTATCATGAACTCTATAATTATAGGGCCTCATTTGATCCTAGCCCCTATAAAAGGCCCCCTTCAAAATTTGACTTATATGAACACAGTTTAATTCAACAATAAATGGCTTAAGTATAGCTGAGGCAAGGTACAATTCAAATCACGCTATTAGTCAGATATATTAAATCCCACTTCTATCCTTGAAATATCTCTGTGGATCATTAGTCTACAGCCAGATAGATATACATATGTATGTATGTACATATGTATGTATATAGAGTCGTTTCCAAGGAGTGTCGTATCTGAATCATAGACTTCATGGACGTTAAGACAATTTAAAAAGTGTCACATTGTCTATGAACAAAATGACTTGAAGTCCATGGATTCAAAAGATTCTATTTACGGAAAAGTCCTTATTTAGCAAAACCGGTATTCGAAGTACATCAGATCAAAAAATACCTGCACCCTGCCTAAGGCCTTCTATCAAGGGCATCCTTTTAAAGGAATCCAAAATGCAACATACACCAAACTTAGGAGAAATTTTTTCGGGAAAAAAGTTTTCCTTTCCTAAATTCTAAACAAATTTTCCAATACATTTCTCTTTTTAAAGTGTAATATTGTCCACGGACGTTTTGACAATTCTTAAAAGTGTCATAATGTTCATAGATACCCCTAATTGAGTCATAGTGTCCTTGGACGTTATGACAATTTAAATTTCCAATACATTACTCTTTTTAGGAAGTTTCAATGTCACACACATTTGGTGTGCCGTAATGTCAATGAACATTGTGTCACTGGACAATCTATTTGTATGCAAAAACGTAGAATGCCTTCACCCATATAATGCTTAAAGTAGATCTACATTCTACTTTTATAAGTGTCACAAGAGACGCACGATCGTGTCAGCTGATTTTTACATTTTATATTCTTAATTTAATGCGTATTTATCAATTTGAATAAAATAAAATGATTTTAATGGTGAAATAGTGTAGAAAGCGAAGTAAATATGAAAAGCTCGTAGTGCTTTGTCGCGAAGACGCATGGTGTGGACCTCCGGCTTTACTGTTAACAAAGGGTCTGATGCCATTGGTTTCAATGGTGGTCTTTAAGTTTGTGCAACCACCTGAAGATAAGAGCAAATAGGTTTGTAGGTAAATTATAAATAGTAAGCGAAACATGTTTTGAATACAAATTGGGTTCATAATGAGCTTAATGGGCATAATGTTCTGCGATTAATTTGTTTATTTGTGGATGGTCATAAATCTTATATGCATGTGAACCAAGTCTGAACCAGGTCTAAGGAAACTTCAAAAGAGAATTAAGAAAAAGTTTCTCAACAAAAGTTTCCTAGTGTGGATCAGGTCTAAGTTTTGCGAAAATAACAGTGTTATTTTGTACGCCCTTCCTCCAAACACTACACACACATAATGCAGCCTGCGGATGTTTATGTATTAAAACCTCTTAAATCAGAGAGATAATTGAAGTTATATTTTATTTTAAAACGGCTATAAAGAATTTATTAAGCCTGGATTCACTTATGGTTTTGTAACATACTTTCAGGCTTAAAATATTTATTTACAAGAAATATTTTTAACTGTTTTATTAGTATTGAAAGTTAGCATGCAATTCGAACAAACTTTGTACTGTTAGAAGATCTTAAATGTTAAAGCCATTATCTTATGTGTGTATTTAACGTTTTAGTCCGCTATTTATAAATATTATATTCAAGAATTGTCTACAAAATTAAAATGTCTTTCTGAGGTCGAAAAAAACAAAAAAAACTTTGAGAAAAGCCCAATTTGTGCCCTTTCATACTGAAAAACTTTTTTAATTTTTGGGAGAGATAAAAATATTTTTTTTTAATTATCTCTTATGCAAAATCTAAAAGTTGCGCCAAAAAAGTTTCTATGTGTGAACCGGCACTTTGTGTGCACTCAATTCTGTGTAAGTCATTATTCTAAAATAATCTGCAAGGATATTGACTAAGTATTATCTCCAGGAATACCTTAGCGAAACATATTGCGTTCTACCAATGTTGCTCAATCTTATTCGGTCACAAATTAATACATTTGAAACCATATGCGAATTACTAATGGTCCTTTTGAATCTTATTTCAAGGATACAAAACGTAACGGCGATTTCCTAAAATTTATATCTTAAAATGCGATATTAATAATATTTGCACTAGTATCCATTAATTAAAATAAGTTTTTTGGTTCTAATCATCCATAACACACTACTAAATACTACCAATAATCGTCGAATGTTGACCATGCCAATAACTTACACTACATGTCGGTTCTGAAAATGATTATTGTCCAAAATAGTAAGATTTTTATATTAAATCAGGCTCAATTGGTGGTATGAATACGAATTGAACAATTTTGAACACGGATACATCTTAATTTGTTGCTAGAACAAATAAAATGTCCGATCCATAAAACATGGTTATCCAGATATGATTGGTAGCATTATTGTATGCTTTGGAAATCGGAGTATTTGGAAAACCTATTTAAATTAAAGAAAATATATAGAATTATCCAAATTTTAAAGTTTATGTTGTAAGTCTTAAGAAATCGGAGTTAAATTTCGGGTTTTTAAGAACGTACTGTGTTCAAAATGGCCAAATCCATGCATATACATAACATGTATTTCGAAATAACAACTCTTTTCAAAAGTAAAAAATTCTATTTCCAATGCATCATTTGGAGGGTTCAATGACCACCAGATCCACAATCCGGGGTCTAAAGTGGAAAAAAATCGTAGAAATGAGAAAAAACTGTTCTACTAATTAATTCCGGAGCCAATCGGCCCAAATTTCAAGATTTCGGAACTAGAAGTAGATTTTTTCCAAGTTATTGTGTAAAAAATATTTTATTAAAAAGTATTTATATTAATTCAAGTACAATTTTCATAAATTTTGTTAATATCATTAAACCAAAAATATACTGAAATAATCTGTATACTTACTTTTGTGACGTAAATTTTGCACCTTTTTAACTTTAGCTTAAATGAGAACTCAAAGAACCAAAATATGAAGAAAAAAAGTAGTGAATAATAATTATCATAATTGTTTTTAATAAATAAATGTGTTACTATCTTGTTTTTTGAAAAAATAATATGTTTTTTTTTTAATAAAACAAAACGTCAAATAATTTATATTTTGCAAACGAAAAAAAAAATAATTTTTATTCTTTGACATTTCATTTTAATTAAAACTGAAAAAAGAAAAGTTGTACATTTTCGTATTGAAAATTAAAAAATGTATTTTACATACTTTTTTTTCATTTTGCATTAGTGCAGAAAAAATTACGAAAAGACGTGTTTATAATATGTTTTAAGATAAATATCTTTTCCAAAAAATAATTAAATAATATTTTCATTCATTCCATTATTAACACACAAAAAATAACGTCAAAAAAATACATTTTTTATTTGCTACCTTTTGAACAACTGCGTTTATTTGTGTGCTTCTACTAATACATTCTCACCAGTTAGGTTTTTGACAGGGGACTTAGGTCCTTGACAATTACTTTCGCCTATATACTACTATATGACGTAAGCATTTTCATATAAAATTTGGTTTCTCTACTTCGATCGAGTTGTCAACTCTATGAACGTAAGTTTCGAAAGTAGTCACTTGGAATTTTGTTTTCGACTTGGCAAAAAAAAAAAATAAAATTATAAAAAATATTTTTTCCCGTAAAAAAGGAAACAATAATGGATAGCAAATGGTAAGTAAAAAATAAGATAAATATTTATACAATTTTAACTAATAACAGTTTCAGTTAAAATAAATCAACCATGCAACAACTGAAAATGCTCGTTGCCTATATGGAAGAAAATCCAGAATTTTCTAGGGGAACACCAGTATTTGGATCAAAGAAACAAACTGTTGAGGAGACAAACTGTTGAGGCAAAATTTAACCCTAAAATTGAATTCCATTGGACCACGTGCTATACATGAATGGAAAAAAGTTCATTCGACTGTTATCTGTAGTCTAGGTTATAGTGTCAAGTCAAGTCTACAGTCTAATCTATAGTCTAGTCTATAGTGTAGTTTATAGTTTAGTCCATAGTCTAGTCTATAGTCTAGTTTAGTCTATAGCCTAGTCTATAGCCAGGTTTATAGTCTATTCTATAGTCTAGTCTATAATCTAGTCTATAGTCTAGTCTATAGTCTAGTCTATAGTCTAGTCTATAGTCTAGTCTATAGTCTAGTCTATAGTCTAGTCTATAGTCTAGTCTATATTCTAGTCTATAGTCTAGTCTATAGTCTAGTCTATAGTCTAGTCTATAGTTTAGTCTATAGTCTAGTCTATAGTCTAGTCTATAGTCTAGTCTATAGTTTAGTCTTTACTCTAGTCTATAGTGTAGTCAGTATTGTAATCTATAGTCTTATTACTTTTAACAGACTTGAGCTGGCTTAAAGTCCCGAACAAAGAAAAAGATTGCAAGCAATTCAAAGAGTCTAAAAGAAACCGGTGGGGGACTTTACAGATTTACAGCCTTAACTGAACTGGAAGATATAATTAAATGTTATATTTAAAGCACTCATGGCGCTGATATAAAGTCTCGAAAAGGGAACAAAATTGCGTTTTCTCAAAACTCAGGATATATTTTGAATGTACCAAAATATTTCCCGAACTTTTTTTAATTGATTTCTTCAATAAACATTTTTTCTTGATTTTTATATTATAAATTTAAAATAAAAATTATTTTTGATTTTTATTCTATTTATTTCAAAAAAAAAAGTTATTTATGATTTTTTTAATAATACTCACTTAGTAATTTTTATTTATTAAAACAAAAAATAGAAATCAATCAATGATTTTTATTTTTCTAAACAAAGAATAAAAATCACCCAAAAAATTTTAATTTTCCAATTTTCTAATCTAATTTCTGCAAATTTTGTCGATTATCTCAGTGGTAAAGAAATTTTACCAATTTTCTATTAATCTATGTTTAAACCCGATAATTTTTACCGTCTTTTAAAGGTAAAATCATAAAAATTATTATCTGATTTTTATTTGTGCTTTATGGTTTAACAATTACTTGTGTTTTTTATTATTGATTTTTGTTTGAAAAAAAATCTCAGTAATTTTTACGAAAAATATAAAAAATACAGATTAAAAGCAATTTGTATTTTTTGAGAAATAAAATACAAACCAAATAAAATTTGTAATTTAAAATTGTTTAAATAAAAATAATAACAATTACTGTCTCTGACTTTAGTAGCTGTTTCCTACAACTTTTATTTGATGCATTTTCGAGAAAAAGTGTAAAAAAAATATTTTAAAGAGTATTTTAAATTTTAAAGGAACTTTTATCCCCATATTCTAATTCTCTTGTTATTTCAAAACGATTTATTGAAACTTCCATACAAAAAAAAATTATTTAAACAGACAGATTTACTACCGGTTAAACGATAATCGGATATTGAGATTGTAGCCCTGAAAGTATCAAACATATAGTCATATAGTAGTACATATAGGCGAAACTGAACCCCTTCAGTTTCAAAGAAAAATATATTTTAAGATAATAATAACACACAAAGAAAATAACGTCCAAAAAAAAAACATTTTTTAATTAGTACCTTTTGAGCAACTGTGTTTATTTTTGAGCTTCTACCAATACATTCTCACCAGTTAGGTCTTTGAGAGGGGACTTAGGTCCTTGACAATTAGTTTCGCCTATATACTACTATATGGTATCAAATAAGACTCGGGAGTATCACGGTACTTTAGCACATCAAATAGTAACAAAAAAAGTACCAACGTACCAATTTTGCCATCCCTGGAACAGATCAATCTTATTCGTCGTCAGTTGTTTTTTGCAAGTGAAACTGTATTTATAAAAATATGTTGGTTCTGTAAATGCTAGTAACGATTCCGTACACTGGAAGAATAATATCTTCTAAAAAGTCCTCGGTAAGGGTGATATTTTGAATTTCATATAAAATAACTAAAACAAAAGTTTCTCAACAAAAGTTTCCCAGTGTGAACCAGGTCTAATGAATAAAACGCAACATTTTTTCAAAAATCACATGATACTATGAATTTTTTAACGCTAAAATAGTGCCGTCTCACACAGGGAAACTTTTGATATTTGCGTGCGAGAGAATGAAATATCAACCATCTCTTCCTCTCACATACAAAATCAAAAGCTTCTCTGTGTGAACCGGCACATGGTAAGTTTTCTAATATCAGATCCATTAAGAACTCGTGAATAATGAGAAATTAGAAATAGTAACCTGCACTCTTCGTGTTTAGCTCTTCTAAAAAGTTTTAATAATTACAAGTTTTATATGAAGCGGCAGCAGTAGAATAGTGTAGTACCAAAGTATGCCTTTCAAATTTGCAGTTTTAAAATTACTATTTCAATACAATTGCTGTCAATGCCAATCAATCAAATTACACTGACATTCAGGCTTTAGAGAATGGAAGGAATGACCAGTTTTGATACAAAAAGTCCATTTTTGAAATGAACAATTTTCAAAAAAATAACAAAAAAAAAAAAAACAAATAATAGCTAATTTAAGTGATCGTGGAAACTTGATATAACTGAAATAAAAGAGATTATAATCGAGCTTAATCCACAATAACAGAGAGAAAATTAAACAAAATTGAAAACTGGTATCGTCAATTAAGCAATTTATTAGAAAAACTAGATTCTAGCATTTGATTCGCAACATATGCTCAACGTTTGCGTCCGTGTGTCAATTTCTCATTTGACTGAGCATTAACTGCAGACTTGAAAACGATGATTCACATATGTATGTTCATCCAAATATCGAATACAACTTGTAGATCTAATTTTTTGTATTTGGATATATATGTTCATTTAAGTTTACCCAAAACTCCTTTCCACTGGAAAGGGTTAAACTTAGATCCAATATCATCCTGGTTATCTCTTCCTGAATAATAGGGTTTTGTTTTTGCAGATCATACTATAATGGATTATTGTGCAAATTGTATTAAAATCTGAAAAACAGGCCTTTTAATTTCATTGACATCTACAAATTCATGTAACATTTCCATGTTTGGATCAAGGTATATTAATTTTATATACTTTCGACGAATTCAGAATACCGAACGAATTGGTTATATTTTTATGTATATGTAGTTTGACATTGTGCCTGCACTTGAAGGCGAATTGGCTGTCAGGAAAAAATTTAAAAAACAGCTTACCAATTAATCAAACAAATTTTTATCAAACAAAAAATATTTATAAATTTGAATCTGTTTGTAATTTAATTTAATGTTTAAACTTATAAAGATCAAAAACTCAAAAATATACCCTAATCACACAATTCCACTTTGATCACAAATTTCACATATACAAAATGAAACCAGTTTGACAATAACAAAATAAAAACAAAATTTGACATTTACAGAATGTAAATGAAGTTTGACATGTATTCTAAAACACGGAGAAAAATTAACATAGTAGCAAAAAACAATCAGCTGTTCTGATAACACTATTTTATTAATACATCTTCGTTTGAATAAATACTATTCGAAATTTTGAATGTTTTCTTTAAAACTATTAAAAGTTTCTATCCTTTATATTTAACAAATAACATTTCTAGTTTTCTTACAAATTGGTTGACTGACAACACGAGTTCAAAAATTGTTTTATATTTCCCCTTATTGACATATATGAGTTCTGTCATGTCAGCTAAATTGAATATAAAGTTAGGATTATTAAAATTGGTGAGTAATTCGTCAGGATTTATATTTTCTCCGAAAAATGTATTAATATGATTCCGAAGACTGAATAGCATTTGAAGACAACGACCTTAGGAAAGCCATCTTACTTCGGTGCACAAAGTTAAATCACCAAATTCTGCGTCTACTTCTCCAAGTAATTCCTTGAATTGTCTATGGCTCAATGCATTATGGCGACCCCTATTTTACTGACAATTTTAATTGAAATTTTCATTGTATCTACTTAAACTTAAGGAATAGAATTCAGAGCGGTAAATTATATTCTAAATGTTTAGATAAAAACACTGACATGAACGATATTGCCCAATTAATGGTTTGTGTGAAAACAGTTAATGGCAATTTTGACACCCATGAAGAAATGGCAAGACTGTTTTTTTGCATAGAAATGTCAAAGAAAAGCTATTATTCGAAGTTGTTAATGAAGAAGTAATCTCTCTTGCGGATAAAGTTATGTTTTGTGTAATAGTAGGAAAACATGATGGTTTCGTTGGAAATTTAATATAAAATAATTTCGATACATTTGCTTTTCATTGCATCATTCATCAGCAAGCATTGTTTACAAAAAAATGGATTTTAATGGATACAATGAAAATTTCAATTAAAATTGAAACATTGTAAGGAATTACTTGAAGAAGTAAAAGCAGAATTCGCTGATTAATCTTTGTTCGCCGAAATATGGTGGCTTTCCAAACGTCGTTATTCTCAAAGGTTATTCAGTGTTCTGAGTCGTTTTTGAGTAATTTTTAAGTGTAAGTTTAGCTATTTCATTAAAACAAAAACAATTTCATAAGGAACAATTTTAGATCATCCAACTGCTTAAAATATGACCACAAAATAAGTTTTTAAACCCATCATATTTTAAACACCAGGATGATCAATTTATGATTGCAATACATTTTGTTTTTCAAATATTCAGTTTTCAGTCATATATGGGGATCATTTTCGTGTAATTTTTTAAGCGTTCAACTTATTAATCACTTTTAGGTCATTAAAAAAAGTAAAAAATGACTCAGTTTACTGATTAATCATCCAACAATCTTCCAAATGCTAGCTGGGTTTAATCTTTAAAAATTTAAACATCAAATTAAATTACAAACAGATTCAAATTTATAACCATTTTTTGTTTAGCAAAAATTCGCTTTGATTTATTTATCAGCTGTCTTTAACATTTTCCCATTTTAAGGCTCGCTTTTCAGATTTGAATAAAATTTCCTTATCGATTTGCCCAATAATCCATTATTGTGTGATCTACAAAAGCAAAGTCCTATAATTCAGGTTGAGATAAGATTGGATCTAAGTTTACCTCTTTCCAGTGGAAAAGAGTTTTGGGTGCAGTTAGATCAACATACTTATCCAAATACAAAAAAATAAAATCTACAAATTATATTCTATGTTTGGAAGAAGTTACATATGTGAATCATCATTTTCCGGTATGCAGCTGATACTCTGACGCAAACTTTGAGCATATTATGCGTATCAATCTCTGTCCTTACAATTCTGAAAAATGAAAATCATGGAGATTCTGTAAATTTTCAAACTAATTAAGTTTCTATCATTTGAATTAAACAATAAAATGTCTAATATTGTTAACAAATTGTTAAATTGGCAATACCAGTTTAGAATTTTGTTTAATTTTCTCCCTGTAGTTGGAGATTAAGCTTATAATCAACTCTATTATTTGAGTTAAAAAAGCTAAATTGAATATAATGTTATGATTCTTCAAATTGACATATAATACTTCCGTTTTCATTTCAAGTTCGGAATTTTGTTCGAAAAATAAATAATAAATAATCTAATTTCGGTAATTAAAGCCGAAATTCTGCATTTCTTTCTTCAAGTAATTTCTACGAAACCTAAATTTTTTCCTACCATTAGATTCACATCATCAATCCGCAAAGAGTAAAAATAGTTATTCGCGAAAATCGCAGAATTCAAATCCCACGTACAATTTAACTATAAGAAGTATTGACCTAATTTTTTCACTGTTTTATTCTCTAATCTCTTGACTCTAAAAATACTCTGGTGATATTTTTAAAATTTGTTTAACAAAGACTTAAAAAAAGAACTAAGAATGCTATATTCGGCTGCGCCGAATCTTATATACACTTCACTATTGTTAATTTTAAACATATTAGTTTTATAAATTTTTTCCCAACTACATTATTATTACACCAAAAGCAAAACGAAACAAGTAGGAAAGTATAGTCGGGCATGGCCTACCATATAATACCCTACACCATGAGTATATTTTTAGAATTTTTAGAAACTTTTATATTGAATTTTACCTTAATTCCAAAGTTTTTACGCAATTTATTGATAAAAAAAAAATATTTTCTAAATGACGCATTATATAGGAGTATAGGTCAAACATGGGCCGATCCTCGGTTAATTTGGGAAAAGGATATAGTTTTAAATAACAGTAAGTTTTGTTGAGTTTCATTGCAATACAAATGGTTACAAGTCAATTTTAGACGCTTAAGAAATTTTTTGAAGGGGGGTTTGTATGGGGGCTAGGGTAAATTAAGGGCCGATCATTACGAAAATCTGCAGTGTTATTAATACATACAAGTACCATTAAAATTATATAGGTTTGACCAAAATCGGATGTATACTGTAAGAGTAAAAGGGGTCACAAAAAATCGCTTTGCCTATTAATTATATAGATATAAAACATATTTGTGACAATTTTGAGAGAGATAATAGTATATTTGACGTTTAACTATACGATGGATTAACATAATTTTTCACTGTTTTATTTTTATAAAAAAACTGGAAAAGGAGTTTTTAAACTACCGCATAAAAATTACTTTTTTTGTCATTGATCATAAGTTAAATTTCACTTTTCCTAATCAAGCGATCTGAGACACATTAATGGAGAATTTTTAATATTACCTGCCACTTTTAAACTCAAAAATATGATAGAGATAGATAGATAGATAGATAGATAGATAGATAGATAGATAGATAGATAGATAGATAGATAGATAGATAGATAGATAGATAGATAGATAGATAGATAGATAGATAGATAGATAGATAGATAGATAGATAGATAGATAGATAGATCAAAAACTAAAAATTATGTATGATTATTATATTTTATAATCTGAGTTAAGAACAATTTAGTGCGGAGGACGTAAAGCTCAATGTTTCTAATTGATGCAACAACGTTGGGTATGGATAAAACCTTTGTCAATTTATGTTCACAAAACCTAGAAAATGTTAAATTGAAAGTTTCGCACTATTTCGAGCGTCTAAGCACTAAAAAATTAACTAAATGTATTTAAGCTGTACATTTGAATCTCCATTTAATACGACTACAAATAAATGTATTAAAACACTGTCATTGGAATTTACGTAAAAACGTCTGATTAAAATGAATAAACATTAAAAACAAAGTAAAATAAACGAAAATAAAGTGAATACACACTTTCAAGGTTTCACTGCTGCTCCATCATTAAAAACAAACACAACAAACGAAACACGTCAGCAAGCGAAACGCTAAAATAGAATTAACAACAATAGCAACAAAAATCGAGGAAAAAACATTAATATATACAACAAATAAAGAAGCAACAACAGCACAAACTCAGAAAATAATTAAGAAAAAAAAACCAACCAAGTGAGGTATGACTAACGTAAAATATATTTATTATTTATTTGTATTTATAATACATACATAGACACCTTTAAACTTACATAGATATGTTTATATATAAAGTTTAGTTTTTAAGTAGTCAATGTAAGTTTTCTAGTTAATAACAAGATCCTTTAAGAAACAAAAATTGTTTTACATGTAAATTGTTTGATAATTTTAATTTTATCAATATTTTTCGACTGTAATAATGGTACTACACACTATTGTTTACCACTTTACTCCAACCAAAGTAGTGGAACAACTCTAAAAATATGTAAATTCATAAAATGTTAAGGTTTTCTGAAGTCTGATGTGTCGAGTATACGTCATCAATGTATACTCGACACATCAGACATGCCTGATCGTATACCAGACACAGAATATGTCGGAAACTTTGAAACGTTAATCCCAGATAGAATGTCTTGGTCAAGCGGAACATTGGAGCAAATACCAGTAGGAATCCGTTGCTACACGGATGGCTCTAAATTAGGGGACAAACTGTGCCTGGGGATCTACATTGAAGACCCAGAAACAGAAATATACCACCGTTTACCTAATCATAACACAAGCTTCCAGGCAGAAGTAACGGCAGAATAACGGAATGTGTAAATTGTGTTAGTATAAATATGGCGCCTACAGAGATTAATATATTTACCGACAGCCAGAAGGCAATTAGGGCGATATCAGGTAATAGAATTAAACCTAAGATCGTATTGGATTGTAAGAAAGCTTTAACTGAATAGTCTCCCAGAGATAAGGTTTACATCATATGGGTACCAGGCCACTCGGGAGTAGTCGGCAACGAAAGGGCGAATGTAATAGCTTTAAAGAGAAGGGAGCTCGAGACTGTTAACCTGACAAACGCAAAACCATTCGACGCAACAAAAGCTGAACTTAAAAATATCGGTGAGAGAATCCCATAAGACCTCTTGGAATAATGCAACAGTGGGTAAAATCACGAAAATTCTTTGGGGTGACCCTGATTAGAGCAAGACGAAAAATCTCCTCAAAATGAGCAAGTCTGAAGTTAGTATGATGGTACGTATTCTGAGTGGACATATAGGATTACGAACACATTTATGCAAATTGGACGTACGGATTCAGACGTATAGCATCTGTAGAGGACAGTGAAACTCATTTTCTCACTCACTTCCTTTGCCACTGTCAGGCATACGTCGAAGTTAGATCCAAGTATCTTGGAAGTGATGTTATTCCGGAAATAACATTCTTAACCAACACTGATTGGAAGATTCTCAGGAATAACGTTCAGGAAACTGAGTTTCTAAACATGGAAAAATAATACATTCAGTGAACAATATTTTTTTCATGAATTGGAGCGCACAACAGGCCCGATGTGGCCTAGGTGTATTTCTTTGGATTTGATGTAGTATACATTTTCCTATCAACCTAACCTAACCTTAAATATATTTATAATTACTAGATTAATAGGTTTTGTCTGTATATGATAACGCGAACTTGTTATCAGCTATGGTCAAAAAGTTTTAGTATTTTCAACGGCCGTTTCAAATCCCCAATTTAAGGTTTTTTGAAACTTTGTTAAACTAATTTCAAAATTTTTAGTAGATCTCATGGGGATTTATGAACAACAGATAAGTGAAAATGGCGAGAAAATTAGATCAATAATACTGTTTAGCTGTACCTGCGATTTGAACTATGACTTTTTTTGTAAAATTTGTTGCACATTTTATATAAAGTATTTTAAGAGTATTTAAGATTAGATAATATAAAATATATATTCAAAATTTTATTCAAATCGGACATTTTTAACCCATAAAATATGGAGTTCAAATGTCAAATTTTGCAAAATTTGTGAACTTTCAGTATATCTATTATCCATATATCTAGGGACTATATTCAGTAGCCTCTATCTGTCATTTTCATGAAAATAAGATTTTGATGGAAAAATATCCAGAAAACTATCCCGCACCAGTGACATACATTTTAAAAGAAAAAAATTTTGGCATTTATATAGCAATTTTTAAATTTCTCTATCCTAAAAAAAGAAAAATTCTGAATGCAAAACTCTCTATCTTATCGAAAAATTGCTTCAAAATCTATTATTTTGGATAGTTTTCTGTTGCTAAATAAATGTTTTTAGTTATTTGGACATGCTGAACACAAATCCGCAAAAATATTAGAAATCGACTTATTTATTTTGCTTATATTGCTCATTATGGTACAAATTTTATTAATTTTATTGCCGTGTTTAACCATATAACATTGATTTTGTACCTAAACCTCATTAAATTGCATAAAATATAAAATTTATTGATATTAAATCAAATAAAAATATATATCGAGGGACTATATTCAATAGTCTCTATGTAAAATAATACAAGTCTTCAGGAGAGCAAAAAAAAAACTGTTTAATTTGCTAGTTCATGAAGATTTTTGAGTTTTTTCTTCTACAATATATTTTTAAACCTATAAGAAAAAACTCAAAAATCTTCACGAACTAGCGAATTAAACAGTTTTTTTGCTCTCCTAAAAACTTGTGTTATTTTAGATAGAGACTATTGAATATGACTGATTCATCATCCCACAGCCTAAACGGTTGAAGCTAAAGAGTAGAAGCTTGGACTGGAGATTGGTCTCACACCAAATATATCCCCTAAGGATTTTTGACAATTTAAAGCTTATCGTCGTTCACTTAAAAAATAAGCGGACAGGTGTCTGGCACTTTTTTCAAATTCGGACCCTTTAGGGAAAAACCCAATGTATTTTTTAAACCTATAAACATACAAAAAATATTTTTGGCTAATTCATAACCTAAAGAAAAAAATAAAAATACGAATTTAGTACTTTTTGGATATTCCAACCCTTAAGGAGTGAAAAATGTACTTACTTTCGGCACTTTTTTCATAAAAGGGTACTTTTTTTGTACGTTTTCGTACATTTTGAAATTTCTATAATATTGAACCTAAAAACATGAAATTAAGCATGTATGGCCTGGATTAAGTGAGGACCTATAATAAGGGGCTTTTTGGTACTTTATCGTTCTTCAAAATGTACTTTATGAAATTTTTATAATATAGAACATAGAAGCAATTAATTAGATATGCATGACCTGGATTAAGTGGGAACATTTTTATGGGTTCCCACAAAAGTACTTTTTTTTGGTACTTTTTCGTTCTTCAAAATGTAGTTTTCGAAATGTCTATAATATTGAACCTAGAAACGTGAAATGTGGCCTGGATTAGGTGAGAACCCATAATAGGAGACTTTTTGGTACTTTTTTGTTCTGCAAAAAGTATTTCTCAAATTTCTATAATATTAAAACTAGAAACATTAATAAAGTTTGTATAACCTTGATTAAGAACACATAAAGGGGGACTTTTGGGTTCTTTATCGTTCTTCATAAGGTACTTCTTCAAATTTCTACAATATTGAACCTAGAAACATGTAATTAAGTGAAAACACATAAAAGGGGACTTTTTGGTACTTTACTCTCTTCAAAAGGTACTTTTTGAAATTTCTATAATATTGAACATATAAATTAAGTATGTATGGCCTGTATTAAGTGAGATACCATAAAAAAGTGTTTTTGGTACTTTTCGTCATCAAAATATACAAAATATACTAGAATCGTGAAATTAATCATGTATTACCAGGATTAAGTGAGAATCTGTAATAGAGAACTTTCTGGTACTTTTTCGTTCTTCAAAAGGAACTTTTTGAAACTTGAAATTAAGAATATAGAGCCCGTAGTAAATGATAATCTGTAAAAGTATACTTTTTGGTACTTTCTCGTTCTTCAAAAGGTACTTCTTGAAATTTCTATAATATCGGTAGCACAACATTAAGAAATAGTGAGGTTGCCACAATTTTACAAATTTAATTTTTTTTTACAAAACCTATAAAACTGTTTGCTAACAAGGTAGCGGGTTATAAGCTAGTTATTAATATTTTGGCCATGATTAATAAATATGAGTTTAATTCTTAGTATAAAATCTTATGTTTAAAATAACAGCTATTAAAGTGAAATTAAAACGCTATTTGAATTTGAATAATTCTACATATAATTAGAGAAATGACACAAAATACAAAAAATTATATATTAGGTAGAAAAGCTTATGCCATATAGTAGTACATATAGGCGAAACTAAGTAAAGCGGTTTTCAAACAAAAATGTTTATTCTCTTCACACAGACGAGCTCTGAGAGAATAAAACAAACTTGTGAGAACTAAACGCACTCACTAAACTTCAAACTTTCTTCGCAAAATTGCGAGGATATTAGCACTTATTAGTTTTTCTTATCACTTAAACTTAATGTTTATTTTTTTTAACACTTTTTATTTAAAACCGCGCTTATGCACATAAAAATTATTTGTAGACATACTTGGTTGAAGTTCGACCTTTAAAAAGAATTACATAAATATCAGTTTTAAAAACAAAATTTTATTTTAAAAATGTTCACCTCAAGCTAAGTCCATAGTCAAAAAGGGTTAATTATATTTTTTTTACTTAATATAGAAATTTTATACCCACCATCAAAGTACATATATATTCTGGGTCCTTATTAAATTCTAAGACGATCTAGCCATGTCCGTCCGTCTGTCTGTTGAAATCACGATAGGGAGCACACGGGAGCATAAAGCATTACTGCTTTAAAAGCACGAGGTCTCTGAAAAGGTCTTTGTCAAATTTAATGTGGATCGGTCCAAAATTGACCCTACCCCCCATAAAAAGTCCCCTTCAGAAAGTGACTTCAACATTCCTTATTCGAGTATAGCGATGAAATTTGATGCAAGTATATTTCTTATGAACCAAACCATGAGTGACCCTTCCCCCATATAAGATCCTCCTCTGAAAATGACTATAACGCTTATTACTAACTTAAAAATTGGAATATTGTGACGAAATTTAACACACATAAGTTTTATGCGAGCCAAAATCTCTCTACCAAATTTAGGGAGTATCCATCCAAAATTTCCCGCATTGCGATGAAATTTGACATCAACAAGTTCTATATAAAATGAAATATTTGTACACAGTTTCATGAGTATCGGTTCATAAAGAAGGTACTCTTCAGAAAATAACTTAGAAATTTCAAAAGAACTCAGTCCATAATTGACTTAATCCATATTTCAAATATCACCCTGGTGTTTATAGAGGAGCATTCCTTTTACGGTAAGTTGTAGACGTTTCGATGGTGGGTATATGAGGTTCGGCACAGCCAAATATAACACTCTCACTTATTGGTTTTATTTCTGTTATTCATCTTATTATATAGATCATTTTTCAAGTATATAGTGTTTTCCGAATTTTTGAACATTGGTATTAAATTATTCCCAAGTGCCTTAAAGGGTTAATT
>NC_060951.1:10489293-10571878 GCF_022045245.1 Lucilia cuprina
TTAGAAATATATCCTTTTCCCAAATTAACCGAGGATCGGCCCATATTTGAACTATATAAAGCCTCATTTAGAAATTTTAGTTTTTTTCAATAAATTGCTTAAATATTTTGGAATTATTGGTAATATTCAACATAAAACTTTCTTTATAAAAAATAAAAATTTTATAAAAAGTGAAAATTTTAAAAATATACTCATGGTGTAGGGTATTATATGGTCGGCCATGCCCGACTATACTTTCCTACTTGTTTTAATATAAACTGACAATTTTTTCTGAACAGTAGTAAAAATGTTGTACAAGTTTGAAATAAAAGGGATTTCGATCGAAATCTCGAAATTACTTAATTTCGTTCGGTCTGAATGGGCTATAATGCTAATTATTCATCTTTTCAAATGAGTAGCACTGTAAATTTTTATTGAAAGTAACGTATTTTTTAATTTCTACTCTTAATTGTAATAAACAGCTTATGAAATTTATTTGACATTTTAAACATTAAATGCAAACATTTTTTTGATTATCTGTATTGAGGGCATTTGTTATTGTTTTCACTATATTATGCATATTTGTACTGTTCAGAATATTATCAGGAATTCCATTTTCGGTCTCAAGTCCAATATATGATTCCAACTTTATTTATTACCAATTATCTTCTTACTTTTCTTAATTTTTCGTTTTTATTTAGCATAACTATATAAATTTCATTATTTTTCCTTAAATTATATATTAAGTAAAAATATTCGTTAGGCGTTCAAAATTTAGTTCGGGTTACCTAATACGTATTACAATACATTACTTGTGTAGTTATTGCTAGGGTTGACAGCCCTTGGTCGATAATTTCGGGTCACTCCGGTACGTAAAACCGGCTGTCGAAAATGTCATTAAGAAACTTTGTGTATACGAGAAGATCATACGAAGATATGTGCTTGGATCCCTTGGATGAGATTTCGTATACAACAGCTTTAAACGACATTCATAGAAACATCAATATTTATATGGAACAAAATATGCGTTTAAATAGTTATATATTATAATTGTTTTGGAAAATGTACTGCATCTTTCATAATGTTCAATTCTCAATATACGTTGTAAGCGTATTACCCTGCATTTCGTGTACAGTGCATGTATGGCAACATCAGTACCATGAGAATATTTTGAGGGAAAATGTACCGATTTTGGTTAAATAAGTCCAAAGTCTATACGCACTGATGGAATGTCGTTTTCAAACATTTAAGCTTTACGAAAACAGGGCCATATGAGTAATATAACCGATGGCACCATTCACTAGATCTTTGGAGACATTGATGAATCAGTATTGGTTTTATAAAAGCAAGTATGTTTATGCAATTGATATTTTTTTAATAAATCATGTAATTCAGATGACTCGGAAGATGGATCAAAACAACATACTGAAGCAGTCTCTAAGGTATCGAATTTGTGCTAATAGTTCGTTTAATCCTTTACGCCAATATGCCACAGAGCCTCTAAGATTTTTTAAGATAAGGATCCGTGAAGTATTGAACTTGTTGATATTAAAAACAAGTAAGAAGTTATAGTCGGGCGAGGCCGACCATATAATACCCTACACCTGTATACGAATAAAATTAAATTTAGTTTTCATAATAAAGCATTTAAGTTGAATTGCACCTTGCCTCAGAGTTTGATTACAAGGTTTACAAGCTAAAATAACAAGGTTTACAAATAAAATAGGACGGTAATAGCTAAATAGACTCTGAAAATGATTCTGAACCGATTGGTATACTTTAAGGTGGGTATAGGAACAATATTATTGTGCGTTACAAACATCAGCACAAACCCTACATACCCTCCCCACTAAAGTGATGTAGGATATAAAAAGGATACCATGTGTGGTATAAGGTAGAAATCGATTAAAAAATATTCCTCCGCTTTGGAACAATGGACCTAAAATCCAACTTTTGAGTGGTTAGACTCGAATGTTTACCCGTATTAAAGTGTCCTGCCTATTCACCATATCTCAGCCCAATAGAAAATCTATGGGAAACAGTAGTTGGAAGATACTTTAATATTGTTTTATTATACCCTTTACCACCATCAGTGATGATAGAGGTTATAAGTTTGTAATTCCCTGTGTAACACCAAGAAATATTCATCTGAGACCCAACAAAGTATATATATTCTGGGTCCTTGTGAAATTCTGAGTCGATTAAGCTATGTCCGTCTGTCTGTGTAAAACACGCTCACTTTCAAACTAAGCCAAGGAGATCAATAAAAATATTTATTGTTATCCTAAGCAGTTTGGTATTTAAAATCAGCAAAATCGGTTCACATCGGAAAAAATTATGAATCAAAAATTAAAACAACCTCGAAAAAATAAGCATTTTTACACATTCTAATGTAATTTTCTCGAAAACTATGCAAGTTACGTTCGTTTCTACATAGGAGCTTAATCTCTGGAGAAAATCGCCAGAATCGGTCGAAAATTTCATATACCTCCCATACAAAAGTACATATTCCCGGAAAATGGGTTTTTTGTTAATAACTTCCGTCGCAATGTCGATAACTCATTAAAATATCGATATAAAATTTGGTATAAGTATTGTTCATATACATCAAAATATTATAGTGAAAGGTTTTTTTAATCTGTTCATAATTGGTCATAGCTCCCATACAAGGTCCCTTCCCAAAAATCACTTAAACGCGCACAACTCATTACCAAATTAACAGATCCCTATAAAATTTAGTACAAGTATTGTTCTTATATACAGAAATATTACCATGAAAAGTTTTTTGGATCGGTCTATAATTGGTCATAGCTCCCATACAAGATCCCCACCCGAAAATCACCTTAACGCGCGTAACTCATTATTCATTATCCATATAAAATTTGGCACAAGTATTGCTCATATACTGAGAAATAATATTGTGATTTTTTTTCCTATCGGTCCATAATTGATTATAGCTTCCATACAAGGAAAAACACTTAAAGGTACATAACTTATTACCAAATAGTGATACCCATAAAATATTTGGCATAAATACTATTTTTGTATACATAAAAATTATTTCAAAAATTATATAGTTCTTTTACGAAAATCTCTTAAAAGTACATTACTCATTACGAAATATAGATATTGATACAAAATTTGGCACAAATTATAGTTTTGTATATAAAAATGTTATTTCAAGATTTTTCCACGATTGGTTCATAACATGGTTGAGGTCGGCCCCATACAAGGTTCCCTTCAGAAAAACACTTAAACACTCATTACTTGTTACAAAATCACGATACAAAATTTGAGTGAACTATAGATTTTATGTACGGAAATTTAGCTTAAAGAATCCTTTACGATCGGTCAATAATTGGTCATATTTCCCATATTATTTCCAGCCCCTAAAAACGCTTTAACCGTATTTAACTAATTGTGTAGAACAAAATTATATAAGTATGTATTTTGAAAATCCTTAAATCTTTCACACACATGTAAATTACTTAACATCGCTAAGCGTTATAAAAATAAAAATAAAATGCGTTTTCTAAATTTATAATTAAGTTATATAGAAAACAAATTCTAAGCTCCGTTAACACCACCTCTGGTTATCGTTTAACCGAAAGTTATTCTGCCGATTAAAATATTTTTTGTATGCAAACTGTCAATTTAACCTTAAGATAAAGAATAACTAGACATTGTCTTATTCGGGGTAAAAGAAATAAAATTTTTTAATAAAGTTTTTGGTTATGAGTCCTTTTGTGAAAATTTAGAAAAAGTTTCCATAGTTTAATCGCCCACTGTATATCCTTTAAAATTTGCAGTATAGAAAACCTTATTTTTTTAAATCCATTTAACAAAATTTGTTAATGGAATTTTGGAGATGCTGGTAAAATAATAACTGTTTTTTGGAACTTTTTTTTAGACTGTGGTCTTTTGACTAGTCTAAGGACATAACAATTGGCCATATGGTCTTATTTCTTAATTTTTTCTTATGATCTATAGTTTTCAAAGTATTTTAAACTGGACGTATTTTTAGGGACTATATACAATTAATACGGAATAGTATAAAAACTATTTCTTAGTTTATAGACTAAAATAGCCTATAGTGATAATTAATGGACTAGCACATTGACTTATGAATTTATTGATAGATACTTATGTATGATTAGTTTAAATATTTTACTGCTTGAAGTACTTTTGTTTTGTATTGATATAAATTATTATAAATTATTATATAAATTTGCAAAAATATAGATTTGATACAATCGCATTAAAAAAGTACAATCTTAAATGCTGTTTTGTATAATTTGATATTTCCATTTGCACTTTGTGATGTAACCCAAAAAAGTGCATAAGTAAATTGTGTTGCAATTTATTCACTTTTTCAGCAAATATAAAATATTCAACTTTGTGTATAAATAACTGGTACAAAATGTTGCTTAGACCTGGTTCATACTAGGAAACTTTTCTCTCACACACAAAAATCAAAAGTTTCCCAAAAAAAGTTTAAGTAATAAACGATAATGACATTTCCTGAAGAGGGCCATATATGGGAGGTATGGTCAATTATGGACAGATCCTCATACAATTTGGTAAAATTAAGCTCCTAAGAAACTTATTTATGTCAAATTTCATAGATATATTCGTATTTTTTAGTAAGTAATGGGCGTTAAAGTAATTTCAGAAGAGGACCTTATATGGAGAGTAGAGTCGATTATACACCGATCCTCATAAAATTAAGCAGAGATTTCAAAGAAGACTTTAAACTAAACAATAGACTAGACTATAGACTGGACTATAAACTAGACTATACACAAGACTACAGATCCGACTATAGGTCAGACTACAGCCCATACTATAGACTATACTTTAGACTAGATTATAGACTAAACAATTGACTTGACTTTAAACTAGATTATACACTAGATAATAGGCTAGACTATGGACTACACAGTAAATAAGACAAAAGACTAGAATATAGGCCAGACTATAGACTGAACTTTTAACTAGTCTTTGATCTATTCACTAGAATAGATATTAAACTATATTATACATCAGACTATTGACTCTTTTACTTACCTCATTGAGGTTATGTTGAATTAAACTGGTGGAGACCATACCAACTTCCTATATAAAGATATTCGTGCGATAACCTGGCCAACAAACTTTAAGAGTAAAAAAATACTATTGACTTGTCTATGCACTAGACAATACTATAGATTCGACTAAAGGCAAGTGTATATACTATACTATAAACTTATAAAGTAAACTATATACTAGACTGTAGACTACACTATAGAGTGGACTATAGCCAGTGATTATAGACTAGACTATTTACTAGACTTTAGGCAAGACTATAACTTCGGTCAACAAGAAACTGCTCTAAGGGTTGGATTAGAGTATCAAGCGATTTCGAAGTCAAATAAATTTAAGAACCTTGTCTGGTGTACTGCAAGCTATAGAATCAAAATTTCTACTCATTTTTGAAAAAATTTAAAGCCGTTTGAGGAAAAATTGCTTTTGTTCCATTACAAACTAAAAATAATGTTAGATCTTCTAACTGCTTGATATATGTTTCAAAAAATATTAAAATAAAATATCATATTTTTAACACCATGATGATCAATTTAAGATTTCTAGACATTTTGTTGTTGCTTTTTATATAATTAATTTCTCATAATATATTAGAAGAATTATTTATGCGTGCAACTTATAAGGTTTTAAGTCATCAAAAGTAATAAAAAAGACTTATTTTACTGATTAGTCCGGTCTAGACTTGTAAACTTTAGATTTTGTGTAAGAGAGATGGAGACAAACGTATCATGACGGATATTTGTCAAAGCAGATTAATATTAAAGCGGTCTGATAAAATTTTAAAAAAGTCGTATCCTTCAGACCAATTTAAACGTTTCTGAAGGATTTCCTTCATCACATCTGTGATTTGCGGTATTGTGTCCGGATTTTCCAATTTGCATCTCTTCTGTATGTATTTGTTTTTAATCAGACTAGAATACCTTGGGTGCTTCACTTCCCCTTACCAAATATATACACACAGAAAACAGATCGTTTGAAAATCGATTATCATTACAAATATTTAGTTAAATTAATTACAATTGTATCCCTGTTATAGAAAAACTGTATAATTAACTGATTTTTTATATTCAGTATTAAAAAAGTATAATAATAATCGAATTGTGGTTGTAACAAATTCCAAATTAATAATTTGAACTGAATTGTATCGGTTATTATATTTATTTGTTAATTCAGTAAAAGCAACCACCTTTTATTTAGGATTAATACGTAAGAATATCTAATATTAGTTGCTGTGACCGAAAAACTGTTAAAAGTATAAAATATTGAGCACTGCAATCAATTATCATTTGAAAAAATTATTTAAAATTTAATTACGGTTAAAGGAACTAAATTCGATGTTCACAACCAATTAATTGGTAATTATAGTTGACGTATAAAAAAATAAACAAAATAAAACAAATTTATAAATTAAAATAAAAAATCGATTTATATTTGGGAATAAATTAATGCAGAAATTTGAATAAAAAAGGTAATGTTTAATGTTTTATATCTTATAATCTATTTTATGTTATGTTTCTATAATATTTAATATTTTATTTTAAACAAAATAAAATAGATTTAAAAATACACACGATCCACAAATTGTTTTTTAATTAATAATATTTCAGTTACAAATACCAATAATTTCAATACAGATTACCAGATTATTCAGTAATAGTAACCAAATTTTACAATAGTTGCAATCGAATTTTTGTATAGTTGTGAGAACCGACTAAATTCGATTGGAAACGAATTCGGTTATCATAACGAATCTGTTTTCTCTGTGTACAATATATAAAAAGGTAACAAATTACCACTTACTAAGGACCGTGCGTTACGTGTTGGGTTACCATTTGATAAATGAAAAAGTACCAACTTATAGATTATTATTCAGTCAGGACCTTTCATTATGTTTCTAGGTTTAGTATTTTAAAAAATTAAAAAAGTAATAGAAAAATGTACATACTATGTATTAATAACTTGTCCCTTAAAATTTTTTTTGAAAGTACCTAATGCACCAATTTCTTATTTTGTATGAATAAATTAACAATATTTTTTAAATTTGTTTGAATAAAAATTTCCTGAAATCTGTGAACTAAATTTTAAGGGGATCAGTCCATGATTGACCATAATCCTGTAAAATTTTTTTACTAATCCTGTAAAAATTGGTATAATGACGAAATGCATCATCAACAAGTGTTGTATGAACCGAATCAATATACAAAATTTAATGTATATCGGTCCATATAAGGTCCTATTTAGAAGATTACTATAATCGTCATTATTGGCTTAAAAAACGAATATGCGATGAAATACGACACACACAAGTTTTTTGAGATAGATAGATAGATAGATAGATAGATAGATAGATAGATAGATAGATAGATAGATAGATAGATAGATAGATAGATAGATAGATAGATAGATAGATAGATAGATAGATAGATAGATAGATAGATAGATAGATAGATAGATAGATAGATAGATAGATAGATAGATAGATAGATAGATAGATAGATAGATAGATAGATAGATAGATAGATACACAGAGAAAACAGATTCGTTGTTATAACCGAATTTGTTTCCAATCGAATTTAGTCGGTTCTCACAACTATGCAAAAATTCGATTGCAACTATCGTAAAATTTGGTTACTATAACTGAATATATGGTGTACACAATTTTTTATTTATTATTCGGTAATCTGTATTGAAATTATTGGTATTTATAAATGAAATATTATTAATTAAAAAACAATTTGTGGATCGTGTGTATTTTTAAATCTATTTTATTTTGTTTAAAATATTTACATTACAATATGTATAAACTTACAAAACTTATATATAAATATAAAATAAGAACTTCTTCCCTTTAGTTTTAAGATTTTGATGGTAATAAACATAGTTTTTATGTATCAGGGATTTTGCTTCTCTTTTTGTCCAAGGAACACTAGCTTTTCACGCCTTAACGCTGCTGCAAAATTATTAAATATTATAGAAACATAACATAAAATAGATTTTAAGATATAAAACATTAAACATTACCTTTTTTATCCAAATTTCTGCATTAATTTATTCCCAAATATAAATCGATTTTTTTTTTATTTTAAATTATAAATTTGTTTTATTTTATTTATTTTTGTATACGTCAACTATAATTACCAATTAATTGGTTGTGAACATCGAATTTGGTTCCTTTAACCGTAATTAAATTTTAAATAATTTTTTCAAATGATAATTGATTGCAGTGCTCAATATTTTATACTTTTAACAGTTTTTCGGTCACAACAACTAATATTAGATGTTCTTACGTATTAATCCAAAATAAAGGATGGTTGCTTTTACTGAATTAAGAAATAAATATAATAACCGATACAATTCAGTTCAAATTATTAATTTGGAATTTGTTACAACCACAATTCGATTATTATTATACTTTTTTAATACTGAATATAAAAAATCAGTTAATTATACAGTTTTTCTATAACAGGGATACAATTGTAATTAATTTAACTAAATATTTATAATGATAATCGATTTTCAAACGATCTGTTTTCTGTGTGTAGATAGATAGATAGATAGATAGATAGATAGATAGATAGATAGATAGATAGATAGATAGATAGATAGATAGATAGATAGATAGATAGATAGATAGATAGATAGATAGACAGATAGATAGATAGATAGATAGATAGATAGATAGATAGATAGATAGATAGATAGATAGATAGATAGATAGATAGATAGATAGATAGATAGATAGATAGATAGATAGACAGATAGATAGATAGATAGATAGATAGATAGATAGATAGATAGATAGATAGATAGATAGATAGATAGATAGATAGATAGATAGATAGATGGATAGATAATTGGATTGGATTTCATAATTGAATTAAGGTTTCCTATCGTGCCTACCCACTTTGTGTAACATCCTTTTTATTATGCGGTAAAGGATTACACTAATATACACACATAACTCAATCAGTTGCATTCATTTTCTCCAGACTAAAATAGACTTACAGAAAACTATAGACTAGACTATAGGCTGGAAAAAAAGGCTTAAGTGTAGATTATAGACTAGACTATAACCAAGACTATAGACGAGACAATAGGCAAGACTATAGAATCTACAATAGACTGGATCTTAGACTAGACAATAGACTATACTATAGAATAGATTCGACTATACTATAGAGTGGATTAAAGACTGTACTATAGATTAGATTATAGACTAGACTATAGAGTAGACTATACACAATACTATAAGTTATAACATAGACTAGAGTTTATAGTATACACTACACAATAGACTACATATTAGAAAAAGGCTATAGACAAGATTTTAATCTACACTAGACCTAGCCTATTGTCTAGTCCATTTTAAAATAGACTATAGACATAGGGGGGTGTAATGTACTTTGCATGAAGTCGAAACACGCGAAGTTGTCATGTGGTTGTTGTTTTTTATAACAACAATTCTGTGGCAAAATCGATAATTTTGGTTTTTTATGAAGGACATCACGACTTTAAACTTTATTACAGTATAGACAATACACTAAATTTTAGACTAGAGTTTAGACTAGACTAAAGACAAGACTTAAAACTAGAATTTAAAACAGCAAAATAAGTTTTTATTTTTGTAATTTTTTCTTTTATTTTACTAATGACAAATCTGTCCCATCCCCTTGGCACATTTACCCCATGGATGGGGCGGTATCGGCGTTTTTGGTCAGTGCGGAAAATTTAAAAAAATATGTATATGAGGATGACTTAAGAAAAATTGAAAGGAATAAAACTAAAGCCAACATATCTAAGTATCCGAACCAAGAAAAAAATTAAGAATATGTATTGTAGTATTAATTTGAGGCCGCCTCAAAAAAAGTGGCGTATGGTCCCCCTTCTACCCTATACACTAGATTATATAATAGATTATAGACTAGACTTTAGTAGTCATAGACTGGATTAGTGATTAGACTATGGGCAAGACTACAGACCAACAACAACATATTCATCTAAGGCACTTTATGGCAAGTGCTTTCGAAGTCAATTCAATTTAGGGATATTGTCTGGTATACTGTTAACTCCAACTCCAAGGTTTTATGAAGTAAGGACGTAAAACTTATCGGTCAATAAAACATTGGTGTTCCATAGCTAGATTTAACGGCTTAGGTAACAAATATTACCCTGACATCCTGCTTTTTTTATAAATAAATGTATTTTATGATTTTTTTTTTTTAAATAAAACCGCAAATAAAACACATTCAATCTTAAAGCAAAAAACCAACACACAACTAAACCTACACATTCTTTATATATATTTCTAAACAATCTTAACGCTATTTTTCGTAATGTGTTTTTATTATTATTTCACATTTTGTGAAAGTCACTTAATTCAAGTTATAAAACAACCGTAAAGCTTTCTACAACATTTTTCATTTTAATTCACATTTTCTTTGCGTTCTCTTCATTTTTTCACTCGTTTTCTTAGAAAGAAAAATGTGAAAT
Organism: Lucilia cuprina; assembly: GCF_022045245.1. Classification (NCBI taxonomy): domain Eukaryota; kingdom Metazoa; phylum Arthropoda; class Insecta; order Diptera; family Calliphoridae; genus Lucilia; species Lucilia cuprina. The sequence goes on from NC_060951.1 coordinate 10,499,845, forward strand.
TTCTTTTTTCTCTTTTTTTTGTTGTATTTTATGCAAGCTTAAACAAGCAAACACAGACAGAAAATGAACGAATGAATAAATGAAAAAAACATTGAATTTTATTTATTCTGTTACGTGTTATATTTTATTTACTTTGTGGTTTTTTTTCATACACTTATTCACCTAAAATAACACGAGCAAAGAACGTGAACAGGCAAATCAGAGAAAAAAAAAATATTGTTCATACGAACATGTTTAAAACATACACACACATACAGACATGTGAAAAAAGTAGGCAACAACAGCAACAACGACAACTTCTATGGCGACAACAACGATAGTATAAATGAAAAATAAAATCACATTTGTTGTTTTTGTTTTTCTTGGATTTTATAAGGTTATTTACAGTTGCCATTTGTTGTTGGTGTTGTTGATGCTGCTGCTGCTGTACTTTAGGTCTACTCTGATCGCAAAAAATGTTGTTGTTTTCTATAACAGCAATAAAGAATTGTTTAAAATAAAATTTAATATTAACCCAACGAAGATGCTAAACGAGGAATATTTACGAAGAATATCACACTATTGGACAAAAAAAACATCCATCAGACAACAAAAGAAAAAAACAGCAATTAGAAACCAACAACAGCAACAAAAACAACATTATTACAACACTACTACAGCAAGTCTAATCGTACTTGACGAGTCTGTCGTTTGCTTTTCATGGTTGTTTTTCTGTTTCAATGAATGACGATTAAAAAAATATTTTTTTGTGCAAACTTTTTTGTTGTTGTTTAAGTGCTCGGCTTGGGAGCCGAATGATTTTTAATACCCAAACGATGTTATAGAAAAACATCATTAGGCACCACTTCGTGTTTTGTTGGCTTCATTGTTAAAATTTATGATTATTTTATGGGGGTCTCTGTTATTTATATTTGTATGTGTTGTTGCTGTTGTTTTTCATATAAAATTTTTTTGTTGCTGCTGGTACGAGTATTTTGGCTCACCTCACAATTGCAGTGTTGTTGTGCCATTAAAAAATAATACAACAGCAACAACAATTTGTGAGGGGGCTGTGTGCTGTAAAGGCAGTTAGTTAGTAGTGCCACAGTCGGCAGTAAAACAGCTTATTTCGTAAACAGAACAGAATAATTCTTTATTTCTTGCTTTTTTTTATTATTTCATTTATATCGCATGTATGTGTGGGTTTATTTATTTCTTTAGTATACACACAAAATTGATATAGACATTTTTTTTGTATTTTAAATAAATTTATTGTTGGTCTTATTGAAATTTTCCATTGTTTTATCGAATGATTTAAATATGAATGATGTTATAATAATCTAATATTTAAAGAACTATTTAATGTTTCTATGAAATTACGTCATTTGCTATTTAAAATACAATTTAAACAAATAGTATTGATTATCCTACATTTTAAGAAACTATTTAAAATAAACTGTTAGTGTTTCTTAACAAAGTCCTCTTAAATATAATAGACTATACCCAGCAGTTCGACAAAGAGTCAATGCATACGTCTCTTTACTGTCCTTAAGTAACATAAAGATTGTATTTTTTTGTTGTACTTCCGAAAGTAGTTATTTTACCCATCTTTTGGAGAAATAGTTATCACTGTCTACTAAGTGCCGGTCCACACTATGAAACTTTTTTTGGGAAACTTTTGATTTTGTGTGAGAGAGAAAGAATATCATTCATCTCTCTCGCGATACGGAATTACCCACGTAGTTTCTGAAACAAAAGTTTCTATATGTGGACATTTAGGAAACTTCAAAAGAGAATTAAGAAAAAGTTTCTCTACGAAAGTTTCCTAGTGTGGACAGCACTAATATACCACCATCTGGTTGACTCAAATTTATATTTTTAGGGTCACATTATTGCCCCATAGTATTCTAGAGAGTAGACTCTTGAAATTTTTAAATTTTAGTTCCATTAATATCTTACCACCTGGCTGACTCCAATTCGGATGTTTTTGGTCTGTCGTCACTCCCCGTCTCTTTACTGTCTCTTTGTAGGGTGCAGAGTGACGATTGACTTCCTCGCAGGACAAGCCTATGTTAAAATGGTTGGTCACTTGGGTAGCCAGGTGGCTAGGGGCCACCACAAGTGGTGTGTTAAATGGTCAGTTCGGGACTATCCCGTCGAACTGCTGGGTAGTCCTAGTTCATAGAGTGGAAAATAGTCGAAACTAAAGAATATACAATAGATGTCAAAGTACTTTACGATTGACGTCTAGCCTTATTATACTGTAGTTCTTTTCAAGCCAAAACGTTAGACTGACTATATGACTCATTGTGCTTTCGGTGGCAATTTTTATACAAAAGGTTCTACCGGTCCATGCACAAGCACTTTGTTCAATTACTCAAGCTATTTAATCTCTGACCAAAGCTGACACGTTTGTTTAATTTCCGAGATGCAAAAACATCACCATGAGAACATGTCCTTTATATGCCATTGAGGCTATTCTCCACGTACCGCCTTTGAATATTCTTATAAAGATTGAGGCCTGTCTTAGAACAAATGACCTAGAAGGATATACATATAAGTATATTCAAATTATTCATCAACGAGGTTATGATATCTGACAGGAACAAATGGGGTAATTATACTGACGGGCCCAAATACAATGATGGTGATACTGGAATACGCATTTGTGGTCCTAACTCCCAGAAGGCAATCTTCTTGGGAAAATATTCATCAATCTTTCAGGCAGAAATCTAGGACATTTTCATCTGTGCTAGAGAAAGCGTTAGAAGTTAAGCGGTCTGAAATTTTACATAATGTTAGTCAGCCAGGCAACACTGAAGGCCTCGGGTGTCGTGATAGATGTGTATTCTCATTGAACAAACTGGATAAACGCAACATGTTTACAATATGTTAAGTACCTGGCCATGTAGGGCATTCCGACAACGAACGGGCGGACTGCTTAGTAAACAGAGGCGCTCATCGCCCAATTATTGGCCCTGAAGCAGTATTTGGTATTCCACAAGGTAAACATAGACAAAGATGCGTATCGTGGGTCGAATTGGAACTTACACGCCTCTGCGAAGCAACAATAGCGCTTTGACAGACCAAGCGCCTAATTACGCTATCAAGAGGAAAATTCCAAAAGTTGTTATCACTTAACAAAAGTGATCTCAGAATACTAACGGAAATATTCACGTGAGACTGTAGTTTCATCAAAGCTATGCAGATTTTGTGGCTGTCACTTAGAACACATATTGTGCAAATGTCTAACAATAATAACTCGTCAAGAAAGAATCTTAGGTTCTGCAACACTAGCCCCAAAAGATGTATTCATCATCTCACCAAACAATCCTATTATTTCTCCTTGATCTTGAATGGAAATACATATTTTGTTGTCAGTTGTAAAAAATATCAATTTATTTAATTTCGATAAGATCCGTAGACGTTTCAACGCTGGATATTGTTCCCACCATACATACTATGAATATGGTGACGGATACGTAATGGAACACGATTTCTATTTTGAACTGAATGAAGATTGGACTCTAAATATCCCATTAAGATTCCCGCTATTGTGTCATCAAAAGGTATCAATGCATAACTGTTTCTGCAAAATATTTTTATTAAGTTGTACCAATTTTTATTGCTTGTACCCATTCCTAATTAAAGGTTATATGTATGTATGTTGTTTCTCGTAAGATCTAGATTTCAAGCTCAAACAATAATTATTTTATTTATTTCAGAAAATATTAAATCTACAATTTGTAAAATATGATGAACTTCATTAAACTGAGTCTTTTGAATTTGGAAATCTATTATATTCAGCTACGAAATCAAATACAACTTCTTGGATTGATTTTAGAAAGCTTTAAATACACGCAATATAAACAAGTAAGATGTTATACAATACCCTACACCTGTATATGAATAAAATGTGATTTGGTTTTCATAATAAAGCATTTAAGTTGAATTGTACCTTGCCTCAGATATACTAAAGCCATTTACTGTTTAATAAATCTGTGGATATTTAAGTAAACTTTTGAAGGGCGCTTTTTAGAGGGGCTAGGGTGAAATGAGGCCCTATAAAAACAAAGTTCATCAGGGTCATCAAGACTAGTATAGAACTTGGTTTTACAGCTTTTTGTCGAGATACGTGTATATTAAACATAATTCGTTTGCAGTACCATAAAAGATCATGTGCCAAATTTTATTGAATTATCTCCAAATTGCGACTTGTAGTTTGATTACAAGGTTTACAAGCTCTATTCGGGGGTACAATTGTGCAAAATTTCATAAAATTATCTTCACAAATTCGACTTGTAGTTCGATTACAGTGTTTACAAGCCCTATTCGGGGTACAGTTGTATGAGGGCTAGGTGAAATAATGGAATAATGTTAAAAATGGGAAATATTTAAAAAAGAAAGCATTTAAATTGTTTTTATTTTGGCGGTACGGTTGTATAGATAGATAGATAGATAGATAGATAGATAGATAGATAGATAGATAGATAGATAGATAGATAGATAGATAGATAGATAGATAGATAGATAGATAGATAGATAGATGGATAGATAGATAGATAGATAGATAGATAGATAGATAGATAGATAGATAGATAGATAGATAGATAGATAGATTGTTCGTACTGTGTGAATAATATACAGGATCCGAACCATGTGTTCTTTATGTGTCCACGTTTCGAGACTAAGAAAAGGAACTTGAAAAATCAGATAGGGAGCAATATTTGCCCAAATAACATTGTGGAAGTAATGTTAGTATCACTTGAAAATTGGGAAATGGTTTCTATATGATCTATTTCAGGAAATATTTTTAACGCTCATTAACTGATCAGAAATGCGAGTACACAGATGATATTAACACGTTTTGTTTGAGTCAAATCACTATTCTAACTTTTGTGAGGATCAGTTAGTAATTGACTCTACCCCCACTTTAACGCTTATTGCTAGCTCAGAAATTAGAATACAACGATTGTGGCATAAGAACAAATTTGTTTCTAATCACTTTAGCGATATAGTTCTTCATTTGTGTGCAATTAAGGGTTTTGACTATAAGTGAAAAGTTCTGTTCTGATTTAAGGAAATCAAGTTGTTAATAATTATTACTTCATGATTTACGTTTAATATTTAAAAAATATAACACTTGGAAATATTATTATTCCAGACAAAGTAGGCTTTTAACTACCGATCAGAAAAGTTAAATTTCTTATTATTAAGTAAAAATCTTAAAAGTAAAATACTTTAAACGGGTGAAATAGAACTAAATAATAACAGCGTTTTTTTTTTAAATAAATATAACCCGAGTTGAAATAAAACAGTAATATCAGATCGTCATTTTTTAAAAAAAGGGATTGGCCCCATTGACGCAAAATTGAAGGTAGGTCTGAAAGTCGTAAAAAAAATATTATATAAATGACTTCAAATTAAGAAGGTTTTACAAGAAAAAATAAAAAATATTCTAAAGCAGCAATGGTTAAAATTGGATACAATTGACAACAAACTCCAAGCGACGTGTTTTGGGCATCATGAACCCATATTCTACCTTATAAAAAATAGATCTTTATATAAAGTAAACGTGGTTCTTACTTGTATAGAGGAAAAATTCTAAAATAATTTTCAATAAAAAAGGAGAAAAAATAAATTGTTTACTTAAACAAAGACGTATCCTCTACGAGTATATGAAGTACTCTCCATGATATCCCATTTCATTTGTTTACATCCAACCTATTTCCATGAATTCGGAAACCAATAAAGCAAAACGAGTCGCATACGTAAAGAAAATAAATGATTATGAGCGAATGTGAAAGCAAGTGATCTGAATATATGAGACCAACTTTAATTTGTTTTGTATGAGAAAAAACGATAGTTTTCGTGCTGTTGCGAAAAGTGGTAATTTCAATACTCATTTCTCGGAAGTGTTAACTGACAACCTAAAATATTGATGAACATGACTGGCTGATAAGCTTGCTAAGATAACATCTTTTATTATAGATGCTAGAAGAACTTAAAGGGAAAATTTGAGGAAAACCGTCCACTAATCATCCTCCACGAGATATTAACCATACATACCGAACTTAGAAGGGACACTGAGATCTTTCGCCTTTCTGGCTAAGATTGCAAATGCAAATTGCGCAAAGTTCTCATCAAGAAATAGGATCCTTTTCAGATGATTGACAACTTAAATTTTATATAAACAATAAGTTCTGTCTCCAATAATTGCAGCGTTATGTTTAACTTTACGGGTGTGGATTTTGCTGTTCACTTTCAAATAATGTTCGTACATTTGAGAAATATTTCCTACTAGGACTATACTATATACATAGACGAAGTCTTATGTGTGACAACGGTTCGTCAAAGAACATATCTCGATCAGTTATCTACGGCTTTAAGTGTAAATTCATACCTCTAGTATCCCGCATATGGAAGATCTAATTTTAGTAAAGCTGCAGGCGATCAATTGTTTTATTTTAAAAAATGTTTTCCTTATTTTAGTCGGGATTAAAGGCGTAATTAATTCTCGTCCATTACATCCAATGACTCAGATTTCTAAGAAATTAACTGCTTTAGCTCTAGGGCATTTTGTACAAGGTTCAGCATTAATGGTTCCACCAGAAATATCAATGGGAAAACAGAGGATTCGGTTTTTTTAATATTGTGATAAATATGGTCCAGAAATTTGTTTTATTTTCTCCCAGAATGGATTTTCTATGCTTCAACGCCTGTACAAGGGTTCATAGGTATTGGTCCTGTTATCTATCTTTACAAGGATCCAGAATCTTTTTTGATGGTGGGTATAAAATTTAGTAGTCGGTCTATCTTTAAAATAAAAGAATAAATATAAAATATCACCTTGTATTTGACATCCGAAACTGAAGAACCCAGCAACAAATCGGTAATGGGCTGTACTTACATAATTACTTATTTTTTTTAATACTAATACTTACGTCTGCAGTACTTCGAAGTATTTTAATAGTGACTTCCTTTTAATTTGATATAGAAATACTTTATTTCGGATTTGTCATTTTGAAAATGTACAAACATTTTATTCAGTTGCGCGTTATGAGTTGTGTTTTACAAAATGATAACAAAAATAAATTTGAATTGAAATAATTATTTGACGCGAAATAAAATATCTTAGCAGTGGTGTAGTGAGTAGAATATTTTACTAATAAACTGAAGTCTCTGGTTCGTATTTCGTAAATTGGTTAATTAGTTAAAGGAAATTGGAGTATTTCCCATCGGTGCTGTTAGGAAAACCCAAATGAATAATTGCGAATTGCATCGCAATATAAAAGAGCCGATGAGGGTAATTGTGTGTTGTATTTTCTAAACATTTTTTTGAGTTTTGGATATCGATTGAGCATTTTTATATCTATAGAGGTGTCAACCATGAAGTTTAGATATTCAGAATTTATGTTTTTGTATGAACATGTTCATACTTGTTTTTATTTCAAATTCTGTGTATGGTTTTCGCCACACAAACCTCCTTCCATTTGATCCATGTAAATTGAATTTGTTTTCATCTGTATAAAGAACCTGTAAGGAGTATATACATAATTTTTTTTCCAAGAAATTGTCGCTCTAAGGCCATTTTTACCGTATTCCAAAAATCCTTTGTTTTATTAATATACTCTTTGCCAAATTTTAAACGCATTATTTTATTTTTTGGGGCTTACAAATGGCTTTTTCCTCAAAAACTCGACAATGAAAATCGTGCCTTCTTAACACATTTCTAACAGTTTCGACACACACTGACTTGTCTATATTGGTTTCTACAAACTTTTGTAGCTCAACAGCAGATTTTAATGGATTTTTCTTGACTTCGATTAAAATACGCCTTTCATCATGATCACTTAATATCTTTCGCTGATCTTCTTTGCTTTTGTTCTCCACTCTATATTCTTTTCTATATCTTTCACGATTTCTGCAATATTTCTTACAGTTTTTTCTTCTCCATACATTCGAATAATAATATGTCTCATTTCGACCGTTGTTTGCTTGCCCTGTGGATCCATTTTTATGTTTTTCGGTAAATGCACAATAAATTACACTTAAGTAAGATAACTGAATAGTTTTTTCATGTTTTTATCCGATGTCATGCAGTAATACAAAGCAAAATATACAAAACTATATTCTGAGTTTCTGACAAGTTCTGACCAATTTTGTTAAGGCAATACCAAAGTTTCCATTGTTTTGTCAGTAACAGAAAACCAAATACTTTAATCTTGTTTTATTTTTTTTTTAAATAAATTAATTATATTCATAAAACATTATTAATTTGGTTACATAATGATATATGCAAATAAAAATCTAAAAAAAAAAAAATAAAATTTTCTATTAAAGTTTTGGTTTTTGAGTCCGTTTGTGAAAATTTAGAAAAAGTTTCCATTGTTTTGTAACACACTGTATGTACACGAACCAGTAAATCGTTTAACAGCTAAACCAACTGATTTTCTTTCCATAAGCCAATAAGATGTATAGCCAAAAGTGAAACGTGTGGATGATGACTGTAAAACTTTTCCTAATGATTTTCATGGCTGTTGGACGACTTGGAATCGTATAGTTGTTATTTAACATTCCAAAGAACCCTTTGAAGACTTTACTTCCTTTTTTTATATTTTCATACTTTGTTTTTAAGGTTTTCTAAGGACGGAAGATGTCAAAAGCGTAATTGAACTGCTGTTCAATTTCTTTCCGTTTTTTTGCACTCAATGATATCCTTTCTATTTTCTGCCATTTTTATAAGAAATTCTTCTTCATTTTTTTTTAATTGGTTGATCGTTTTTGACTTGTTTTCTCAGCATCACTATCGTCTTTGCTTTTTTTATATTCACTCATCTCAACCTAGAAACATGAGATTTAGTATGTAGGGCCTTGACTAAATAAGAACCTATAAAAGGGCCTTGTATAAGTAAGACCTATAAAAGGGGACTTTTTGATACTTTTTCGTTCTACAAAAGGTATTTTTTATTTTCTATAATATGAGGACGTATAAAAGGGTTTTTTTGGTACTTTTTCGTTCTAAAAAAGGTACTTTTTGAATTTTCTATAATATTGAACCTAGACACATGAGACTTTTTGGTACTTTTTCGTTATACAAAAAGGTACTTTTTGAATTTTCTATAATTTTAAATCTAGAAACATGAAATTAACTATGTAAGGCCTTGACTAGGTAAGAAGAAAATATCATATGCAAAAGCCTAAAGAAAAACGCCTTCATAAAATTTTGACTTCAAGAAGTGACCGGGAAAGATAATTGAACAAAACTTTTTATATATTATTTATTAATGTGTATAAAATCGATTAGCATTAAAAATTTGTTGTTTGTCGTATGTAGGGAATTTTTTTTCGCAAACAAAGATTGCAAAGGAATGATCAAAAATTGAAATTTAAAAATTTAAACTTAAATATTTTTGTTTATATGGGAATAAAATTAATATAATCAGCATAATTTTACTTTACTAAGTCATACACAATAAAAAAAAAATATTTCATCAAAATGGGCCCATATTTGTTAATGTTACTGGATCCAAAAAAATATATCACATCCAAATTTATGAATAAAAACACATGAATAAAAACACATGCTTTTAACAATAATTTTTCTCATATTACACCCTGTAACAATTTTGAAAAAAGCATTCACACATGGAAATGTTGATAAGCATATGAAAATAGATTCCACTTATAGAATTCCCTACTCCGATTTGTATGTCCTTATAAAAGGATTTCAAAGTTTAAAGGACTACAAATTTTATTAGAAAAAGAACAAAAAATACCAATTGCAAAACGGTAAGGTATCAAAAAGTCCACTTTTAGTGTTCTCGTCTAATGCGATCTTTATATACTTAATTTCATGTTTCTAAGTTCAATATTATAGAAAATTCAAAAAGTACCTTTTGTAAGGCGAAAAAGTACCAAAAAGTCCTCTTTTATGGGTTCTCACCCAATCCGGGCTCTACATACTTAATTTCATCTTTCTATGTTCAATATTATAGAAAATTCAAAAAGTACCTGTTGTAGAACGAAAAAGTTCCAAAAAGTCCTCTTATATCTGTTCTCGCATAATCCGGGCTGTACATATATAATTTCATGTTTCTAAGTTCAATATTATAGAAAATTCAAAAAGTGTCTTTTGTAGAACGAAAAAGTATTAAAAAGTGCCTTTTTATAGGTTCCAACCTAGTCAAGACCCTACATGCTAAATTTCATGTTTCTAGGTTCAATATTATAGAAAATTCAAAAAGTATCCTTTTTAGAACAAAAAAAAAAGACAAAAAATTCCCTTTGATGTGTTGTCTTCTAATCCGGACTCATTTCATGTATCTTTTATAGAAAACTCAAAAAGTACCTTTCGAAAAACGAAAAAGCGCAAAAATTCCCTTTTATGGGTTCAGATCTAATTCCGAATTTACGTACTTAATATCATGAACCTAGGTTCAATATTATAGAATATTCCAAAGTACCTTTTTAAATTCTCACCTAATTCAGACTCTACATACTTAATTTCATATTTTAAGTTCAATAGTATCGAAAATTCAAAAAGTACCTTTGAAAAACGAAAAAGTACCAAAAAGTTACATTTTTCCCCTTTCGATAAGGATCCAAAATATATATACTTGACAGAGTCCGAAAATTATATTATAGAAATTACAAACAGAATGACAAACTTATATACGCCCTTCTCACGAAGGTGAAGGGTATAATGAGTAAGAAGTTATAGTCGAACGATGCACAAACCTTTCCCACTAAAGTGGTGTAGGGTATAATAAAATAACAAAAAATGGAAATGGAAAAATTTTTTAAATAATATAAAAACAAAATCCAACCTGGCGATAAACTGTCGAAACGAATTACAAATATGTTGTAGAAACAAGTTAATTGGATAGAGTCATTCAGAGGACGAATTACGTAATTCAACTGCTAGTGTGAAATTGGTACTTATGGATCTACATAACCATTTATTCGACATACTTGCAGAGAACAATATTTAGCTATACGACAGGGTATGGACCAAATATCTATATATTCATCCTGTTTATAAACTAAACATTAATTCATTTTCAACTCATACTCCCACAGTCACTCCTCTTTAGAGTACCTGTTGTATCGTCGACAGCACCGCAATTATCCAGGACTATAGACTTTAGTATACAAAATATGTATGTATTTGCTGCAATCTAATGAGGACCCAGTCAAAATGATCAAAGTCTAATTTGGAAATAGAATTGTGTATTTTCAAAAGCTAAAGGAATACATATGAATCTATCAATCTTTTAAATATAAATGTATTTCTTATTCTGATAAAAAGATTCAACATTTAGAGAAAAGACATTTAGAAAACATTATAAATTCTGTTTTTGTAGATGAATTTGATATTGATATTGAATATCAGATAAGCAATTGGAAAGGGATGGGGATTCAGAATAAACGATTATAGTTCTTTCAACCCTGAACCATATTCCTTAAACTATTTCCTTAAACTATTTAGTTGCAATCAGTAGTGTTGGAACTGCAATTATATTTGCAGTAAAAGGTATTTAAGTATATAAAAAATATATGTATGTACATTTGTGTGTTTGTTTACATATAAGTTCAATGTCCTATTTTGACTTTGAAGCGCATTTTGCACAAGATATTGACTCAAAAATTTTCAAAAGTTCAATTCTGAAACGAGCATTTTCAGAGGGAATTCTAAAAAAAAAACAAATTAAAAATGATAAAACATTATTTCTTTTCACGTTACAACTTACAAAACTACTTAATTAAGGCGATTAAAAGCACAAATCAATTTTTGAATCTTCAGCCTGAACATGTTAAATTGCACGACCATGATCTAAATTCGGAAATTCTTAATTTCGAGAGTTACAAACTCTGTGATACTATATGGAGCACCAATATAGGAGGGGCCAGTAAGAATAGATAGATAGATAGATAGATAGATAGATAGATAGATAGATAGATAGATAGATAGATAGAAAGATAGATAGATAGATAGATAGATAGATAGATAGATAGATAGATAGATAGATAGATAGATAGATAGATAGATAGATAGATAGATAGATAGATAGATAGTAGAGTATTCAAACGATTAATCGTCGATCGGTTAATCGATTAATTTTTGACGATTAATCGTTCGAATAAATGAAAATTGTCAAATTTCAAATAACGAATAAACCGAATAATTTCTTTCCATTAACCGATTAAGAAAAACTCACTATTTACCAGTAAAATAACTATATATTTTCTACAAAATTTAATATTTTTATAATAAATTTTCTTTTCTTAATCATTTTTCTATAATAAAGAAATTTTATTTGATGATTTTTGAAAAGAAATCATGGAAATAATTATATCGCCTTTATTTCTACAACCAGATTTTTGGGAACATTGTTATGTTCCTAAGTACATATTCTAATAAGTTTTTCAGCAACAGTTATCGTTGAACTAGTGTTCAATGGAACGTATGAATTCTAGAACTCGTTGAAAATCTTAAATACAGTAATTTCTTTATATAGAAAAGCATTTCACATAAACAGGAATAATTTATAATATTTGAGAAAAAACTAAACATAGAATTGAAGTGAAACAAGTGAAAATAATATTTTTGTTTATAAACCGTGCAAAAGTTATTTTCAAACATGAAAAAATCTATACGTGCAAGAAACTGTGGACAATTAGTATTAACTCTGTGTACTCAATTTTTCATAGTACGCTCTTATGTTCCTGTAAAAGGACTTTAAAGTTTAAAAGACATTCGATTTTATGAAATGGAATTCCAATTTTATATTAAAAAATTGGTATTAATATTAATTTCAAATGAAGCTGAGTTCCTCTGCTTCGAAGTAATATAATTTATTTCAAATCATCAAGAAAGAATTGGAAATCTTAAAGAGAATTTGTCACAAAAAAGTAGTTAAAAGTTTTTGAGTCGAAAATTAAACCTTTTTAAATTTAACTTCTTTTTCGTTTTTTCTCTAAGTGAGACATGTAAATAATATATAATGTACAGATTTCCAGCTTCCATTTGATGCCAATATAAAATACATATAAATATTTTAAATATTCGTTTGTAGTCCTTTAAACTTTGAAATCCTTTTATAAGGACATACAAATCGGAGTAGGGAATTCTATAAGTGGAATCTATTTTCATATGCTTATCAACATTTCCATGTGTGAATGCTTTTTTTCAAAATTGTTACAGGGTGTAATATGAGAAAAATTATTGTTAAAAGCAATAGTAACATCTAGTTCTATTACAATTCTGTCAATACCTAATACATTTGTAACTTCTTTAAATATTGCGGAAGTAAATTGTGTACCTTGATCACTAGTTATCTGATTAGGTACTCCAAATCTTGAAACATATTCATTAATAAATTTATAAGCTACATTCTTAGCTGTAATATCCTTCAATGGATATGCTTCTGGCCAACGTGAAGTTCTATCGATTATTGTTAATATCTATCGAAAACCATTTGATACAGGTAATGGACCAACGATATCAATATGTATATATGAAAATCTTCCTTCGGGTATTGGAATCTTTTCAATTTTTGTTTTAACATGTCTATGTACTTTAGCCCTTTGACAATTTAAACAATTTGAAACCCATTGATTTATATTTTTTTTCATTGATGGCCAGAAATAACGAGACGTAATTAACCTTCTGGAAGTTCTTGAACCTGGGTGTGAAATATTATGTAATTTATCAAAAATCTCCCTTCTTAAATTTTGTGGAATGTATGGTCGTGGTTTATGCCCTGATTCTTCGCAGCAAATGAAGACATTACGTGTTGGCATGAAAATTTTCCTTAATTTGTACAAATTGTTATTGCTTATTATTATTATTATTATTTTCTGTAAATCTAAATCTGTTTCTTGTTCTTTTGATAATCTAACCACACTAAAATTATCAGCTTCGATTGACTCTATTTCAGGAATTCTGGAAAGAGCATCTGCAACTACATTATTATCTCCTTTGATATAACGTATATCCGTCGTAAACTGTGCGATATATTCTAAATGCCGTGTTTGTCGTGGGCTTCGTTCAACTTGAGAGTTAATTACATGCGTTAATGGTTTGTGATCTGTATTATACAATAAAAGATCTTTCCTCCAACATATGTCTGAAGTGTTTTATATTCAGATAAATTGCTAGTAATTCCTTATCAAATAAGCTGTATTTAATCTCAGTTGGTGAAAGTTTTTTTTGAATAAAATGCTAATGGTTCAATTATATCCCCAACTTTCTGTTGTAAAATTCCGCCTATTGCTATATTTGAAGCATCTACTATTAATGATAAAGTTGCGTCATTGTGGAAGTGATTGAGCATTACTTTTAATGAAAAACTATGTTTTATTTTCCTAAATGATTCATCTGCCTTATCAAACCAAGTCAATACCTTAACTTTGTTCTTAATAGCGTCATTTAACATGTCATGGATTGGACATAACATTTCAGCTATGTTAGATACGTACCTGTGATAATAATTAACCATTCCTATAAATTTCTGTAATTGTTTTACTGATCGAGGTTTATCATAATCTAGAATAGCCTTAATTTTATCGTTTGATGGTTTAATACCTTCAAAGGAAATGTTGTATACCAAAAAATCTATATCTGTTGCACCGAAAATACATTTGGACATTTTACTATTTAAACCATATTTAGATAATCTATCAAAAACAAGATTTAAATGTTCACAGTGTTGATTTTCGTCATTACTTGCTATTGGACGTCATCTAAATAAACAAATACAAAGTCTAACCCAGAAAACACTTCATTAATAAAACGTTGAAATGTTTGTGCAGCATTTCTAAGACCGAAAGGCATTCTTACGAATTCATATAATCCAAAAGGTGTTGTGATGGCGGTTTTTGGTATATCAGCTTCCGCGACCGGAATTTGATGATACGCACGAACTAGATCTAATTTTGAAAATATATGTTTGTCTCTTAAGTTTATGTTTATATCCTGAATATGTGGTAATGGATATCTATCAGGTATGGTTACAACATTTAATCTCCTATAATCACCGCAAGGACGCTAATCGTTAGGCTCTTTCTTTGGAACGAGGTGTAGTGGTGATGCTACATGTGAATTTGAAGGTCTACATATTCCTGATTTTACTAAAATTTCAAACTCATTTTTAGCTATTTTGTATTTGATTTTATCAAGTCGTCTAGGTTTTGAAAAAGGAAATGGACCATATGTGTCTATTTTATGAACTGTAGAGTGTTTAACTACTTTGTTATAGTCTGGAGTCGCTGTGATGGATGGATAACCCTTTAAAATATTTATGTACTTATTTTCTATTGAAAATAATTTTGGAAGAGATACTCTAGTATAAGCTTCAATTGTATCAATAGATAAGTTAGTAAGAGGATCAATCAACTTCTTATTTCTAAGATCAACTAAAAGTCCAAACTTTGTTAAAAAAATCTGCGCCTATTATTGGTCTGTTAATGTTGGCAATAGTAAATACAAACGTGAAATCTCTCCTTAGACCTAAATTTATTTTCAAAATTTTCGTGCCAAATGTTTTAATTGTACTACCATTTGCAGCGGTTAATGTTATATCCGAGTTACGACTAAATTGTTTAAATTTCGATACAGGTATCACGGAAATTTCTGCTCAACTGTCAATCAAAAATTTTAGTATATTTTCTAAGTCATACGTAAAAAGACGACGTGTCGAATTATCATCTCTATTATCAGTCGCCAAAATAATAGGATTATTAAGTTTTCCTGATTGTCACATTTATAGGAACATGGTTGAACACATTTTCTAGCTTTACTTCCAAATCTATAATGGAAATAGCAAAGCCAATCTCGTTTTGTCTGTCGACTTCTGGACCTACTTCTACTACGATTAGAAAATGTTGGTCGAAATGTCTGAAAAGAATTTTTAACTTCTGAAATTTCCAATGATAATTTGTTAAATTGTTCGCACATTGCAGAAGTAACCTTCACTAAATTTTCAACAACTGTATCAATATTTGAATGTCTCGGAATATTATGATTTGGTTCAACATTATATATTTCAGTTGATGTTACTATTGCTTTTAACAATAATTTTTCTCATATTACACCCTGTAACAATTTTGAAAAAAGCATTCACACATGGAAATGTTGATAAGCATATGAAAATAGATTCCACTTATAGAATTCCCTACTCCGATTTGTATGTCCTTATAAAAGGATTTCAAAGTTTAAAGGACTACAAACGAATATTTAAAATATTTATATGTATTTTATATTGGCATCAAATGGAAGCTGGGAATCTGTACATTATATATTATTTACATGTCTCACTTAGAGAAAAAACGAAAAAGAAGCTAAATTTAAAAAGGTTTAATTCTCGACTCAAAAACTTTTAACTACTTTTTTGTGACAAATTCTCTTTAAGATTTCCAATTCTTTCTTGATGATTTGAAATAAATTATATTATTTCGAAGCAGAGGAACTCAGCTTCATTTGAAATTAATATTAATACCAATTTTTTAATATAAAATTGGAATTCCATTTCTTAAAATCGAATGTCTTTCAAACTTTAAAGTCCTTTTACAGGAACATAAGAGCGTACTATGAAAAATTGAGTACACAGAGTCAATACTAATTGTCCACAGTTTCTTTCACGTATAGATTTTTTCATGTTTGAAAATAACTTTTGCACGGTTTATAAACAAAAATATTATTTTCACTTGTTTCACTTCAATTCTATGTTTACTTTTTTCTCAAATATTAGAAATTATTCCTGTTTATGTGAAATGCTTTTCTATATAAAGAAATTACTGTATTTAAGATTTTCAACGAGTTCTAGAATTCATACGTTCCATTGAACACTAGTTCAACGATAACTGTTGCTGAAAAACTTATTAGAAATATGTACTTAAGAACACAACAATGTTCCAAAAAAATCTGGTTGTAGAAATAAAGGCGATATAATTATTTCCATGATTTCTTTTCAAAAATCATCAAATAAATTTTCTTTATTATAGAAAAATTTATTATAAAAAAATATTAAATTTTGTAGAAAATATATAGTTATTTTACTGGTAAATAGTGAGTTTTTCCTAATCGGTTAATGGAAAGAAATTATTCGGTTTATTCATTATTTGAAATTTGACAATTTTCATTTTTTCGAACGTTTAATCGTCAAAAATTAATCGATTAACCGAACGACGATTAATCGTTTGAATACTCTACTATCTATATATCTATCTATATATCTATCTATCTATCTATCTATCTATCTATCTATCTATCTATCTATCTATCTATCTATCTATCTATCTATCTATCTATCTATCTATCTATCTATCTATATATCTATCTATCTATCTATCTATCTATCTATCTATCTATCTATCTATCTATCTATCTATCTATCTATCTATCTATCTATCTATCTATCTATCTATCTATCTATCTATCTATCTATCTATCTATCTATCTATCTATCTATCTATCTATCTATCTATCTATCTATCTATCTATCTATTCTTAGCGGTCCCTCCTATATTGGTGCTCCATATAGTATCACGGAGTTTGTAACTCTCGAAATTAAGAATCTCCGAATTTGACGTAATCCGCTGCTGCTTGGTCTTAGATCATGGTCGTGCAATTTAACATGTTCAGGCTGAAGATTTAAAATTGATTTGTGCTTTTATCATATTTAATTTGTTTTTTTTTCAGAATTCCCTCTGAAAAAGCTCGTTTCAGAATTGAACTTTCGAAAATTTATGAGTCAATATCTTGTGCAAAATGCGCTTCAAAGTCAAAAAAGGACATTGAACTTATATGTAAACAAACGAACAAATGTACATACATATATTTTTTATATACTTAAATACCTTTTACTGCAAATATAATTGCAGTTCCAACACTACTAATTGCAACTAAATAGTTTAAGGAAATAGTTTAAGGAATATGGTTCAGGGTTGAAAGAACTATAATCGTTTATTCTGAATCCCCATCCCTTTCCAATTGCATATCTGATATTCAATATCAATATCAAATTCATCTACAAAAGCAGAATTTATAATGTTTTCTAAATGTCTTTTCTCTAAATGTTGAATCTTTTTATCAGAATAAGAAATACATTTATATTTAAATGATTGATAGATTCATATGTATTCCTTTAGCTTTTGAAAATACACAATTCTATTTCCAAATTAGACTTTGATCATTTTGACTGGGTCCTCATTAGATTGCAGCAAATACATACATATTTTGTATACTAAAGTCTATAGTCCTGGATAATTGCGGTGCTGTCGACGATACAACAGGTACTCTAAAGAGAAGTGACTGTGGGAGTATGAGTTGAAAATAAATTAATGTTTAGTGTATAAACAGGATGAATATATAGATATTTGGTCCATACCCTGTCGTATATACCCTTCACCTTCGTGAGAAGGGCGTATATAAGTTTGTCATTCTGTTTGTAATTTCTATAATATAATTTTCTGACTCTGTCAAGTATATATATTTTGGATCCTTATCGAAAGGGGAAAAAGGTAACTTTTTGGTACTTTTTCGTTTTTCAAAGGTACTTTTTGAATTTTCGATACTATTGAACTTAAAATATGAAATTAAGTATGTAGAGTCTGAATTAGGTGAGAATTTAAAAAGGTACTTTGGAATATTCTATAATATTGAACCTAGGTTCATGAAATTAAGTACGTAAATTCGGAATTAGATCTGAACCCATAAATAACTTCTTTGTGCTTTTTCGTTTTTCAAAAGGTAATTTTTGAGTTTTCTATAATAGTAAACTTAGAAACATGAAATTAAGTATGGAGAGTCCGGATTAGAAGACAACACATCAAAGGGGATTTTTTGTCACTTCTTTGTTCTAAAAAAGGTACTTTTTGAATCTTCTATAATATTGAACCTAGAAACATGAAATTTAGCATGTAGGGTCTTGACTAGGTAGGAACCTATAAAAAGGCACGTTTTGGGACTATAAAAGGTACTTTTGGAATTTTCTATAATATTGAATAAAGAAACATGAAATTATATATGTAGAGCACGGATTAGGCGATAGCAGATATAAGAGGACTTTTTGGAACTTTTTCGTTCTACAACAGGTACTTTTTGAATTTTCTATAATATTGAACATAGAAACATGAAATTAAGTATATAGAGCCCGGATTGGGCGAGAACCAATAAAAGGGGACTTTTTGGTACTTTTTCGCCTTACAAAAGGTACTTTTTGAATTTTCTATAATATTGAACTTAGAAACATGAAATTAAGTATATAAAGATCGGATTAGACGAGAACACTAAAAGTGGACTTTTTGATACCTTAACGTTTTGCAATTGGTATTTTTTGATTTTTTGTAATAAAATTCCTACTGACTGTTTTTTTAACACATCATGTTGAGAGTATATAAGATTCGGCACTGCCGAATATAAAACTCTTACTTGTTATACACTACACCACCTTAGTGGGGTGGGTATATGGGGTTTGTGCTGATGTTTGTAATGCACAATAACATTGACCTACCTTAAAGTATACCAATAGGCTCAGAATCATTTTCTGAGTCGATTTAGATATGGTCGTCCGTCTGTCCGTCCATGTAAACCTTGTAATCAAATTACAGTTCGAGATTTTGAAGATAGTTCAATGAAATTTGGGACATGATCTTTTACGGTAACGTAGACGAAGCCTGTTGAAAATGATTAACATCGGTGCATTATTTTACCTAGCCCCTATACAACTGAACTCCCGAATAGGGCTTCAAACTACATGTCGCAATTTTGGAGATAATTCTATAAAACTTGGCACATGATCTTCTATGGATCGTAAACGAAGCCTACTGAAAATGGTTAACATTATTTCACCTAGCCCCCATACAACTGAACAAGCCGAATATCGCTTTTAAGTTCATAATTATGTTTAAAATACTAGTATTTCGACAAAAAGCTGCAAAACCGAGTTCTATACTAGACTTTCACGAATTCTATAATTATAGAGCTCCATACGACCCTAGCTCCTATGAAAAGCCCCCATCAAAATTTCACTTAGAAGTCCACAATTTTATTCAACAAATGACTTAAATTGTCCGCCTTGATCAGTAGTTATTTGAATAGAGACTCACCAAACTTTAAAACACATCCAAAAAGAAATGCATTTACTACAGTTGGAGCCTATGGGTATTTCCTCTGCCCATATTGTAGTATGCTGACCAATATAATCTAATTATCTAATTAAATTAGTAATTTACGGTCATACTATGTGCTGCAACGACGTTTAGTTTTTGTAATTTTTATTGGAATAAAAACCCAAATTGTTCGAGCACTGCTCCCATGCCAAAAGCAGAAGCATAAAGGGAAAGAGGATCATCATTAACGGGATATGTCAGTAAGCAAGCCTTGAGGATAATACTTTCAACGGACCCAACAAGTGCATTGTATTTCGTGGCATCTTGAGAATCACCGGAATTAAAAAAATTTAATTTTTATTTGATAAAATCACAATGAAACACAATTTACGTTTTCACATATACTTTTTTAATAAAGCAATTTATTGCCAACTCAAAAATTAATAAATATTTATGACAAGTAATTCATAGAAATAAAGTAAAACAAGAAAGTTATTTTTTTAAATTTATAAAGGAAAATTAAATTAAATGTGTGAGAAGCACTCCTTATATATGTTTCGGCAATA
This sequence comes from Lucilia cuprina, assembly GCF_022045245.1. Lineage (NCBI taxonomy): Eukaryota > Metazoa > Arthropoda > Insecta > Diptera > Calliphoridae > Lucilia > Lucilia cuprina. Next base: position 10,520,505 of record NC_060951.1, read on the forward strand.
TAATTTCTTCAATTTCTATATCTTCGCAATTGTCATTCGACAAAATTCCAAATTTTTTAAAGGCTTTTACAAAATTTGAAGGGTTATCTGTTACTGTTGCAACAACCTGTTCAGGTTTAATTTCAAATTTTGTATTTATTATACCCACAAAAGGGAACTTTTTTCGTTTTTCAAAAGGTACTTTTTGAATATTCTATAATATTGAACCTAGGAACATAAAATTATGTATGTAGATTCGAAATTAGGTGAGAACACATAAAATAGAATTTTTTGGTACTTTTTCGTTTTTCAAAGGGTACTTTTTTAGTTTTCTATAATAATGAACCCAGAAACTTAAAATTAAGTATGTAGAGTGGGAATTATGTGAGAACCGAAAAAAGTGAACTTTTTGGTACTTTTTATTTTTTCAAAAGGTACTTTTTGAGTTTTCCATAATAATGAACTTAGACCTGGTTCACACTAGGAAATTTTTTTGGGAAACTTTTGATTTTTGTGTGTGAGGGAAAGAAAAAGAAATATCAACCATCTCATTCTATCACACACAAAATCAAAAGTTTTTCAGCAAAAGTTTCCCAGTGTGAACCAGGTCTTAGAAACATGGAATTAAGTATGTAGAGATCGGATTAGATCAGAACAAACCGATGGGAATTTCTTGGAACTTTTTCGTTCTGCAAAAGGTACTTTTTGAATTTCCTATAATATTGAACATAGAAACATGAAATTAAGTATGTAGTGTCCGAATTAGGTGAGAACCGGAAAACGTGAACTTCTTGGTATATTTTTTTGTTTTTTTAAAGAACTTTTTGAATTTTCTATAATATTGAATCTATAAACATGAAATTAAGTATGTTCAGCCCGAAGTAAGTAATTTGAAAGAAGAGTTTTTGATACCGACTTTTCAAAAAGATTCGGCACAGCCGAATGTAGAACTCTTACTTCTTGTGTTTATAATTTTATCAAAACTATGTGGAGTTTTGAAACGTTTGCATGCTAATATAAAATACCTATTTTTCCATTGTCATTTATTACGAGGGTAGTGCATCCAAAAAACTACTTTTGCGAGCGCTTTATATCTAAACTTTTCGTCGTTACATTTCTTTAGATGGCTCAGAAAATTTGAATTACTTTTGGTCACGCCTCTCAATGATTTATAATATGTTTTGCCCATGGCAATAACTCTGTCTTCATTTTGCTATTCATGTTATAATTAAAAGCTTAATTCTAATTAATAAACTATTTTTTAATTTATGGACAACATTACTGAGAATTCAAAAATTTTGCAAAATTTATCCTTAATGGGTTAAAAATTTCCGATTTGTATAAAATTTGGAATATATATTTTATATTATCTGGTCTCAAATACCCTGAAAATACTTTGTTTAAAATATGCAACAGTAAAGAATTAATACTTAATTAATTAATTAATTAATACTTACTTAATAATAATAATAATTAAGAATTAAAATTTTATAAAAAATGCAATTTTCCCGAAATCAGAAAAATTGCAGAGTTCAAATCGCAGGTACAACTAATCTGTAAAAATTATTTATATAATATTTCCACCTATTATTCACTTATCTGTTGTCCATAAATCCCTATGAAATCTTCTAAAAATTTTGAAATTAGTTTAACAAAGTTTCAAAACAACTGAAATTGGGGATTTGAAACGGCCGTTGAAAAAACTGAAACTTTTTTTAACCATAGCTGACAACAAGTTCGCGTTTTCCGGACAAAAATATTATTCAAGTAATTATAAATATATATAAAGTAATAAAATGTTTTTTTAGAATATATCTTAAAAATAAGTAAATTTTTTATCACATTTCGAATTTATGTGACTTGCTGTGAATTTATGTGAATTGCCATTAACGTATATAATGGCCTGGGGAATTTGCAATAACTTTAAAAGTTTTCAAGCAATTTTTGTGTTTTATATCTTCCAGAAATGCCTATTCTGTGCACATTGCGATTCTTTTAGAATAAAGTTCAAAATTTATTACAAATTTTAGCAAAAACTTCAGAGCCGTTGCGGCACCTCTTAACGTTATCCTAGCAGCCTAATTTTTTGTATGAAATAGTTTTACAATACAGAGAACAATTATAGAGGAGGGACGGGCAAAATTTGCAACTTCTTTTTTTTGCAGCACTCTAATGTATGAAAATATACTATCAAACCTAGTACAGTTTATTTTAAAAGGGTTGTATATCAATGTATACATCCACTCGGATACCTAAAGGTCCATTGTGAATCATAAAAAGGAAGTGGTCATGGAAGGGAAATCCTTAATTGTCTGTTATCTGAAAATCCAAAAATTCCCCTGATGAAGCCCATAATGTCGCCTAGGTTACACCCTGCTACATCTCCTAGTTCATCGTGGAATCTTTTACCTAGCCATTTCAGTCTCAAACTCTGTAATCTGGGACAGTGGCATAAAATATGCTCTACTGTCTCCGGTTCTTTTTCGTCCTCACACAACCTGCAAAAATCCTTTGTGCTACCGACCCCATTACCCCTAAAGGCTCCAATTGAGTAGTGTCCGGTTATTACCCCTACTAAAATCCTTAAACTTTTCCTGCCAAAGTCCTAATAGCATTCTGGTTGCTTTTGAATTTAACTTCGGCCATAGTGTCCTAGAAACCCTACAATCCATTCTACTGTACCAGGATTGGTTGATTGGAGTTTTTTAAAATATTCGGAAATTTGCCTATAGTAATGACAAATGGGGGGTTTTACCGAACCGACCCTTCTATTGAGCTCCAAATAAAAGCCCTGTCTGGCCAATTCATCTGCAATCTCATTACCCTGTATGCCACAGTGTCCCGGTCCTATCAAATCTAGTTTGAACTAGATTTTTAAAACATTCTACTTAATTTTATTAGATTTTAGCAAGAATTCTCACATGAAACTATATTAGAAGAACACATTTAGTAAAATGTGTTTTTTCTAAAATTTAGTTTTAAATTACTTAAATTTTTTATAAATTAATTTTTACTCGATTGTGGACTTGATTTTAGAATGACTAGATATTGAACTTTAGACTAGAATAAATACCGAATAAACGACTTGACTGTAGAGTGGAATAAACCGAATATTTTAACCTATAATGAGATTGATTTGATGCTGTGATATGTGAAAGTAAAAACATCAGTAGTTGAAGGTACATATGTGTTCAGAGAGAGAGAGAGAGAAATGGATAACAACAACAATAACAAGTAATTTGCGTGGTAAAGTGTACACTATCAATTCAGTACATTATAAGCCATTCAGCTTCATGTTATGAAGTAAACAAGCAAAAAAGCAAAGAAAAGATATTTTATGGCTCGATGAGACAAATTTCAACTTATTTTGTAAACGAACAAGAGGTTGGTCGAGAAGAGAGTCAAGAGCAAGTACCTACTTTAAGAAATCCAAATGTCCAGCTCATTGGAGGAATAAGCTATTTTTTATCTAGATACAGAACTGATCGAATTTTAAAAACGATCCTCAAAACAAGAAAACAATTTCTGTACTGGCCAGACTTATTAGAAAGGAAAAATATGGTTGCATATACCATACATGAATTACATTACATTGTGTTAGGTATGTGGATGGTACTGAAATGAAGTTGGCAGAAAGGCCGTTCGAATCTTATTTTTCGCGAAAGCATACATATTCTTTAAAAGTACAGGGAATTTTCGACCATCGTATGAGAATCCGTCACCTAGTGTTGGGATATACGGAAAGTGTGCACAATGGTAGCATATTTAACAACTACATGTTATCGTTTAATTCAAAAAAAGTTACTGGAAAGAATGGTTGGTTAGTGTAGTTATGCCTTTCGGAACAAATGCGACGGAAGGAAGTTTAAAAGAACGCACTGATTTTAATAAAACTTTGAGTCTTTACCGGATAAGGATTCTGCGTTTTAATAGCCTAAAGGAGAAGAAGAAATTGATTGAATACTATCTGAAAATACCTGTGAGATTGAAATGGAAAATTATTCTATTTCATATTTTTGATTTCTTCGTTGTCAACTTGAAGTTTTCTTGTTTCTAAATATTGTTCTAGCTTAGCTCGGATATTTCTCTTTCAAGGTAAAATTTGTTACTTCTTTTTCCATTTTTTTCTTGTAGGGAAATTATCATAGAAAATGGATTCAAGTTTTTCGATTTTGTAGTCCTTTTTGGATTTTTTTTTCATAGATTTTTTTAATTATATAGAAACAATTGATGTCTGTGAGTAAAATGAAGTTTCTGGAGAACTTCTTGAAAGGATTTTTTGATCCTCCATTGACGTCTCTAAAATTATTAAAGGATTCACACCCTGTCTTTGACCAAATATTTTTTTAAGATAATTAAACATTGGACAAATTTCTTTTACTGTTTTTTCATGCCAGCACCGCATATTGGGGTAAAAGCGTCGAAAATGTCTCTTAATTCAGGGGAGTGTAAAATTAATTTTTTATTGTTGTCAAAAAAGGCGGAACTTCAATTTGGAACCTCTCCGTTATTTCGCATAGCTGCCATACAAATGGACCTTCCGGATATGGTTTTGAGCTTATACTAAATATGTTTTTTATATTCAAAATGGTATGTCCATATTTAATCATACAGCCATAGTCGTATATATTTACACACACTAAAAAAATTAAGTAAGCTAGGATAAAATCAAAATTTTGCGGCCTTGTAAATAAAATTGGAAAAAAAGATTTCTATCACAATCCATAGACTTTATAGATAATAATAGCTAAGAAATTTTATAAATAAATCTACCAATTAGTGGTTCAAATCGAAAAAGAAGTTCATACCATTAGTTTTCAAAATTATTTACTCATATTCATTTCCTTTCAAAATTATTTACACATCATTAAAAATAAGATAAAACAACAAAAAAGTAACGTTTTTTTTTTAATAACCAGATAAATTGCCATCCGCGTCTATAACAGCTTGTAGTCTATCTGGAATTGAATCAACTAATTTTCGCACAATCAATTTCCAGGCTATTCCATATACATTTCACTTCTTCAATTGTTTCCTCTCGTTTACGGCCATTTTTCAATGTTCTCCTCCTTTTTATGGCTGCCCAGACATTCTCAATTATATTTAGGTCAGGACTCTGTGGTGGCCACGGAAGAACATCTTGTCCAAACCTATTTAAAAAGGTAGTTGGTAACCATGCTTTGTGGCATGGAGCATTATCATGCCGAAGAATCCAATTTTCACTAGCAAACAGTCTTCGTGAAGATTCGTCTGTCCATAATACATTTTGCCAAAACTCCTTTGGCTTATGGATATACTCCTTAGCAAACTCTAGACGTTTTATTTTGTTTTTGGGAGATATATCTATTATTTTTCGGACAACATAAGTCCTTATATCATAATTCTTTAATCTTCTTCGTATTGTACTGCCACTTATATGTTTTCCAATAATGTTTTCTGACTCCTCAGCAACTTTAATTGGACTTGCATCTGGATTTTCAGCGAATACTTTCACAATTGAACACTCTTCCTCTTTGTTTGTTCTCATTTTTCGACCACTTCTACTTCTATTTTGAAGACTTCCGTATGTATTTTTCTTTTTTACTAAATTATATACTGTTTTCCGACATATTCCATACTCTTTTTCTAATTCCAACGCCGATACACCCATTCTAAATTTGGTTACAATTTCAGTTCGCATCTCGAGGGGAATTTCCCTTATTTTCACCATTTTGAATGCTTTTTATAGACTTTTTTTAAGAACATTTGAATTTAACTAATAACAAAAACTGACTAGCAAAAACCATGACGTTTTTTCCAAGACTATAGAGGTTTTAGTCGCTTTTAAGGAATGTGTAAATACTTTTGAAAAAGAATAAATTTGTGTAAATATTTTTGGAAACTGAAGGTTAGGTCTACTTTTGCGAATTTAAGCAATAACTAGGACCTTTCTTCGTAATATTTTTAACGAACGTGATCTACACCCTTTAAGGATTGTAGTAATGAACATTTTTTTCTTCAAATGTATCTTTAAAGTACCAAAATGTTGTTTTATTTCGAAGAATACTTAAATTTTCAGTGTGTGTAAATAGATACGACTATGGCTGTAGTTCCCATATAAAGTATCTGTCGCGCATTGTTTAGTTTGAATTGGTCCATTATTTCTCCTAGTTCACATAGAAATTACCATGGAAATGGAACCACAACATTAATAACTTAAAAAATATACCAAATTTAATTAATAAAATATCTTAAGCATTTTTTATAATAATTTAGATTATATTAACTAAAATTTATTTTTTATTAATTGAAAATGGGTAGTAAATTATTTCTGTTATTTTCTTATTCAATGTAATTTTCATTCTGAATATCATCATCAAAACTATCATCACTACCTTCTGCAGAGTTATTCTTATTATTCGAGTCATTTGAAAGAATAAGGAGACCCAATGCCGCTTTTTACCAATTGGCAAAAGAGCATGACAATAAACACGAAAACATAACTTATTTGTTCTCCTGTATTATTAAAATAGAGCAAACTTGTGCAGTTTTTTTCGGAATATTAAGGAAGATTATGTGTACCCATTTTTTTCAGAGCTAACAAATGATAACATTTTAAGATGCATTCCATTAAAGTTCAAAAACAGGTTAATTTTAGACTACAGTAGGACCTTGATTGTCCGTGATTCGATTATCCGGCAACATCAATTATCCGAGATGGAAAAATACATTTTTTTGCATCGACTTAATATAACATCCTTATCTATCTACTGTTTTCTAACAAATTTTTTTTCTATATTTTTGAATCATTTACGAATATAAAATCCTTGAATTATTTCATTTTTATATAATAAATGAATATGTACATTTATTAATTAATAAAAATATCTATTAAAAAAGTAGAAAAAGTTGGCACTCAATTAACCGGGAAAATCGATTATGCAGAATGCTTCCTGTTCCGACCATCACGGAAAATCGAGGTCCTCTGTATTTTTAAAAAATGCAAAAAATATTAAGAAAACAAAGAATAAAATAATAATAATTAATAAAATATATAAAAATATATTCCCAAGCACCTAAAGTTGATGGTTCCATTTTGAAATATTTATTTTTGAAATTTTTTCTTGTTCAAATTAAATCTGAAAAATTCTTAAATTTAATTTTTGTGGTTTTTTAAAAAATAAAAAAAATTCAAGTTTGTAAGCGCAGTACAAAAAATCAGTAAAGTTTAAAATAAATATTTTTAATGTTAGTGATACATAATTTTGTCTAGTTTTATTCGGTACCCAACTTATACAAAAAAAATCATTTTGTAAAAAATATCGCCACTTTTGCGAGATTTACCCCATCATGCACCGGTTTGATTTCTGCAACTGGTTTTTGAAAGTATACATGTAGTTAAAGAATATTCAATGTACTAAAAAATAACAAACTCTTCTTCATATGATTCTATCTTGTCTTTTCTTTAGCAACTTCTTGCACTAAATTGAGCGTTTCAGCATTAGTCCAACGATGACTTGCATTTATTCTTTTTCGATTGTTTTCTTTAAAAAATATGTTATTAGATTAGCATTTTCTTAAAATGTAATCTTACATCCGCCATTTACTAACAAATGTATTTCTTTTTTAAAGGAACTTATTTCTGAAATTATAAATTTATTATTTTGACAAATAAATGACAAATAAATTTTAATTTTATTTGTCAAATTCTCAATAAACAATTCAAGTTTTCCAGCCTTAAATGTACAGTAAATTTATTTGGGTTGTGCAAATGAATTCCAAAACAATTTTTAAAATTGAGTTCAAAAATGAGTACATTATTATCTATCTATCTATGTATCTATCTATCTATCTATCTATCTATCTATCTATCTATCTATCTATCTATCTATCTATCTATCTATCTATCTATCTATCTATCTATCTATATATCTATCTATCTATCCATCTATCTATCTATCTATCTATCTATCTATCTATCTATCTATCTATCTATCTATCTATCTATCTATCTATCCTACCCGTAGCGTTTTTTACCTACCGCCAGGAGTTTTGTTGTTACATACAGCCGTCCCTAACATGGGAAACAGACGCTGACCAGAAAGCCGCTCACTATGAGACATGAGACAGACGCTTCTGGGTTTGATGTTTAACTGGAGGAACCACGAAGACGTCACACTTCTATTTACACCTCTCTAGAGGGTACCTCATGTGGGGGATGCTTACTTAGATGGCGGCATCTAATCGCCATGTCGCAGAATCGTCTACAGGCTGCTGACCCGATAGTAGCCAGAGCTATGGCTCTATCAATCAATCTATCTATCTATCTATTTTATCTATATATATAATATATATATATATATATATAATATATATATTTATATATATATATATATATATATATATATATATATATATATATATATTATATATATATATATATATATATATATATATATATATATATATATATAATATATATATATATATATAGTGTGTCAGTGATTAACTACATTTTTCTTTAAAAATAAGAGTCCCAACTAGTCTCTCCTTAATGACTTTCTCTATTGAAGTAAAATCAAGCGACGAAGAAGACGATCTAAACCATGAGATTAACAGGGCTATTTCAAAAATAGATCATTTTAATTTAAAGCTTATAAGTTTATATAAGGATGTAATAATGTATTGGGAGGAGAAGGAAATCTTTTAACCACATTTGTACGAGTTCTCTTCGGCATTAAAATTGGTCTTAAGCGATTTAAGGTGCAATTTATCTGCAGAATCATTGAAAAAAACTACTATTTGTTAAATAAAATAAATAATTACGTTGGTATTTTTGGTATTACTTTTTGTTATTACTATTTGTTGTGTTTTTTAAATAAATGTATGTATTGATTTATGGCATTCCTAGAACATATTTCCTTGAATTTTATTCGAATTCGTTTGCATTTATTCCATTGTATGATTTAGGTCTATTACAAATTAATGGCATTCGAAAAATTAATTAAAAATTATTGGATTTAATATTCGTAATGATGTGAGTAATAGTTTTATTAAACGCTCATTCCCTAGTCTAGAAGATATTTATTACCCAACGGTCGTATTAAGAACATCCATTCCGTTTAATTCATCGATGCCTTCGTGCAGTAAAAATTCATTTAATCAATACCTTTAATAAACGTTACCACGATTTTTTTTGTGGAATTAAGAAAACTAAAGTTCTCCTATAACTTTGGACCTGACAACATTCCTAGTAGCATTTTATTTAATTGCACCGACACCATATCTGTTCCACTATCATTCTTAATTAATAAATCGATTAAATATGGTTATATTCCTAACAACTGTAAGGATTCATTTATCATTCCTTTGTTCAAATCAGAAAATAAATCCGATGATTACTTATATTATCAAGTATCTAACTTGATACCTCCTTATCAGCACGGTTTCGGCCAGACTAGCATTAATCAAACTTCCGAAACTTAAAAGCCGTAGAACTATGTTGAATATCTCGTTCATTTACAATATAATAACTAGTGATATAAGCTCCAGTTTTTTAATACATAATATTACGTTTAATGCTCTTCAGCGTCCGTCACGTCTTTATTCCCCATTATCAATACAATTTTTTAGATCCAACTACGTAGGTGCTGATCTATTACGGAGAATGTGTAACGAATTTAATAAATTGTGTATGTTAATTGATTTTTCTTTATTATACCCTACACCACTATAGTGGGGAGGGTATTATACGTTTGTGCTGATGTTTGTAACATACAAAAATATTGGTCCAATACCCACCTTAAAGTATACCGATCGATTCAGAATCATTTTTTGTGTCGATTAAGACATGTCCGTCCGTCCGGCTGGCTGGCTGTCCATGTAAACCTTGTGCGCAAGGTACAGGCCGCAATTTTCAAGATAATTTGATGAAACTTGGACCAAGCATGTTTTTTGGCACAAGGACGAAATCGGTCCATTATTTCACCTAGCCCCCATACAACCCGATTTGAACTTTTTATGCTATAATTACGTCAAATATTCTGCTATCTCTCTAAAAATTGGTACAAATAAGTTTTATATAAGTATAAATGATACTGCAGATTTTCGTAAGGATCGGCCTATATTTGACCCTAGCCCCCATACAAACCCCCCTTCAAAAAATTACTTAAACGTCTAAAATTGACTTGTAACCATTTGTATCGCAATGAAACTCAACAAAACTAACTGTTATTTAGAAATATATCCTTTTCCCAAATTTACCGAGGATCGCCCCATATTTGACCTATATAAAGCCTCATTTAGAAATTTTAGTTTTTTATCAATAAATGGCTTAAATATTTTGGAATTATGGTAATATTCAACATAAAAGTTTCTTTACAAAAAATAAAAATTTTATAAAAGAAAAATTTTAAAAATATACTCATGGTGTAGGGTATCATATGGTCGGCCATGCCCGACTATACTTTCCTACTTGTCAAATAAATGGTTTTCTCAAAATCATGCATTAGATCAAGGTTTAATATTGGAAGGTGACAGTAGTGGAATGAAATTTAAACGAAGATCTGAAAGAAAAGTAGTTATTCTGGGACAACGTCATGGATATGTTACTGTCATGGGTATGAAGGTATTAGTGCCTAAAGGTCACTAATCTGGAGAACCGAATGATTCTAGTAAAATGTTCTTGAAGCAAAATGTTGAACTTCGTTTAGAAGAAGAAGAAGATATAAGAAAAACTATGTTCTGAAAATGAAGTTTTAGAATGCGCTTATGAATATACTTGTGGAAATTCAGATGTATTAAGTACTATACAAATTTGTGAATCAGCGTTGAAGGAAACTTCTTCACTCAATATTGATAACTCGTCTCAGGATGAGATTAACACAAAAGTCAGTCAACTTATCGTCAAATCCGAACATACTCTTGCAGTTGCTAGTGCTTTTGTAGTATTATTCGAGGAAGTGTCTGAAAGTTATAATCAAACAATGAAATTCTCATGCAAAACTCCATGGAATTTGACTACTTATTACAGAAGTTTCGAAATCTATAAATGAAGGTAACACCTGGAAGTTAGCTCCACCAGGTAATAAGCAAATCGATTATAAATGGTTTTATAAGATTATATGTAGTAATGCTCGTACCATGACAAGTTGAGCTTTAAGGTGGGTATAGGACCAATATCTTTTGTGCATTACAAACATCAACAACATCAACAACATAATTAGTAGCACAAATATTCTTGAATAGTAGGATAAAAATATCTTTCTCTAAGTATATAAGGATAGGTAACTAAAAATATTTGCATTATTTCTCCTGGTGATTAAATCTTAATATGAGTCCTATAACTTTGGGAAATTTAGCTATAATTATTTTGACGATATTTCTTCCTTATTTGATGGCATACTTTGTCTTACTTTGTTCATTAGCATCTTAAACTAACTAGTGTTAGTATAATCGCATAACGGAAACCTCATATGTATATACGTGAAAAGGATTTTCAAAACGCGGTTAAATGAACATTTAAAATAAAATTTACATTATTATTAATTCTGTCTTACATACCTGTACCAGTAACACAATTTCCTTCTACTAACCCAGCAGTTCGACAAAGAGTCAATGCATACGAAAAAGACAGTAATTTCCACTAATAGTTAACCACCTGGATGACCGTAATTCGTATGTTTTGGGTCATTCGTTACGAATGTACCCTTTGTAATCGAGAATGAAGACAGTCGTCACTTTAGTGTCCTCTTGTAAGCGGGAGCGGAGACAGTCGTCTCTTTACTGTCCTCAAGTAACCTAAAGATTATACTCTTAAAAGTTGTTTTTTTGTTGTACTTCCGAAAGTAGTTATTTTACCCATCTTTTGAAGAAATGATTATTACTTTCTACTAATATGCCACCATCTGGTTTACTCAAATTTATATCTTTCGGGTCAATCGTCACATTATTGTCCCATAGTATTCTAGAGAGTAGACAATTGAAATTTTTAAATTTTAGTTCCATTAATATCTTACCACCTGGCTGACTCCAATTCGTATTTTTTGTTCTGTCGTCACAAATGAACTCTTTGTTATTGAGAATGAAGACAGTCGTCACTTTAGTGTCCCATTTGTAAGCGAGATCGGAGGCAATCGTATCGTTGTAGGGTGTAGAGTGACGATTGACTTCCTCATAGGACAAACCCATGTTAAAATGGTCGGTCACTTGGGAAGTCAGGTGGCTAGGGGCCACCACAGTTCGGGACTGTCCCGTCGAACTGCTGGGAAGCCCTATAATAAACAGACCATAATAGACCATGTAAGAAAGGTACTAAACTTTAAACAAAACAATATAACCGAACTGGAATATCGAGTTCTATAGACGTAGACCGGACAATAAACTTTGCTACAAAACTAAATATAAGACTAAACTATAAACTCAACTTTATACTTGATTATATGGTATTTAGACTAGACAATAAAATAGCCTATAAACTATACTATAGGCTGTACTTTAGACTAGACTAATTATATATTTTTAACCAGATTATACTAGATTTTAAAATATACTAGAATATAATCTACATTAATGTCTAAACTAGAGACTAGGCTATACACAAGACAGTAGATATGATTTTAAAGTTTATATATTGTAGATTGGACTATATATATACTAGACTATAAAGTATAGAATAAACTATATGTTAGATTTTAAACTAGACTATAGATTACATAACGCTGGACTAAGACCAGACTATAGACTGGATTAGACTATAAACTGGACTTAACTATAAACTGGATCAACAATTACTGTAGAGTAGACAATATATTAGGCTGTAGACTAGAAATAGATTAGATTAGAATAGATTTTAGACTAGGCAACATCCAGGATTTATACAAGACTAAATTATATTTTAAACCATACACTAGACAATAGATTATACTATTGAGTATACTGAACTAGAGTACAGATTAGATCATAGAATAAATCATAGAATAGAATACTAAGTAGTCTAAACTATAGACTAGGTTATATATTAGACAAAGACGAAAGTGTTAATGAGTGGACTATGGACTAACCTATACACAAAATAATAGATTAGATTATAAACTAAAAACAAGAGAGAAGACATGATTAAAGATCAAACTATAAAACCGAGATAGACTATCGACTACTACAACCACAGACCAGACAATAGATTAGACTACAGGCTATGTAATATGTTAGATTAAACTATAAACTAGACTATAGGCTAGACTTAAGACTAAACTATATACTTGATTATATGCCAGAATTTAGGCTAGACGTATATAGAATCTATTTTAGACTAGACTAAAAAAACTATAGACTCTACTTTAGACTAAGCTATGAAATATACAATAAAGAAAACTATAGACTAGACTGTAGATTGGACTATAAATAGAATTAGTGATTACACTATTGACTAGAGCACAGAATAGACTAAAAAGGACTATACTAAATTATTAAATAGACTAAACTACATAGACAGCCTGTGTACTACTATGGACTAGATTAATACGGTAGTATATAATAAAATAGACATGAATGTTGAAAGATTAATGTAAGTCCGCGCAACCACACTACTGAGATGGCTCTGTTGTTTTGGCAACAGCACAATATTTGTTCAAATACCCAACAAAATGGATCAGGATGCCTCTTTTATGAACCGATCAATGTAACAAAAAGGAGGAATTTCCAAAGTCAATTAATTCCAATAATTGCCCCGACAAATAGTCGCGCAGCATGTATCAATGTATCCTGTTGAGATGGCAGCAGCACCGAAGAACTTCCCCGAAGCGTAAAAAGGCATACTAAATCAGTACTAATCTTCAATATATGGAGACTTTCCGAACTTTCACCAATTTTAGCATCAGTCCCATTCCCATGATCATAAAGATCGATCTACGGAATGACAGGCAACCATTAAATACTGACCTGACAATTCCCCAGCATATACTCGCGCCCCACTACACAAACGGTAAGAGATACCGATCGTTTTTAGAAATCCAGCATATACTGCTTTGTACACAGACCTGTTCGAAGAGAGATTTATCCAACCCATTAGGTATAGGATATATCAGTCCTTAAACCAACATTAACTCCCCGCGATTTTGGGTATTAAACCACGTGGATACAGAAGAAACCTCAACCAACTGACCAGCCAGGACAAATCCTGCGGGCAACTGGCCACCCGTAGTCCCAGGTTATAAGGTCCTCTGGTTAGACCTAATGCCAAATCATTCCGAGATGAAGCCAAGGATACATTTGACATCACCAATTTATAATCCCGGCAGACTAGGGGTATTGTTAGCACCTCTTTGCCCGGGGATTGCAATACACCATGATATAGATTTCAGCATGGAAACATGCCCCCGGGGGAAATAAAATAGACAATAAACTACACTATAGACTACTATATATTTGACTATAGATTACTATAGATTAGATGGATAACATAACTATAGACTAGACTATACGCCATAATAGATTAGAGTATTTCATGGTCTATACTCAATAGAATAAAATATATTATGGAATAATCTATAGGCTAGACTAAAGACTGAACTATATGGTAGACTATATATGAAACTAGACACCATAGTCTAGACTATGTATTACACTATATACTAGATTATAAACCAGACTAAAAACACGGCGAGAGAGTAGTTTAGATAATAGACTACATAGATTGTGGAATAAACCATATTTATAAGTGACTATCGAATGTGACAGAACTATCGAATGTTTTAGACTAAACTATTGGCTTGGCTATATGCTAGACTACAGATTAAACTAAATACCATAGTCTAGATTATGCATAACACTATAAACTAGACTACATATTAGATTATAAATAAACACGACTTTATAAGTAGTAGACTAGATCATAGACTATAGATAAAACAACACGACGTGAGAATAGACTAGATCATAGACTAGACTAAACAATAGAACTGACTATAGAGACTAGACTAGGCAAATCCTAAAGGTTTACATATATACTTGATTATATATCAGACTAGACTAAACAATAAAAGACTATAAACTAGACTATATACTTGATAATAGACTGGACCATAACAAGACTATAGACTAAACTGTATACTAAAGCATAGACTAGACTGTAGACAGTATTACAGTATAGATTCCAGACTAGACTATAGATTGGGCTACAGACTATAAAACATACTATAGATGGATTGTAGATATGACTAAACTGAACAGACTATAAACTAGATTTATGGTTGGATTATTAACTAGACTGTAGATTGGACTTTAGACATTTTAGACAAGTCTATAGACTGTTCTTTAGACTAAATTACAGACTAGACTAAACAATGATACATACTGTAAACTAGACTTTAGAATGGGCTATAGACTAGATTATAAAGTAGTCTATATACTAGAGAGTATACTTTATAATGGACTAGACTATAATATACACTAAAGACTAAACAATAGAATAGAATAGGATACATACTGGATTGCACATTAGGTTATATACGTAACGGTTAAGTTTATAATTTATTTTATAGCCTTGTTTATTAAGTAGTTTAGACTAAAGTCTAGCACATAATATGGGCTATAGTTTAGTCTAAACAATAAAATAGACTACAAAATTGACTAGAATATATACTAGACCATAAGCTAGATTTTTAAATATACTAAAAATGGTATTAAAGACCAGACTATAACACAGACTATAAACCTGACTATAAACTAGACCACTTATAAGCTATATTATAAAATATACTTCAAACGTAATTATAGACTAGACTATAAAACAGACTAAAAACAGACTATAGGCTAGATTGTAATCTAAATTAGAGCTTAAACTAGAGAATTGACTGTAGACTATAAACTTGACTCTAGATTGGATATACATATATTAGATTATAGACTAGACTAAACAATATAATATACTATAGACTGGACTATAGATTATTTTATAGACTATATATATTATAAACAAGACTAAATACTAAAGTTTAGTTTATAGTAGCGGTCTCCGGTAGGTAAGTGGTTAGTGTTCTAGTGGGTGGTGGGTTCGATTCCCATCTGAGGTATTGGTTAAGAAGCGCACAACAGACTAGATAGATAGGCCGAGTCGTAATTCTTCGGATTTGATGTATATATGTTAGTACATCCTCCTTTTAAACTAACTAGTTAAGTCTAAGGCCCATTATTACCACTAGTCTAAGGTCTTTTATTACAACTTGTCACTAACTAAAGGCAGGATTTTATAATGCAGATAATTTTTTTCCAGTTATTATAATTGTATTTTAAATAATCGATATCGATAAAGGATAAGATAATCTTTTCCCAGCTTATCTTTCAATAAAAATATAAAACCCAGAAACAAGCTATCGGTATTATAAAATCCTACATTTAGTTATTGGCAAGTTGTAAAAATGGGAGTAATATGTATGTATATATCAAGCTGCAGGCTCGAACAAAGACTTGACTATTTCGAATAAACTACCCAGCAGTGATGATGATCGACCATTTTAACATGGGCTTGTCCTACGAGGAAGTCAATCGTCACTTTACACCCTACAAAGAGATAGTAAAGAGACGATTGCCTCCGCTCTCGCTTACAAAGGGGACGACTGTCTTCATTCTCGATTACAAAGAGTTTATTTGTGACGAATGACCAAAAACATACGAATTGCAATCATCCAGGTGGTTAACTATTAGTGGAAATTACTGTCTTTTTCGTATGAATTGAGACTAAAGGTTTCACTGTAAAATAGATTAAACTATACCTATACTATTGACCAGACTGTGCAGTAAAAACTAGACTATAGCTAAGACTAAGAATTTGTTAATTCTCTTCCACTGGGACATAGTGGCTCTTTTAAGCTTCTTAAGAAACTAACAAAAGGATTTATTTTACTAGTGAATTTCCTAAGGATTTCAAATGTTAAATCATTTAGTTAATTATAGTTTTTAATAGCAATTAGCTAGTGAATCTGTAGTGTTTCATAATAAAGATATTTTTGTAAATTATCACTAGATAAACAGCCTTGAATTATTAATTAAAAACTGTAAATCTACAAATACTTTTAATAGCAGCATTCATTACACTCGCATGAATAGTATAAAAAATTTAACTCAGATAACTGACTTTCTAAAAATAAAACCAAACCAACACACATAGCGACAAAAAGTATGGCTGCAACCGACAGACGATGTTCGTACAAAATTAAAACGACCACGACGACAACGACAACGACAACGACGAACGCAAACAGACAATAAAAATAGTTGTTGCTGACGTCAAACACACAGACACAAGAAATAATAAAAAAATAGCAACAACGAAAATATATGTAAAAAACAAAACATTAGAGTTGACAAATAGATTATTAATAAATTAATAATTTCCGTTCTAAAAAAATGGCCATATTTGTTAGAAAAATATATTTTATTAAATAAGTAATTAGAAAAGTATTAAAGGTTTAGATAAAAAGGTTTAAAAAGAAAATTTTACGTAATTTGAAAAATTTTAATTGTTTGTAAGTTTGGTTGGATGACTGTTACAGCAAGCAAAGGAAACGATTAAACACGAACACAGCAACAATAAACTTCGTATATTTTCAGTTCAGTTTTTCTGCGATAAAACAATCAAAACAACAGCAATTACAAGCACTGCAATGAAAATATACCTACAACAATAATAATAATAACAACAACAACAACAACAGCAGCAGCAGCAATAATATAAGAAAACAACGAACGTACGAACGAACGAACGTACGAACCTGACGACTGAAAATTACACTGTTTGTTATAAATAAATGTATGTGGGTATGTTCGTATGTAAATATTATAATGCAAAGTATATTGTTGTTGTTGTTGCTATTTGTATGTCTGTGTTGCTGCCTGAAATTAATGGAAATAACTTGTGAAAGAAAATGAACATGTATGGAAAACACTTTATAAGTACGAAAAAAAAAACAAAAACAAGAAGAAAATCTAAATAGATGAATAAACGACATTAGCAAATATTAACCTCCAAGCACAAAACCCAAAGACATAAAATCTACAAAAACAACACAAAACTACAACAACAAAAATTAAAACATGTTTCCCACTCTCCTCTTGATAATAATGAAAAAAAATATAAAATAAAAAAGAAACTGCTGAAAAAAAAATACTCTAAAAACTAATTGTTGGCTCTGGTCTGATGGTCGTTTGATACGAATATATAGAGAATCTGCGATAATGTGCAAAAAAAATATATATAAAACACAATAAAACTAAAGAAAAAAAACAACTCAAAAGTAAAAACAAACAAAAATTTCACTTTGCAGACACTTATAAATGATAAAACGAAAAAAAAAACTATAGATCTTTTTGAAAAAATAAACTTTTTTCAAACTGATATTTTGTGTCCAAAACATTAAGTACTAAACTTAATTTTACCACCAAAAGATAGCCTACACTTTAAAGTTTCTTTTGTATATAAAAAATTTTAACTAACCTTAAGTTAAAGTCCTTAAAAAACCCCATGAAAATGTAGAAAATTTTCTATAAAATTCAACTAATTATCAAAAGAATTTCAATATGGCCACGACAGCTGTCGTATTTTAAAACAAACCTCGTCATACACAAAAGAGCACACGAGTAAGAAGAAAACACAAAAAAAAAACAAACAAAACTAAAACGTAAAGAGCATAATAATGTAATAATAACAAAAGAGCTAGAAATGTAACACACCTCTGTGAAACGTACAAAACAAAAAATAAAAATAAATGTTTTTGCACATTTTTCTCTCTTAAAACGCCATTAACATGGCGTCTTTATGTTAAGTATTAAATACAAATGTTATTAACAGTTATACAATAATGTTAAATTTACCTTTAATTTTACTTGGGTTTTGTTTTAGTTGCTCTCTTTATTCTAGTGTTTGTTTTGATTGCATCTACCCACAAACGACGCTTTAAAACAAACTGTCAAAATAAACAAATGATCACACGCTCACATGTTTTGACATTTCTTTACTTTTACTAAACTACTCTCATTTGTTTACAGCTTATTAGCTTACTCTCTTTTTAATTAGATTTTAACTAAGTTCTCTTTTAATAATTTTGTTGTTTTGCCGGAAGTTTACTTGCTTTTTATTTTGCTTTAAACATCTGATTTGTGTAGTTGTTATTGCTTATTCCTTTTGTTCTGGTTATTTACTAGAACCGCCATGTTTTTTTTACACAATTTCTTCTTTCTTGTGTTTTTGTTTTATAATTCCTTTTACATTTTCATTTCATGTCTAAACAATTAAAGCAGCTGTTGCTTGTTGTTATGTTCGTTAAAACAAATGTATACGAACACTTTCTAGTGTGTGTGTGTTCGTGTGTTTTTATCTGCTTGTTTTCTGTTTTTTATTGATTTTATACTCTCTATGTATATCTCTCTCTCTCTCTCTCTCTCTTTACTACTCTACGTCATTTTGTTGTCTGTTAATAATTGATGTTTAGTTGCACGTTATTACAAGTATTTAAGAAAGTATGTACTAGTTATTACTGCTGTTGTTGTTATTTTTGTTAATGCATTCTTCTGTGTCCTTGGCTGCTAAAGGACAAACTTACACAGTTGTCAACTTAACATGAACATTTTCATCTATGACCAATTGCCTTCAGAAAGAGCGCCAATTGTATGTGAACCATTTTTTTAGGTTATTTTATTCGCAATCAATATACGCTTTGCCTTTCAAATGCTGTGTGTCGTCTACCAATACGTATACTTAATGTGAAAAATATTTAAAAACATTTTTTTTTGTAGAATTTCCTCCATAAAATGTTAAATTGAAATTTTTCTAAATAAATATTTAATTAATTCTTATGTTATTAGTAATTTTTATTAGTTTTTTTTTAATTTTTATATTATTTATAATTTTACACTATTAAAGCAGTTAATTAAATTAGATAATAAGAAAGTAATTGCGTAATTCGTATATACATATATACATACATATTTTTACAATAATAAGGCCCTTTTTAAATACGAATATATCAATTCGAATTAAAAAAGTTTAACAGCGATAAATTATGTGTAATCCATGTGTATGAATGTCGAGAGTTTTAACGTGAGCACCTGCCTTGACGGCCTTATCTTACGGTGGTCTTTTTCATCCACTGGATAGACTAGAGACGGTCTACCATGCGCCCCTGAATTCTGCAATGAAGAACTCAGGTAACACTTTTTTTACGTGGCTCGTCCGGTTCATGTACAAGCACTTTGTTGAAGTACTCGAGCTATCTAATCTCTTACCATAGAAGCCCGTTGCGAAATGACTGGCAGCATAGGTTCAAATCCCAATGCGAACCCCGATAAGGAAAAAGCAATCTCTGGTCTAAAGTCAATAGAAGGGTGTGACGAGTCCCAACATCAGGTGAAATCAATCTTTCGGCATACCGGAAGTTATCACCCTTATGATGTCATGAAAGATTGTATTATTCAAAATGCAATCTCCATCATGCATAATGATTCATTCCAGTGCATTCCTTAATCTCTTTAAGTCCGCGCAACCACACTACTGAGATGGCTCTGTTGTTTTGGCAATAGCACCTAGAGACATATTTGGTAGTCCGAAATGCCCAACAAAATGAATCGGGATCCCTTTTATATGAACCGATCAATGTAACAAAGGAAATAGGAATTTCCAAAGTCCATTAACTCCAATAATTGCCTCGACAAATAGTCGCGCAGCATGTATCACTATATCCTGTTGAGATGGCAACAGCACCGAAGAAGGCATATTAAATCAGTACTAATCTCCAATATATGTAGACTTTCCCGATCTTTCACCAATTTTAGCATCAGTTCCATTCCCATGATCATAAAGATCACTCTACAAGATGACAGACAACCATTGAATACTGACCTGACAATTCCCCAGAGATACCGATCGGGTTTAGGAATCCAGCATATGCTGCTTTGTTCACAGACCTGTTCGAAGAGAGAATTATCTAACCCATTAGTTATAGGATATATCAGCCCTTAAACCAACATTCTCTCCACGCGATTTTGGGTATTAAGCCACAGCCACTACGTGGATCCCGAAGAAACCTCAACCAACTGACCAGCCAGGACATAGTCCTGTGGGCAACTGGCCATCCGTAGTGCCATATTATATGGTGGTCTGGTTAGATCTCATGCCAAATCATTCCGAGGCGAAGCTAAGAATACATTTGACATCACCAGTTTATAGTCCCGGCAGACTAGAGCTATTGGTAGCACCTCTTTACCCAGGGATTGCAATATACCATGATGGAGATTTCATCATGGAAAACATTTTACGGCCTTATTTCACAGTGGTCTTTCTCATCCATCGGATAGACTTGGGATAGTCTACCAAGCGTTTGCGAGTGGTCTTAATAAAGGACACTCAGGTTGAAATTTTTGTACATGGTTTTGCTATCCAACCTCTTGCCAAGTAATCACTTTGCGGAATGACAAGTAGGAATATCCAAAGTCAAACAAACCCGATAATGGCCCCAATAAGCTGAGGAAACAGGCTGTAACTTTAAGTCGCCTACCATACATCAATATGCATCCTGTTGAGATGACAAGAGCTCCGAAAACTTCTCTGAAGTAAATGATAAACTAAATCAGTAGTCTTCTATCGGATAAAGGAGACATTTCCAAAAATGTCAATAATTTATAAAAGGAGTTCCATTCCCAGAGCGTTATGAAAAGACATACAAAATTAGATATTCAACGGATTCAGAAATTCAACTTTTCCACATCACCCAGTGACAACAAACGAATGTCGAGTGTTTTACGTAAACAGCTTCATTTCACGGCGCTCTTTTTCATGCACTAGGTAGACTTAAGAACAGTCTACCACGCGCCCCTGAATCTTTCTATGAATAACTCAGGTGGCAAATTTTTGTACATGACTTTGCCGGACCATGTTTAAGCACTTTGTGGAAGTCTCGAGCTATCTATTCTCTTGTTATAGTATCCCCTTTGCGGAATGACAGGCAGGATGTCTTTATGTCGAGATAATGTGACAAAGGATGTAGGAATTTCCAAAGCTAATTCAAAGCTAATAATTGCCACGGCAAGTTGAGTGGTGTGCAGTGTTACCGTTGAAAAATTTTGAAAAGTCGCACAAAACATAATATAGCTCAGATGTTAAATAAAAATTCAGCCGATATCCTACTATCGAATTACACTGTGCAACAAAATCATTCCCAAATGAGACCAACAAGAAATGAAAGTAGACCAAAATCCCTAAAGGTTTTAAAAAAAGTTAGCTCAAGTTTTTGATTTATATAGTTTTCAATTTTATGATATAATTTCCCATATATCGCACACCCAACACAAATATGGCCTAACTCAAAATTTTATATTATTTAAGTTTTTTTTTTATTATTTAAGCTTTTATATGTATGTATATTATCCAATGAAATAAGTCAATATTTAAGGTCAAATATATGCTCAGCTAGCATTTTTTGAAATTTTTAACCACATTCGAGTCATTTATGACTCTTCTGCTCGACTAAAATGATCATATATGCGCTCATTTTCTGATCATAAATGATACATTCGTTGGGAGAAAATGGTACCCTACCCGCGAGTCTTCTAAATGAGTCATTTATGAGCCATACTTCCGATCAATTATGACTCATTTTTTAAACTTTTTTGAGTCATTAATAAGCCAAATAACTGGTCATTTTTGAGTTATTTCCGATTCATATTATAGTCATTATTGAGTCTTTTCTGAGTAATTTTTATGTTTGTTACATACAAATACAAAACAAAAAGAAAACTGTTTTTCATCTTCCGACTGTGCGGAATTTAACTACAAACTAAATTTATAAACTATCATATATCAAACACCTGGATGACCTATTAATGGATGATATACATTTTGTTATCGTTTTTTTTTTTAATAAATCAGATTTTTAATATTAATTATAATTATTAAGATTAGTTTCATTATCATTAGATTCATTTCAATTTCCTTGACAGAAAATCGGTTGAAACGAAAAGTCGACTATTTGCATTTTATGAAAAGTCGACTTTTTGACTTTTTGCATTTTATGAAAAGTCGACATTTCGACTTTTTGCATTTTATGAAAAGTTGACTTTTCGCATTTAGTTAAAAGTCGATTTTTCGACATTTTTTATTTAATTAAAAGTCGATTTTTGATATTTTATAAATAGTCGACTTTTCGACTTTTTCCGACTTTAAAAGTCGATTTTTCGACTTTTTTTATTTAATTAAAAGTCGATTTTTCGATTTTTGATATTTTAAAAATAGTCGACTTTTCGAATTATTTCGACTTTTCGACTTTTTCCGACTTTTCGACTTTTATCGACTATTTTCGACTTTTGACTTTTTTCGACTATTTTCGACTTTCCGACCAGAGTTAAAAATTTATAAAGTTGCCAGAAGAGTAAATTTATAATGTTGCCATTTAACATTATATTATTATTATTATTATTATTATTATTAGTATTTATTATTATTAATAAAAAAATTTTATTTATATTTTTTCTATTTGTGGCAATTTTTTTAGTTTTTTCGACTTCTTTCCATTTTCGACTTTTTTCGACTATTTTCGACTTTTTCCGACTATTTTCGACTTTTTCCGAATTTTTCGACTTCTTTCGACTTTTTTCGACTTTTCGACTTTTTTCGACTCTTTCCGATTTTTCGACTTTTATTTACAAAGTCGACTTTTCGACTTTTTTCATAGACGATAGTCGAGTTATCGACTTTTTTGGAACAAAATAGTCGACTTTGACTTTTCGACTTTTTTCGACAAAAAGTCGATTGTTCGCTTATTCGAAAGCCGATTTATAGAACCCTACTTTGTGGGCTTGAATTTAATTTCTATTTTAATAGCTGTTAGTATCTTGTTTTATCAAAAAATAAAATTCAAAATTCTTACAAAAGTACAATAGATTAGTTTACTAAAATTAGATTTTCTATGGATCCCTTTATGGTCCAACTCTGATTTTTTTTGTTGTTAAATATTATAAACAAATTTTAGTAAAGGAATACTGAAAATGGAAGATACCGTTTTTAATATATTCTTGGCACAAGGACATGTTTGATATCATGATCCTTATTTTAAAACCATAGAATTATCTTCTTCTATATATAAAAGAGTAGTGTTACTGACTGACTGATTCATCATCGCACAGCCTAAACGGCTGAATCTAGAATCATGAAATTTTAACAGTAGATGTGTTTTTGGTTATGTAGATCCACTAAGGACGGATTTTTTGAAATTTGTACATTTACGGGTAAAAATGGGAAATAACGGTTAAAACAGGTTTTTTTTAATTATCTTACACAATATAAGTGATACAAGAAAAATTCTAAATATACCTGTATCTACTCTTAAAATGAGCAGATGAGTGTCTGGTACTTTTTTGAAATTCGTACTTTTAAGGGGTAAAAATATGTAACAATGGTGATTTTGGTGCCTTTTTTGGAGCCTTATAACTTTAAAACCAATTAACATAATATCATTTTTATAAATATTTTGGATACATCTTCCAAAATTATGAGACACCTGTTTCGTACTTTTTTAAAATTCAGTCCTTTTTGTGTGTAAAAGGGAGAAAACTGTATTTATGGTACTTTTTTAGCACATTAAGAAAACTTTTTCGGTTTATTGAATTATTCCTATTAAATTGCAGACTAACTCTGTAATATTTATTGTAATAAAATTTTTGCTATTTCACTAGGGAAAAAGTACCAAAAAGGGGGAAAAAACGGGAAGTTTAATTTTATTCAAACTCATTGAGCCAATTTTTATAAAATTTGAAAAAAGTAGTTTATTTACTCACAGAAAATAAGCTATTGGTATATTATTTTGGAATTCGAGTACTAAGTCCTATATAAGACCAAATTTGAGTAAATTGTTTGGTACTTTTTGAAAGCACTATTTTCTGGAACAAATGAATGCAGATTTGAATCGTTTGAGTTTTATCTGTGATATATACTTAGATTTAAATACGGAAAATGGTGAAAAATTGTACTCTTTATTAGTACTAAATATTATTCCACTTCTGGTACTTTTTCTTTCTTCAAATGATACGCTTTGCATGTTGTTTAGTATTAATTCAAAACACATGATTATTAAACATACACGTCCTCATGGAATAAGATTCTTTAAGAGTGAACTTTTTAGTACTTTTTATCTCATGCATGGTCTTTACTGAATTATATTCTGTAAGTGGGAACTATTTGAAACTTTTCTTCAAATGGTACCTTTTAGATTCTTTATAATGGTTAACCGGAACACACGGTTAGGGATATTTTATAGTATTTTCCATAATGTGGAAGTTAAATGAATTAAACTAAAACAAGTATGAATTTATAGTCGGACATTGCCGACCATATGATACCCTACACCAGTCATTATGTTAAAATTCTGAATTTTTTTAAATAAAGCATTTAATTTTTTTTATTGTGGAATATTTTTACTTATTGTTGACAAAAAAGAGAGATTTTCTACAAGAGGGCTCATAGGGGAGAAGGGGTAAATATGGGCCTATCCTTATAAATTTTGGTAGATGAATTTACGTCTACTACAAAGTCATTTATGTAGATTTTAATCGTTTTATAAGTAATTATAAGTTAATTTTGACCATCAAGTCATTTTCTGAAGGGGAGTCTGTATGGGGGCTAGGGTCAAATGAGGGCCGATCACAATAAAAATTAGTATAGTCAATTATTGTTCTACAAAACTAATTTTTGATGATTTTCGTTGACATTATAAAACATTTAACGTACTTATGAGCCTAATTGCCCGATTCGGGGGGTACGGTTGTATGGGGGCTAGGAGAAATAATGGACCGATTTCAACCATTTTCAATAGCGATCGTCCTTGAACCAAAAAAAAGAGTATGTGCCAAATTTCATCAAATTATCTTGCAAAATGCGACCTGTAGCGTGCGCACAAGGTTTACATGGACACACAGACAAACAGACAGACAGACGGACGGACACAAATTTAATTTTTATGTTAGAATAATAATAAATTAATTATTTTTGACAAAACCCAAGCACTTTTACAATAAACAAATAAAAATCAGCTGCCTTGACGATTTCACCTTACTTAGTGCATCCTGGAAGTAACGAAAATTTTATTTCAACAAATTTGATATATAAAATTAATGAACACTAGATTAAAATAATAACAAAATTTATAAAGTAATTACATTAATTTACATATTATCAAGTTAACACCCCTTCTCAATAACATAATATTTGTATACCCTTCATCTTCGTGAGAAGGGTATATATAAGTTTGTCATTTCTATAATTTTGTATTTTCTAATTTCTATAATATAATTTTCCGACCCCATAAAGTATATATATTCTGGATCCTTATAGATAATGAAGTCGATTAAGCCATGTCCGTCTGGTTGTTTGTCTGTATGTTTGTTGAAATCAGTTTTTAGAGGACCCCAGATATCGGCGAGATTCGAATCTTCAATAATTCTGTTAGACATGCTTTCGGGAAGATCGCTATTTAAAATCAGCAAAATCGGTCAATAAATAAAGGAGATATGAGCAAAAATCCCATAGAGAACCCATAAAAGGGAATTTTTTCGTTTTTCAAAAGGTACTTTTTGAATATTCTATAATATTGAACCTAGGAACATAAAATTAAGTATGTAGATTCGGAATTAGTTGAGAACACATAAAATAAAAGTTTTTTGTACTTTTTCGTTTTTCAAAAGTTACTTTTTTAGTTTTCTACAATAATGAACCCAGAAACATAAAATTAAGTATGTAGAGTCGGAATTATGTGAGAAACGGAAAAAGTGAATTTTTTTAGTACTTTTTCGTTCTGCAAAAGGTACTTTTAGAGTTTCTATAATAATGAACATAGAAACATGGAATTAAGTATGTAAAGACCGGATTAGATGAGAACAAATCGATGGGAATTTCTTGGTACTTTTTCGTTCTGCAAAAGGTACTTTTTGAATTTCCTAAAATATTGAACCTAGAAACATGCGATTAAGTATGTAGAGTCGAAATTAGGTGAGAACCGGAACACGTGAACTTATTGGTATATTTTTTGGTTTTTTAAAGTACTTTTTCAATTTTCTATAATATTGAATCTAGAAAAATGAAATTAAGTATGTTCAGCGCCAAGTAAGTGATTTGAAAGAAGAGTTTTTGATACCGACTTTTTTTAACACATCATGGTGAAGGGTATATAAGTTTCGGCACAGCCGAATATAGAACTCTTACTTGTTGTTATTCAATTAGACGTAGTGAGTTTCTAAATTTACAAAATTTAATTCTTGATAGTGGTTTAGTAAACACATCTGCTATCATTTCCTCAGTTGAAAGATATTCATATAAAATTGTTCCATTGTGCTTAAGATCTCTTGCATAAAAGTATTTTACATCAATATGTTTAGATCTTGAATTTATTTTCTAAGATTCCAATATTTTTAAAGTGCTTTGATTATCAACAAACAATTTTGGTACTGAGTCGAGACCGAAATCTTTAAATAATTTGATTATCCATACAGATTGTTGGCTTGCTTCAGTTAAGGCTACTAAATCTGCTTCTGTGGAGGAAAGTGTCACAATGTTTTGTTTTCTGGCAGCATAATGAATTGTTGAATTTCCTAATTTGAAAAGACAGCCACTTGTAGATTTTCTTCCATTGTTATCACCAGCCCAATCTGAATCAGTAAAACTTTCCAATATTAGTTCTTTGTTTGTTCCAATACGTAACTTATAATTTCAAGTTCCTTTTAAGAAACGCATTACTCTCTTTACTTCATTCCAATCTATTGAATTAGGTTTGCTAACTTTTTTAATTTACAAACCAGTTTTTCTTTTCCTATCCACTACTATACAAACCGTGTACCTATAGGAAATATTTGAGTAAAACTACAACCCTTTAGGTCCTTTCCTTCGCTCTCTATCATCCTTTCAACAAACAGACGGACATGGCTAGCCATCGTTCTACAATTCAATAACGACCCAGAATGTATATACGTTTATTATTCTATGACCTATATTTCGATGTGTTACAAACGGAATGACAAAAAGAATCCCCATCCTTTTTGATGTTGTATATATAAATATCAAAATGTGTTTTATTAAAAAAAAGTGGTATAAAGTGGCTAGGAGCGAAAAAAGTCGCAAATTTATTTCATTTTATCAAAGGGTCACAAAAAGTGTCAGGTAGAAAAAAGTACATCGGTCAATCTGTTGTACCATTTCAAGAAAAGGCTTAGGATCCATTGAACCATCACCAATTTGTAGCCCCGGTTGACTAGAGGTATTGGTAGCAATAACACCAAGATTGATTTTTCACCCCTTAAAAAGTTAGTTTTTGTCATTTCGTTTGTAAAACATTTATTGATACACATTTAGCAATAAAATTCGACTCAAAAGTTTTATAGGAGCTAAAATCATTTTCATAAATCATCATCATCATATATATAAATACGCGAAGCCAAAACGATTGGGTACATTTTCCGGCTCTATTACTTGACCGATTTTCTTGATTATTTTTTTGTTTAATACAGATTGGCGAGCTTCACTGCAGAATCTATATATGATCAAAATCGGTTCAGTATTTTCGGAAATATAAGCGTTAAAGTTTCTACCAATACACAATCACACAAACATGTGCTTGAATTAAAAAATAGAAAACAAAATAAGAATGCAAAACAACAACACTGCATTTTAGAAAAAAGAGATTAGAGTGTAAAAACAGGTTACTTCTCTGTTGATGTTTTCTTTTTCTATTTGGCAGTGATATTTATACCCTACACCACTATAGTGGGGAGAGTATTATACGTTTGTGCTGATGTTTGTAACATACAAAAATATTGGTCCAATACCCACCTTAAAGTATACCGATCGATTCAGAATCATTTTTTGAGTCGATTAAGACATGTTCGTCCGTCCGTCTGTCCGGCTGGCTGGCTGGCTGTCCATGTAAACCTTGTGCGCAAGGTACAGGCCGCAATTTTCAAGATAATTTGATGAAATTTGGACCAAGCATGTTTTTTGGCACAAGGACGAAGCCTATTGAAAATAGTTGAAATCGGTCCATTATTTCACCTAGCCCCCATACAACCGTACCTCCCGATTTGAACTTTTTATGCTATAATTACGTCAAATATTCTGTTATCTCTCTAAAAATTGGCACAAATAAGTTTTATACAATTATAAATGATACTGCAGATTTTCGTAAGGATCGACCTATATTTGACCCTAGCCCCCATACAAACCCCCCTTCAAAAAATGACTTAAACGTCTAAAATTGACTTGTAACATTTGTATCGCAATGAAACTCAACAAAACTAACTGTTATTTAGAAATATATCCTTTTCCCAAATTTACCGAGGATCGGCCCATATTTGACCTATATAAAGCCTCATTTAGAAATTTTAGTTTTTTATCAATAAATTGCTTAAATATTTTGGAATTATTGGTAATATTCAACATAAAAGTTTCTTTACAAAAAATAAAAATTTTATAAAAGTAAAAATTGCAAAAATATACTCATGGTGTAGGGTATCATATGGTCGGCCATGCCCGACTATACTTTCCTACTTGTTTTGTTGTTGTTTTTAATACGATTTTTAATATTTTGAAAATAAGATTTTATTGTTTTTGCTAAATTGTGAATGTAATAATGATGTATTATGATGTGCGATACAAAAGGATATTGGTGTTTGACCTGGGAAAACATTAGTGGGACAATAATTCTACATAAATGTTAGTTTTTAGGGATTTTAATGATGGATAAATTTACCGACAGCCAGAAGGCAATTAGGGCGATATCAGGTGATAGAATTTAATCTAAGACCGTATTGGATTGTAAGAAAGCTTTAACTGAATACTCTCCCAGAGGTAAGGTTTACATCATATGGCTACCAGGCCACTCGGGAGTAGTCGGCAACGAAAGAGCGAATGTAATAGCTTTAAAGGGAAGGGAACTCGATGTAGTTAACCTGACAAACGCAAAACCATTCGACGCCATAAAAGCTGAATTAAACATATGAATGAGGGAATCCCATAAGTCCTCTATGGGTTGACCCTGATGAGAGCAAGACGAGAAATTTCCTCAAAATGAGCAAGTCTGAGGTTAGTATGATGGTACGTATTCTAAGTGGACACACAGGATTACGTGTACATCTATACAAAATTGGACGTGCGGATTTAGACGAATGTAGAGCATGTGGAGAGGACAGTGAAACTCTGGAGCACTTTCTTTGCCACTGTCAGGCATTCGTCGATGTTAGATCCAAGTATCTTGGAAGTGATGTTATTCCGGAAATAACATTCTTAACAAATAGTGATTGGAAGATTCTTAGGAATTACGTCCAAGAAACTGAGTTTCTAAACATGGAAAAATAATACATTCAGTGAACATTTTTCTTTTTCACAACAGGCCCGATAGTGGCCTAGGTGTATTTCTTCGGTTTTGATGTAGTATACATCCTCCTATCAACCTAACCCTAACCTAACCTAATGATGGACAAAAACAAAGCCTGTTAAAACATAAGTAGGAAAGTTTAGTTGGTCATGTCGGTACATAATTCAACGTAATAAATGAATCAGTATATCGCTAATATGCATGTGTAGCACTGGGAGGATTTAAAGGGAAGACGCTTTTGTGTTATTCTAACCAATTAGGAAAAAGGCGGTTTAAGAAATATTAGTGTGAAAACTGTAATTGTCTGGTTATATGTACATATGTTTTATAAAAATAGAAAAAAGATGAAACTGGTCAAATACAAATCATGTTTTCTGGGTTAATGGCTACCTATTTGGTTTAGTATTTAATCTTAAATTTCTCTGCTTAAAGGCCTATAGTAGTATAACTTCATGAAATATCTACTATTAAATTCGATTAAAATACATTAAAATTATTATCTTTGGCGAGTGTTATATGGGAGATTTTATACAACATAATCCTGAAGGATGGACTTTTTATACTAAAGACAGCAAAATTAAACGTATTTATTTCTTATAATGATAATATATACCTGTTCCAAGATATCATTCAAATCTAAAGTTTTATTAATTTAATAAAAAATTTAATGACTTCAGAAGTAATGAATTTGGAATCAAATAAAAAGATGAATAACCTATGGTAAAATCATTACTTCTGTAGGCTACAAAGGATTAGTGCGTGAAAGAGAGATTGTTTACGACAAACTGTTCATGAAGGGGCATGGGTGATTGCTGGAGGAATTGGCAGATTGCTAAACATAAGTCTTAATTTAAAACTGGGAGGCGTTTAAAAAAAAACTTGGATGAGAATGAGCAAAAATCAAATAATGAAGAACTCAAACAGTATTTAAGAAAATTGTTTACTAATTTTACTGTCAGAAATGAAAATATCATTTTGTAAGTTTTGAATAGATTTTAATGAACATTTTTGTAGAGGATAATAAAACTTAGATTTCATACTTCTTTCAGGATTAAACTAAAATGTATCACATTTTCTTAAAGAATAGGTTGATCAAAGCAAGTTATACTCATTGATAATAGCAATTGAAGTAATTTTTTGACAGACATATCAACTACGAAAATATGGTTTTTGTAGCATATGTATGTAACCTTTTCTTCAATGGTTCCGGTCGAATTTCGGCCGCGGGGCGAGCTCTAGTTTCCATAATAAGACCTAACCCATATAAAATATCCCCTTCAGAAAATGACTTTAACGCTCATTTTGGCTCAAGAATGGGAGTAAAGCTATGAAATTCTGCATTAATAAGTGCGAGCCAAAAGGTCTCTATCAAATTTTAAACGTTCAGTTTTTAATTGACCCTACCCCCAAATAAGATACCCTTCAGAAAATGACCTTAACACTCAAAAAATAAGCTTCGTATGATCCGAAACCTAGATATCTATTTATCTATTTGTCTATCTATCTATCTATCTATCTATCTATCTATCTATCTATCTATCTATCTATCTATCTATCTATCTATCTATCTATCTATCTATCTATCTAAATATGAAAAAAAAATCAATTTAAAAACAATTGTCTTGAGTTACAAAACATTTATTTTGATAGATATCCCACTCGCATCCCACTAAGCGACCATATAGGTCGCTTAGGAAAAAACTTAAGCTTTCTTAAAAAATAAAAAGGGCTCATTTTGAAAAAATAGTCAAAAATTTTTTTGATTAAAAAAATCATAAATATTTTATTAAACACATTTTGCTAAGAGCAATAGGTAATAAGTTACATGGATGAGAAAAAACACCTGCATGGCCAAAATGTCAAATTTTGACCGCCTCTAACTTAGAAAGTTCACGAGCGATCTTGTTGAAAAATTGTGTCTGAATTACTAACCAATAGAACTAACTATGGTGCAAATATCATCGCGATCGGAAGACATCGATTTCAAAAGCTGGTTCACTTGACGTGAAATGCCCCATAAGTTTGTCGTTCCGTGTATTGCACCAAGAAATATTCATCTAAGACCCAACAAAATATATACATTTATTCTTGGTCCTTGTGAAATTCTGAGTCGATTTAGCTATGCCCGTCTGTCTGTCTGTGTAAAACACGCTCACGTTAAAACTAAGCCAAGGAGATCAACCAAATTTCAAGAAAAAAATTATTGTTATCCTGAGTAGATTGGTATTAAAAATCAGCAAAATCGGCTCACGACGTAAAAAGTTATAAGTAAAAATTTCGGACTACAACGAAAAAAAAAAACTTTTTTTAATTTTAATTATGCTATTTGGATTAAATTCGACACAAAAACATTTTGTCTATATATGAATCAGCCTAAGGTCCACTTCCGAAATTCACTTAAAAGCATATTATTAAGTTATCGAGATAAAATTCAACACCAATTTTTTCCGGATCGGTCCATTATTGGTCACTTTCGAATATCACTTTAACGCACATATTTCATTTGTTACCTAAGCTATCTTGATAAAATTCCGCACAAAAACGTTTTGTCCATATATGAATTACCTTGCGAAATTTTTCCGGGTCGGTCCATTATTGGTCATAGCTCCCATATACGATTCACTGTTGGTCATATCTTCCATATAAGGTCTACTTCTGAAAATCACTTAAACGCACATATTTAATTAATTAAGTCGAGAAAGGTCGTCAATCAAACTATATTAAATTTTAAAACTCTAAATCGAATGTAAACGTTAAATCAGTTTCTCTTTTAAAGAAGAGTTAGTGTTTAATATTAAATAAAATTAATAACATTTTTGAAACTTATTTCAAATATGGAGAGTATAATTGAAATATATAGTCGTAAGTGGTTAATATGGCTCTTTTTCGAAACAATAGCCTTAAACACATTTCACAACGTGTCAAGAGCTGTTAGAGTAACAAAACAGTCTTCTATCTCACTTTACAATCTTCATAGTTAAACTTTTCTCTCCAATTATGAAGTAGGATTGAAAGTTAAAGACTGGCGCTTCTGTTCCACAAGACGATGCGTCTGTAGCAATCAACATTCTATAGCAGGGGTATGATTTCTTTGTGAACATTTCCAATCAAATGAGTCTTACTTTATTCCTACTGTCAGAAATGACAAACTGCTGCTCCAATGGAGACAGTTGCAAACCAACAGACGCTTTTGGATTTCAAGTTATTTTTGGTTCTGTTTTGGATAAAACCAAAGTATACCAAGTAGACCGACTCTCACATATAGGAAATTACTCTAAATATGTATTGTTAACAACACATATTTAGAGTTACCCAGCAGTTCGACAAAGTGTCAATGCATACGAAAAAGACAGTAATTTCCACTAATAGTTAACCACCTGAATGATTGTAATTCGTATGTTGTAGGTCATTGTCACGAATGTACCCTTTGTAATCGACAGTCGTCACTTTAGTGTCTTCTTGGTAAGCGGGAGCAGAGACAGTCTCTTTACTGTCTTCAAGTAACAAGTAAAAGTTGTTTTTTTTTTGTACTTCCGAAAGTAGTTATATTACCCATCTTTTGGAGAAATGATTATTACTTTCTACTAATATGCCACCATTATTGTCCCATAGTATTCTATAGAGTAGACACTTGAAATTTTTAAATTTTAGTTCCATTAATATCTTACCACCTGGCTGACTCCAATTCATATGTTTTTGGTCTTTTGTCACAAATAAACTCTTTGTAATCGAGAATAAAGACAGTCGTCACTTTAGTGTCCCCTTTGTAAGCGAATGCGGAGGCAATCATCTCTTTACTGTCTCCAAGTCATCTAGGGATTAGACTCTTAAAAGTTGTTTTCTTTTTATTGAACATCCAAAAGTAGTTATTTTACCCATCTTTTGGAGAAATGGTTGTTACTTTCTACTAATATGCCACCATCTGGATGACTCAAATTTATATCTTTCGGGTGAATCGTCACATTGATGTCCCATAGTATTCTATAATGTAAATACTAGGGTTGTATAGTTGAAACGAAAAGTCGACTTATTGCATTTTATACAAAGTCGATTTTTCATTTAGTTAAAAGTCGACTTTTTGTATTTTATAAATAGTCGACTTTTTAGTATTTTATAAATAGTCGACTTTTCGACTTTTTTGGACTTTTTGATTTTTTTTTCGAATTTTTGACTATTTTCGACTATTTTTTTACATTTTCCAGTTTTTCTGACTATTTGACTTTTTCGAGTTTTCGACCTTTTTCGATTTTTTTCAACTTTTTATGACTATTTTCAACTTTTTTTCGACTAATTTTTTACTTTTTTCGAGTTTTACCGTCTTTATTAGAATTTTTGACTTTTTTCCACTTTTTAAAATTTTCGATTTTTTTTACTTTTCTCTGCTATTTTCGAGTTTTTGACTTTTGTAATATTTTACGACTTTTATTTACAAAGTCGACTTTTTTCATAGACGATAGTCGAGTTATCAATTTTTTTGGAACAAAATAGTCGACTTCGACTTTTTCGACAAAAAGTCGATTGTTAGGTTATTTGAAGTCGATTTATAGAACCCTTGAAACTTTTAACCTAAATTACCATTATTATCTTACCACCTGTTGGCTCCAATTCGCATGTTTTGGGTCATTCATCAAGAAAAGTAAATCGTCACCATCCTAGAAGACGTCCATGTCCTAGTTTTATAGTAGTAAAAGTAGCGCCAGTTAAATAGCTAGTAATGAGACTGACTTCCAAGAACCCATTTGGATAATACCATCCATTGACCGTCTTTTACTGTCTCTTTGTAGGGTGTAGAGTGACGATTGACTTCCTCGTAGGACAAGCCCATGTTAAAATGGTTGGTCACCTGGGTAGTCAGGTGGCTAGGGGGCACCACAAGTTAAGTGGTCAGTTCGGAACTGTCCCATCGAACTGCTGGGTAGGTACTTTTTCACTAACACATACTTAGAGTTAGATACTGCTGTCAAAGAGTCGGACTACTTGTTATACTTTGGTTAAAACCATACCAAAACATTTAGGAAGGTTTTCTTTTCAACACAATCGAAAGAAATCATCCAACATTTCATAGAAGGAGTTCCAACGTAACGATACCTTTTAAACTAGTTTAAAATATTTCCTATTCCCAGCTTGGATTTGTATTGTCCCTAACTATTTGCTAGCTATTTCGCTTTGTTTAAGAATTGATAGAGCTGGACAGAGAGCTCGTAATGTACTATATATTACGGGCATTGGAATATCCTCCTTCAGCAATATTCTGACATAAATCTTATTTAATTTCGACATAAATATTTGTCTGTAAAAGGGGTCAACAATTGAAGTTGAATGGTTAATAAAGCAGTTGGTATAGAAATCCTCTAACAATCTGGCGTCTGATCTCATAAATTAGGTTCTTTTTCGAATATATTCTTCTTTATTAAGAAAATAGATAGATTGACCACTACCAAATTGGTTTCGCCCATTTCAACGCAAACATTTCAGAAAGTTTCATTTTTTTAGTTTTTTTAAAAAAAAATATTCATCATTTCATAGCAACATTTAACATTGTTTAGAAAATCCCACAATTGACTTAATTTTCGAAAGAGGTTTCGCAGCGGAGTAAGAGGAATGCAATAAATTTCAATGCTACGGTTATTACATCTTACAACGTTGGCAGTAAAATGTGCAGAAAATGTTTAATAATACTGTCAACTTACATATTTTGTCTTGCAATATTTTAGATAATGCTTTTTCTGACAACGTTGCAAAAGAAAATTTGTAAGTTCAGACGATTATTAGACATTTTCTGAACATTTAACTGACAACCGTGTACCACGGCTTTGAGTTTAGTAAAAGTTATAGTTTTGATATTCAATTTAATTATCTTTTTTCGATGTTGTTAATAATGTATAATATAATCGCGCAATTACCTTCTGATTTGCTCCCTTAATATCTGCTTCTTCGTCTGAAACGTTAGATATTTTTTCAGTCGATAGCCAACATTTTGTACAAGGTTCGCATCGAATAATTTTTTATACCCACCATCAAAAAAGCATATCGAAATATTGGTCATAGACATCGAAATACTCCACCTTGTTTGTGCACAAAGCAACTTTGGAAGGCAGCCGTCATCATCCCGATCGAAAAACAAAAGTTTTAAAAGCAAAATTCCTTGACATATCCAATATAAATTTCTGCCAAATTCTTGTTCTCATGAACTGTTTTTCGAAATCGATGAATTTTTTTTAACATTTTTTTTATACTGCTATTAATAGATGACTTTTCTAGATTTTCTACAATTAAATATTTGGATAAATATACATATACATATTTAAATATTCACGGCTGTTATGGAATCCAAGTCAGAATTGGTAATTTATCAGAAATTAAAATCAAATCCGATTTGAATAGGTGTCATGAAATCGTCTTAATTTTGCCTACTTTCGAAAATAAACAAAACCCATATTCGAATCAGCTGTTTTCTTTTGTTTACATTTTTTAGTTTAGTTGAATTTTCAGAAGTTGACGTGTTATACATTTTTTTAAATAATTTACACAAAAAAATTGAAATTTTTGAGGCAGTAGTTGCATTTTTATTGATGGAGGAAGAAAGTTGTCAACGAATTAATCGGAAAATTTTAAGGGATCACAGCAATCCATTGCCAGAATCTGTGTAAGTAGAGATTTTGATTTGGCCGGGAAGTGGTTTTAACACTTTAGTGGTTGGCAGATTCATTGGACAATGCCGTCTGAATAAAGAAGCGTTCGTAATGGTGTTGGACATTGTAAATGAACATTTGTTACCATCAACCATTCCCTGTGTGATTCAACTTGCTGCAACATTGCGATTTTTAGCAGAAGAGTCTTACCAAAGGTCAGTTGGAAACGATTCCACTCATGAGCAAAAATCCGAGCAAAAATGAGCAAAAATCCGAGACAACCTCTGAAAATTTCATAAAAAAATTGTTTAAAAAGCAACAAAAACACTGTACATAGAAAAAGATGTACACGTGTGTGTGTAGATGTAATTGGTTTTATTCAGCTGTGTATTTTTTTGTATGTTTGGAATTCAAACATACAAAATATACACAGCAAAAAAATATGATTTGCATTTTTTGTTAAAATAAAATAATTTTCCCTTTTGTTTTGCAAATATATTTTTTGATGAATAGAAAAAAGTATTTAAAACGTTTTCAATTATATGAGAGTAGATTGTGAGTTATTGTACAATAATTTTTATGCGAATAATGTAAGTTTGAAATTTAAAACTAACACAATTTTTTTCCAAGTGCTTTATAAAACAATTTTTTTACGATAAACAAAAACAAAATCTACGTCTCGTCAATGTTTACCAGCAATGAATCAGAGGTCGAAGTCGACCGGCTTCGAGTCGAAGCTTAGCCGCCGCCGAACTATATATAGTTGCTTGAGCCGCCGCCGAACCATTCGGCTTAAATCGACTCAAATTTTTTTAATGTTTTTATTAACTAGACTGTAAGATCAATTATGTTTAAAATACACTATGGTGAAGGGTATATAAGATTCGGCACAGCCGAATATAGCACTCTTACTTGTTTCCATTAATATCTTACCACCTGTTGGCTCCAATTCGCATGTTTTGGGTCATTCATCAGTAAATCGTCACCATCCTAGAACACGTCCATGTCCTAGTTTTATAGCAGTAAAAGTAGCGCCAGTTAAATAGCTAGTAATTAGACTGACTTCCAAGAACCCATTTGGATAATACCATCCATTGACCGTCTTTTACTGTCTCTTTGTAGGGTATAGAGTGACGATTGCCTTCCTCGTAGGACAAGCCCATGTTAAAATGGTTGTTCACCTGGGTAGTCAGGTGGCTAGGGGCCACCACAAGTTAAGTGGTCAGTTCGGAACTGTCCCATCGAACTGCTGGGTAGGTACTTTTTCACTAACACATACTTAGAGTTAGATACTGCTGTCAAAGAGTCGGACTACTTGTTATACTTTGGTTAAAACCATACCAAAACATTTAGGAAGGTTTTCTTTTCAACACAATCGAAAGAAATCATCCAACATTTCATAGAAGGAGTTCCAACGTAACGATACTTTTAAAACTAGTTTAAAATATTTCCTATTCCCAGCTTGGATTTGTATTGTCCCTAACTATTTGCTAGCTATTTTGCTTTGTTTAAGAATTGATAGAGCTGAACAGAGAAATTAGGTTCTTTTTCGAATATATTCTTCTTTATTAAGAAAATAGATAGATTGACCACTACCAAATTGGTTTCGCCCATTTCAACGCAAACATTTCAGAAAGTTTCATTTTTTTAGTTTTTTTTTTTTTTTTAAATATTCATCATTTCATAGCAACATTTAACATTGTTTAGAAAATCCCACAATTGACTTAATTTTCGAAAGAGGTTTCGCAGCGGAGTAAGAGGAATGCAATAAATTTCAATGCTACGGTTATTACATCTTACAACGTTGGCAGTAAAATGTGCAGAAAATGTCTAATAATACTGTCAACTTACATATTTTGTCTTGCAATAATTTAGATAATGCTTTTTCTGACAACGTTGCAAAAGAAAATTTGTAAGTTCAGACGATTATTAGACATTTTCTGAACATTTAACTGACAACCGTGTACCACGGCTTTGAGTTTAGTAAAAGTTATAGTTTTGATATTCAATTTAATTATCTTTTTTCGATGTTGTTAATAATGTATAATATAATCGCGCAATTACCTTCTGATTTGCTCCCTTAATATCTGCTTCTTCGTCTGAAACGTTAGATATTTTTTCAGTCGATAGCCAACATTTTGTACAAGGTTCGCATCGAATAATTTTTTATACCCACCATCAAAAAAGCATATCGAAATATTGGTCATAGACATCGAAATACTCCACCTTGTTTGTACACAAAGCAACTTTGGAAGGCAGCCGTCATCATCCCGATCGAAAAACAAAAGTTTTAAAAGCAAAATTCCTTGACATATCCAATATAAATTTCTGCCAAATTCTTGTTCTCATGAACTGTTTTTCGAAATCGATGAATTTTTTTTAACATTTTTTTATACTGCTATTAATAGATGACTTTTCTAGATTTTCTACAATTAAATATTTGGATAAATATACATACATATTTAAATATTCACGGCTGTTATGGAATCCAAGTCAGAATTGGTAATTTATCAAAAATTAAAATCAATTCCGATTTGAATAGGTGTCATAAAATAAACAAAACCCATATTCGAATCAGCTGTTTTCTTTTGTTTACATTTTTTAGTTTAGTTAAATTTTCAGAAGTTAACGTATTTTACATTTTTTTAAAATAATTTATACAAAAAAATAGAAATGTTTGATGCAGTAGTTGCGTTTTTATTGTTGGAGGAAGAAAGTTGTCAACGAATTAATCGGAAAATTTTAAGGGATCACAGCAATCCATTGGAATTGCCAGAATCTGTGTAAGTAGAGATTTTGATTTGGCCGGGAAGTGGTTTTAACACTTTAGTGGTTGGCAGATTCATTGGACAATGCCGTCTGAATAAAGAAGCGTTCGTAATGGTGTTGGACATTGTAAATGAACATTTGTTACCATCAACCATTCCCTGTGTGATTCAACTTGCTGCAACATTGCGATTTTTAGCAGAAGAGTCTTACCAAAGGTCAGTTGGAAACGATTCCACTATAAGTTTAAGCAGGTAAACAAATAGTTTACCTTTTTCCACACATTAACATCCTTATTCGGCGGACCAGCATCCAACTTGATATTTCAAATAATAATTAAATTTTGTTTTTTATACCCTTCACCTTCGTGAGAAGGGTATATATAAGTTTGTCATTCCGTTTGTAATTTCTATAATATAATTTTCCGACCCTATAAAGTATATATATTCTTGATCCTTATAGATAGCGGAGACTATTAAGCCATGTCCGTCTGTCTGTCCGTCTGTCTGTCTGTCTGTCTGTTGAAATCAGTTTTTAGATTACCCCAGATATCGGCGAGATCCGAATCTTCAATAATTCTATTAGACATGCTTTCGAGAAGATCGCTATTTAAAATCAGCAAAATCGGTCGGTAAATAACGGAGATATGAGCAAAAATCCGAGACAACCTCTGAAAATTTCATAAAAAAATTGTTTAAAAAGCAACAAAAACACTGTACATAGAAAAAGATGTACACGTGTGTGTGTAGATGTATTTGGTTTTATTCAGCTGTGTATTTTTTTGTATGTTTGGAATTCAAACATACAAAATATACACAGCAAAAAAATATGATTTGCATTTTTTGTTAAAATAAAATAATTTTCCCTTTTGTTTTGCAAATATATTTTTTGATGAATAGAAAAAAGTATTTAAAACGTTTTCAATTATATGAGAGTAGATTGTGAGTTATTGTACAATAATTTTTATGCGAATAATGTAAGTTTGAAATTTAAAACTAACACAATTTTTTTCCAAGTGCTTTATAAAACAATTTTTTTTACGATAAACAAAAACAAAATCTACGTCTCGTCAATGTTTACCAGCAATGAATCAGAGGTCGAAGTCGACCGGCTTCGAGTCGAAGCTTAGCCGCCGCCGAACTATATTTAGTTGCTTGAGCCGCCGCCGAAATATTCGGCTTAAATCGACTCAAATTTTTTTAATGTTTTTATTAACTAGACTGTAAGATCAATTATGTTTAAAATACACTATGGTGAAGGGTATATAAGATTCGGCACAGCCGAATATAGCACTCTTACTTGTTATATTCTTTATTTGCAATCTGTTTATAAAACAGTAAGTTTATAAATAACAGCTGTTATTGCATCATATTATAACGACAAACAACACATACATATGTACAGTTTACATTGAACACATATAGAATTATTTCAATAATTTATTTATAATGCAATTTTTTATCGAAGGTCACAATAATTTTTGATCTCTTTCCTCAACTATCACGTATTAAATATGAATAACGCCGTCAAACTTATTAAAACTGTATGAGGGACCTACTGGTCCCTCAGCGGCGGGAAGGATTAAAATTGTAGTTTTTATTAAATATCCTAGAAAAACCAGAATCCTGACATATGAATCCTAAGAAGAAATTGTGAAAAAAAACTGTATATGATAATTGTCAAACATGAAGCTGGATGTCCACACCGCGAGTACTATGTCTTCTTGTATTCTACACTTCTGTCAAAAAAGAAGAATCAATTTAGACGTGGTCCACACTAGGAAACCATTGTTGAGAAACTTTTTCTTAATTCTCTTTTGAAGTTTCCTTAATGTTCACACATAGAAACCTTTGTTTCGGAAACTACGTATTAAATGCATTAATTTGTTGTTGTACGAATGAGAAGAATAAGACCTGGTTCACACTAGGAAACTTTTTTGGGAAACTTTTGAGTTTCCGAATGAGAACCAAGTCTAACAAAACAAGTTTCCGAGTACGAGAAACTCCGCACCGCGAGAGAGATAGATGATATTCTTTCCCTTTCTCTCTTACGCAAAATCAAAATTTACCGTAAAAAGTTTCCTAGTGTGGACCGGCGGTTACTTGTATGCTGCAAGTTACAAGTACTAAAGCGTAGAGTACATTTAAAGTAGATCTAAAAATCGTTTTCTTCAAATTTGTGTTAACTTTAAAGTACCAAAAAGTCCCTTTTTATATGTTCCCATATAAATACTTAATGAATGAAATTTGCTCATGAAATAATTGATAACTGTAGTAGCATTGACGCCGCAGATGATACCCTTCACCAAGTATGTTTTTATTTATTTTGTATCTCTGCACACATGTCACACATAACATACACACAAACAAATATAAACTGTAGCAGAAAGAAATATTAACCGTTGTACTGTAATACCACCGTCAAACTGTATTACCACCCTCAAACAAATATGATAAATATGTTTTTATGCTTTTATTTATATTTTGTTGAGGAAATTTTCAGAGGTAGTCTCAGATTTTTACCCATATCTCAGTTATTTATGGACCGATTTTGCTTATTTTCAATAGGAAACTTCTCGAAAGCATTTCTGACAGAATTATTGAAGATCTCGAAGATATCTGAAGTCTTCAGAAAATTGATTTCAACAGACATACGCACATAGCTTAATCGACTCCGCTATCTATAAGGATCCAGAATATATATACTTTATAGGGTCGGAAAATTATATTATAGAAATTACAAACGGAATGACAAACTGATATATACTCTTCTCACGAAGGTGAAGAGTATAAAAAAAACACAACAACATGGAAATGTCAAAACAATTTTTGTATGAAATTATGAAATATAAGAAACGTTTAGAATTGATGACGAATGTGACATTTAGATGTACGTACATACATACATATGTAAATAATATTCTATTGCATCTGAGTCCGAATTCAATTCAAAAAATGATTCAAATGTTGGGAATTACTTTGCATTAGAAGACATTTTAGTTTCTAAATTAATCATTCAAAGAAACACCAATTTCATCAAAGAAACTGACTTCTAACAGAAAATATAAAGACATAAATGAAATAATTCAATTTAAAATACTTCCACGCTTCTTCTAGTAATGCCATGCTGCATTATAACTAATGTCAATTTTGCTTACGTCTTTGCAATAAGCAGATCTTTGCCCATTTCATGCATTACATTCTTGCAGTGTTGAATGAACATTATTGGTCACTAAAATAAGGGCTCCAAGTTTGTACTTCCTGGTACTATTTGTGATGATATTAATTCGTTAATTTTTCTTAAAAATTTTGTTTGATCTTCTAATGCAAGACCGATTGGTTCCTCAATTCTGTAAGACAATATTGGACGAATTTTCTCCCTCATACATTTAAGTATTTGTTTTTGATTTCAGGAAGTTAAGAATGGTTGTTGTCTGTAATAAAAACTTTTAATAACGTAATATATTTGATTCATTAAAAATATTGTGGCAGTTTCAAAACATCAAAGTTTCCAACATCGCCCAGATAGTAAGATCTGGTCCACACTAGGAAACTTTTGTTGAGAATCTTATTCTTCTCATTCGTACAACAGTTTACAGAAGGATAATTGTTCTTTAGAACGATAATTGTTCTTTAGAATGATACTCGGTTCCTTGATCACAGCGTAGAATAGAATTCTTTTTAGAGCTTCATATTCTTTAAATTTCTCAAAGACTTTGGATTTCTTTTTCAACAAGTAAATTATCGCAAAATGAGTATATTCGTTAATGAATGACACAAAATATTAGGACTAATAGGACCACATACGCACTATGGATTCTTTCAAGTACACGATTAGATCGCTTACGTAAACCATCAAATGGATCACGACTTTGTTTTCCTTTTATACAAATGTCACATAAACCAAATTGCTTTACATTACCGATGTCCAAAACGACTCATCAACTCAAGACTTTGTTGGTTTATATGACCTAATCTACTATGCCATAATTTTCCTTCATCACGAGCACACAAATTTACAGATCGAAATTTATTAAATTTAAACATTACCTTTCAATTCTGCTAAAGCTAACTTACTACCTCTATACAAAATTATTGCTCTATATTTTCATTAAAAACTACTTCAAAACCAGTTTTCGATAATCTTCTAACAGATAATAAGTTCTCCCTTAGATTTGGCATGTACAAAACATCAAGTTCACTTGCTTTCAAAATAGTACTGGTATTGAATAATTTTCGATCATTTACCAAATGATCACTCGATCCCGAATCCAAAATAAAATGCATATTATTGACCATAAAGCATATAGGAATATCATTAT
Organism: Lucilia cuprina; assembly: GCF_022045245.1. Taxonomy (NCBI): domain Eukaryota; kingdom Metazoa; phylum Arthropoda; class Insecta; order Diptera; family Calliphoridae; genus Lucilia; species Lucilia cuprina. Next base: position 10,564,580 of record NC_060951.1, read on the forward strand.
CTTCTTCAAATTCCACAATCTTAGCATCTTGATGATTGTTCTTAGCATGGCATACCATATTAGCTTCTCTTTTGAATCTGAAATATACTTTCATATGGCCTCTCTTAGCGCAGTTATGGCATTATCCATTAAATTTTAAAAATTTATTTTTCTTGGCCGCAAAAACAGTACCACCTTTATTGTCATCAGCTGCATCATTATGATCATACCTATTTCTCTCTTATGCCAGCAATTGTCAATTCTTCTTCCTTTATATTCTCCAAAGCAGTTACCAAAGGATCATAGCTATCAGGAAGACTTACAAATAGCTGCGAAACCAAGTCGCACTCTACTCCAGCCGATTTCAGTTGTCTCACCAAGCTATCAAATTCAACGATTGCGGTCTTTCATTTTTATACCCTACACCACTATAGTGGGGAGGGTATTATGCGTTCGTGCTGAAATTTGTAACGCCCAAAAATATTGGTCCTAGACGCACCTTAAAGTATACCAATCGCCTTACTTTCTGAGTCGATTTAGGTACGTCCGTCTGTCCGTCCGTCCGTCTGTCTGTGTGTCCATATAAACCTTGTGCACACGCTACAGGTCGCAATTTTCAAGATAATTTGATGAAATTTGGCACATACTCATTTTTTGGTTCAAGGACGAACGCTATTGAAAATGGTAGAAATCGGTCCCTTATTTCTTCTAGCCCCCATACAACCGAACCCCCCGAATCGAGCCTTTAGGCTCATAATTACGTTAAATGTATTATATTGTCAGCAAAAATCAACAAAAATTAGTTTTATAGAACAATAAATGACAATACTAACTGTTATAGTGATCGGGCCTCATTTGACCCTAGCCCCCATACAAACTTCCCTTCAGATAATGACTTGTAGGTCAAAATTATATATATGCTAATAAAATTATTATAATTGTTAATAAAACGGTTAAAATCTACATAAATGACTTTAAAATAGACGTTAATTCATATACCAAAATTTATAAGGATAGGCCCATATTTACCCCTTCTCCCCTATGAGCCCTCTTGCAGAAAATCTCTTTTTGGTAGGCAATGTCCGACTATAAATTCATACTTGTATCCTGCGATAATTTTAAGCTGGCTAGTTTCTTTCGTATAATCGTTTGACTTGTAGATGATTTAACAGCAAATACATCCTTCAATGCGTTCCACATAGCTTTTGATGTAGACTTATCACGTACATAGTCCAAATAATTGTCGGATATACAGCTTACCAACACCGATTTCCTCTTTTTATCTTTTTCCATATATTTTCTGATTTGAGCTTCAGTCGCGTTTACCGGTAGACTTGATTCAACTGCTTGATTTTTGATATATTTAGACTAAATTGCAGATTAAGACTTTTAACTATAATATAGACTAGACTAATAACTGTATTATAGAGAACCTTTAAGACTAGACTATTTACTACAATATAGATAACACTATAGACTAAATTACACCATAGACAAGACTATAGACTAAATTATAAGACTTGTTTATAGACTGGATTATACAACTATAATATAAACTAGACTAAACACTATAGACTAAAGTACGACATAGACCAAACTATCGATTAGACTAGACTATATACAACACTATAGTTGAAATAATTTCCAATTCCTATATTGTATTAGGTGTAATCATGAGTCATAATGTCCATGTAAGTTATGTCACACAAAAAAAAGTAATAGTGTCCATTGACATAACACGTCCACACTCAAAAGTCTCATAATATTTATGGACATTGAGACGCTTTTAAAACATAAATCTATTCGATATTTTTTTTGTCAAATTTGGGAGTGGGAGATTTACTTGGCTGGTCCAAAAGGATAAAACGCTACCAATAATTTCAATCTAAAGTTCCAAACATTTGAGTATTCTGTGGTCTAAGCCATTAAAACATAACCTCACTTGAGGTGAAACGAAAGCACGAGGTTAATGTAGACAACATATAACTTTGAACACTTATGTGAAGTATTACACTACACCAGTGCGAGCGAGACGCAAAACTATCGAAAGCCAGGCAACAAACACAAGCCTGAACGCGTTTATGAAATAATCGCGATGACGCGAGAGTTGTTTCCCAACTCAGACCTGAATTATGACTGTATTGGATAATTTGTTATAGGATTTAAAAAAGTGACAGTCTTATTTTGGATAAAATTGAATGTAACTTCAGTGTACATAATATTGGTATGATTGAAAAAACTGTTCTGGATATGACTTTGGTCAAGACTTACTAAGTAACTGGTTAACTTTGCCCAACGATGAAAAACTTCCAAATGACATAATCAAATTTCCTTTTTATTTTGTTGGAAATTAAGATTTCCCATTTTAATATCACGTCATTTTATGCGACCCTATGATGGTAGAGATCTTCCAACTGACAAGCGCTATTTTAATAAGCTCCAGCTAGAAGAGTGATAGAAAATAGCTTCGGACTTTTGGCTAGTAAATTTTGTATTTATTACATCGTTATATATGCAATACCAGAAACTGCATAATCCTTTGTCCTTAGTACCGTTGTTCTTAACAATGTCATAATAAAGACAAAACTCACTTCCACTATATCACGAGTCATAAAATTCAATATTTAAGAAATAATCTTAAAGATTTATAATATGGACTAAAATAAATTAATCTAAACTCAAAAATGAACACATATTCACAAACTGTTTAATAATTACACCCTACACCACTTTAGTGGGAAGGGTATATTGAGTTTGTGCTGATGTTTGTAACATACAAAAGTATTCTTCCTATACCCTCCATAAAGTATACCAATCGGCTTAGAATCGTTTTCCGAGTCGATTTATCTATTTCCGTCTGTCTGGCTGGCTGGCTGTCCATGTAAACCTTGTGCTTGCGCAATTTTTAAGATAATTTTATGAAATTTGGCACACACTCTTTTTTTGGCCCAAGAACGAAGCCTATTTAAAATGGAAAGTTGCTGAACTTTTCGGGGTAGACGCGTTGCAAACCCATTGTTCTTACCTACGGGTAAATTGGTTAGCTTTGAGTGGACAGAACCCTTAACATACCCTTATATACCAATGGTATCACTTGTATAAGATTTCTTTTATCCATCACCCTTCAACCAAGCTCACTTCTCATTTAAACGACACACTCATTGAGAACAACATCCGGGTGGGTAAGTTCTCTATAACCCTACATCTATCTCGTATAATATACATTTAACACCAACTCATTTTCAACATCTGTTCCCAATTACTCCTCTACTGGGTATCTGTTGTCTGGCAGTTCTGTACGTATCCCTAAATATAAACATATCCATGATTCAAACTTTTAACCAACATTCAACTTAGGTCCTTGACAGCAGAACAGTCTGATTATAGAATAGACCGTAGACTAGACACCAACACCAACTCATTTTCAACACCAACACCAACTCATTTTCAACTAGACACCAACACCAACTCATTTTCAACATCTGTTCCCAATCACTTCTCTACTAGGTATCTGTTGTCTGGCAGTTCTGTACTTATCCCTAAATATAAACTTATCCATGATTCAAACTTTTAACCAACATTCAACTTAGGTCCTTGACAGCAGAACAGTCTGATTATAGAATAGACCGTAGACTAGACTATAGACCACACTATATTATAGACTATACTAAAACTATTCCAGACGACGTCGTAATACTTTTAAAGAGAATGGATTAAAATTACTTGTGTAATAGAGCTAAGGAAGCTCTAAATACGGAATTGAGCTGGGCTCAACAGAGAGGCCTCAATTTTAATCCGGCGAAGGCGGAAATCTGTCTTTTTACAAGATAAAATTTTCGACGTATATTGAACCTTGCTTCCTGGGTAAGAAGATAACGGTGATAGACATAGTTAAGTACTTAGGTATAATCCTCGTCCGGAAATTAAAACAAGTATGAATGTATAGTCGGGTGTAGCCGACTATATAATACCCTATACCTGTCAGTATGTATGTTAAAAATGGGGATTATTTAAAAAATAAAGCATTTGGTTTGTTTTTTTTAACTTTATTTCGGAGTATTTTTACTTTTATTTTGGCAAAAAAAGATTTAAAAGGGAGTAGGGCAAAATATGGCCCTATCCTTAAAAATGTTGGTAGGGGGAGTTAAGTCTTAGTGTTTGTAAGTGAATTTTGACCTTTAAGTCATTTTCTGAAGGGGAGTTTGTATGGGGGCTAGGGTCAAATGAAGCCCGATCATTACAAAAATCGGTAGTGTCATTTAAAGTTCTATAAAACTAAGTTTTGTCGACTTTTGTTAACATAATAGATCATTTAAATTAATTATAAGCCAAAAGGCCCTATTTGGGGGTACGGTTGTATGGGGTCTAGTCGAAATAATGGACCGATTTTAACCATTTCAATAGGTTTCGTCCCTGGGCCAAAAGAAGCGTGTGTGCCAAATTTCATCTAATTATCTTCAAAATTGCGGCCTGTACCTTGCGGCCTTCATCTAATTATCTTCAAAATTGCGGCCTGTACCTTGCGCACAAGGTTTACATGGACAGCCAGCCAGCCGGCCAGACGGACGGACGGACGGACGGACGGACATAGCTTAATCGACTCAGAAAATGATTCTAAGACTATACTTTAAGGTGGGTATTGGACATGGATATGTTACAAACATCAGCACTAACCCAATATACCCTCCCTACTAAAGTGGTGTAGGATATAATGAAGACACCACATAGAGGAGAACTATTAGAAAATTTACTGCCATGTTTACTACTTTAACTTCCACCCATTGAAACATATTTATTAATTAAGATATAAGATTAACACGTCGACAATGTATACTTGACACATTGGAAGATTATACACAATCATCGGCCTTGCCTGATCGCATACCTGACGCAGAGTATATCGAAAACTTTGAAATGCTGATCCCAGATAGAATGTCTTGGCCAAGCGGAAAACTAGAGCAAATACCAGCAGGAATCCGTATTTACACGAATAGCACTAAATTAAGGGATAAAGAAATATATACAAGCTTCCAGGCAGAAGCCCAAGCAATAACTGAATGTGTAAATATGGCGCTCACAGCCCTTAATATATTTACCGACAACCATATAGGTACTTGGCCATTTAGAAGTAGTCGGCAATGAAAGGTCGAATGTAATAGCTTTAAAGTGAAGGGAGCTCGAGGTAGTTAACCTGACAAACGCTTAACCATTCGATGCAACAATAGCTGAATTAAAAATATGGGTGAAAGAATTACATAAGGTCTCTTGGAAACATGAAACCACAAAGATCCACTGGAGTGGTCTGATGAGAAAAAGAAGAGAAGAAGTCAGTATGGCGGATAAATGCAGATTCTGATAAAAGTAAATCTTAGCAATTACTTGAAAAAAGCGCACAGAAGGCCCGACAGTGAGCTAGATGTATTTCTTCGGATTTGATGTACTAAATATCCTCCTATCTACTTACCTACCTAAAACTAGTCTATAGTCTAATTTATAATAGAGTCCGTAGTTTAATCCACAGTATTGTCTATAGTTTATTGTTTTATAAAGTCTGTAGTCTAGTTTGTAGTAGTCTAGTTTATAATCCAATACTAATAATACTGTCTAAGTAAGTCTAAGTAATTCTAGTCTATAGTCCAGTAGAAAGCCTAAACCATAGACCCTACTACATACTAGACTATACTATTAACTAGACCATATATTAGTATATAAATCTTATCACATAATATTTATTATTTTTTTGCAACACTTTTAATCAATATAAAATCCCCCAAAAAAATTAATATTTTACAACCGAAAAAAATATTTTGGCCAGCTCGCCTTTCGGCAGAAAGCACTGCCTCATATCTTAAATATGCTTTAATATTTGCCAACGTTTCTAGATCCTTCGTTTAAGTAGTACTCATGACACCATTTATACATAAGCTGCATTTATGGTGAATACTTACACTTTTTGTTCAAAATATATACTAGATTATTGATACATAGGATTGCTAGGATTGGTCAAAATTACACTCTATAAAGCAAATGTGTCATATTAGGACTCAAACACCATTTCATGCCTATAAACTTCATACATATCGGCAAGCACCGTTGTGGTTTGTTGATATGCTTTGTTGATTTTTAGACTTAAGACTATAGACGAGACTACAGACTAGATTACAAACTTGTCTATTGACTAGACTGGCTGTAGATTAGACTTACTATATTGTTATAATTACTTTTGTTAAAATATTATAATTTTAATACAAGGATAAATATATTCAAACATGTCCTTGCGTTTTTACATTTACATTTTTTCTATAGTATTCCTTCACTAAAAGTCGCTTATAATGTCATGAAATATAAAAAATCAATGTGGGACAATAAGGAAATCTGAAGAAAATCAGCATTTAATGCCGCAGACTAGACTATAGACTGAATGTCGAATAAACTATACACTTGGTCACAAAGTATACTATATGATGTACTATAAATAAGACTATCGACAAGTATTTAGAATATACTATAGACTAACTACAGACTAGACTATAGACTTTACCAAACCATAGACAATACTACAAATTTAACAATAGACTAAACTTAAGACTACATAACAGACTAAAATATACCACAGACTAAAACATAGACTAGACTCTAGAAAAGACTAGACCATAGACTAGACTATAAAGTGCACTATAAACTAGACTATATACTTGACTATAAACTATACCATAGACTAGACTATAAAGTGGACTTTAGACTAGATAATAGACTAGAATATACTATAGACTAAATCATAGACTAGACTGTAGACTACAGACTAGACTATTAAGTGGACTATATACTAAGCCATACACTAGATAAAAGACTAGATTATAAACTAGACTATAGACCAGACCATAGACTAGACTATAGAAAGGATCATAGACTAGACTATAGACTATACCTTAGACTACAATATACTATAGACTAGACTATAGAGTGAACTATAGACTAAACTATATGATATAGACTAGAGTATAAACTAGACTATATACAAGACCATAGACTAGATTATAGAAAAGATCATAGACTAAAACATTGACTACTATAGACTACACTTTAGACTATTGACTAGACTGCAGACTATTAGATAATAGACTAGAACATAGACTAGACTCTAGAATACACTATAGACTAGACTATCGGCTAGACTTTAGATTTGATAATAGACTAGAATATGGACTAGAACATAGACTAGACTCTAGACTAGACTATAGACTAGACTATAGACTAGACTATAGACTAGACTATAGACTAGACTATAGACTAGACTATAGACTAGACTATAGACTAGAC
>NC_060951.1:10571978-10696100 GCF_022045245.1 Lucilia cuprina
AATTGCCAATTATCATACCCACAACCGTTAAATTGCGGAATACCGTTTGTCAATTCTTTATTTTCGCCCATAACTATTGACTTCAAGTATTTATATTATTTAATAAAAAAAAATTCAGACATTTATTTGTCAAGTCTTAGATTTGGAAAGAACAAAATTTTTCATAAAATTTTCATACATAAACATATTTAGAAACGATTGCTATATTCATTTTAAAACAAGTTACATTTCAATAACTAGACTACAGACTAGAGTATAAACTGGACTATAGACTAGACAATAGTATAGACTAGAACATAGTTTAAATCATAGACTACACTATAGATTACACTCTAGACTAGACCTTACACTAGACTATAGAATAGAACATTGATTACTATAGACTAGACTATAAACAAAAGTATAAGCTTTAAACAATATAAAGACTAGACAATAGACTAGACTATAAAGTAGACTATACTAGTATATAGACTAGAACATAGATTAGACTTTATATTAGACTACAGACTAGACTAGAACATAGATTAAAGTATAGACTAGACTAGATCATAGAATATAATATACCATACTATAGAGTAGGCTAAAGAAACATTTCTATTCGTATTAAGATTCCTTACGATGTTAAGTATTTCGTTATGAGACTTCAATTCGAGCTTAAAAATCTGTTGTCATACATACGCGGGACAAAATGGCGGATGTACTGTTGTATGTATATATATTGAAGTCTATATGGTCTCTGTATGATGCTTTGTTCTAGCGTTCATATGGAGCCGATAAGAACCTCGAATCGAGGCAACTTGTCGCTGCTTCTAGATCTAGCTTACTGTTATAGTATGCAATAAGAAACCGGCAATCAAGACTTGTTCTCGTATACAATGATTATTGCAGCAATTGACATGATATCTGTCATTCACTGATATTAGGAAACGATATTTTGATTATGTCTTTTTGAATGGGAGAACTTTCTGAGGGAAATCTTACTTCCTAAATGGAAATGGTTGCTTTAACTCTGGAATTACCAGAAAATTACTTAAAGATCATTAGGATATAACAACCAGATCATAATTAGATGGACCTGCTAAGTGAGCTGCTCATTGAGTGACCAACCATTATACATGATACACATAATCAATTCTTGAATAAAAAACTGAAACATTTATAAACTAAAAATAATTAATGACTAAAATAGCAATAAAAATTCTAAAATAAATTTGTTTTACAAATAAAAATATGCAAATACTTGAACATTGTATTATTGTACTTAGCGAGCAAAAATAATTAATTATTGATTTAATTTCAATAAATCAATAATAAATAAAACAAAATGAAAGTTTTCTATAGTTAATGATCAAAGTCAAACTAAGTATCTTCATAGTACACAAACACTTGATTATAAACACGTACATACAACATAAATAAATAGTACGAATGTGAAATGACCTCGTTTTAAGCCAAATTAAATATAAATAAAAACGACTAAAAAAAATAAACGACGACACAAACACAATCATAAACGACAGACAGACATAACTAACAGAGACGAAGAAACAAAAATTGTCACAAAGAAAACAAAGGCAAAAAGGCCAACAACTAATGGCAATAACCAAAAAAAAAATTGCATAAAATATGGTCGCTGTTGAAGACTTCGTCATTGTACGTTTGTTAGTTCGTCTTTTAAAGCAGGAAGAAATATACACAAGGAAACAAGAAAACATGTCCTTGAACACAAAAATATCAATAAATTTTAAGGATTTTCTGTAAAGTTTTTCTGGTAATCAATTACATTGTTTAACAAAAACCAAACAAAAATCATGACATTGCTGCTGTTGTTGTTTGCCTAAAATATTAATTAAATATTTGTCTAATCGCTGGCTTTTGTTTGGGGTTTTTGGGAGTCGACCATGTTTTCTTTAAACTCAAAAAATTTCGTATTTTATATTTTCTAAAGTATTTTAATGAATTACAATAAAAAAAAATATACATAGATATAGAAAAACAACAAATGCCGCTAAACAACAACAGCTGTTCTTTTATTGTTGTTGTTTTTTTTTGGAAATATAAGGAGAATAAGAGTATATAAATCAACTGAATAAAACCCGAAGTTGCATGAAGAGAAACAACACGAAGTCATTTATAGTCGTATTTTGTTATTGTGTGCCATAGTGATTTAGTGAGGCCAAACGCCGCTTCGCATTAACAACATTGCAAATGAAGAGTTTAGTTCTGTTTTCAACCCCGACGAAGTGGGTTTACTAACGTCGCGTTTGTTGTTTACAAAATTGAAAGAAACAAAAAAAAAAAGAAAACAAAAGCAAATTAAAAGAATGTTTGAGAATATTTAAACAAATACAACACTAAACCTAAAGAGAAACTTAACAGAGATGTTAGTATAACTAAAGAGTAGAATCACACATTTGATATTACAGTTAACATGCCTGTACTAACAGCTCTGTTGTTAGTTAGTTGGTTGGTTGAAGGAAGAAGAGTGTGTGAGCGAAAGAGTGGAGAGCCATTTTCTTTAACAGTTTCATATTTTCTTGTGTGTGTTTTGTGTTCTGTTTTATTATTATTTTTTTCAGTTTTTGACAGATTTTATTTTATTACGCGAGTGTGTAGTAAAAGACGACGTGCATTTATTAACGCAAGTGAAAAAAATTTTCTTTTGCTTTTCTTTTTTTTTCGCTAAGTTTTACAATAAAATTTGTTATTGGAAAGTAATTAAACAGGAAAATAAAATGTAACTAATAAAGTTTCCAAGAAAATTTGCCAAAAATACAAACAAGTTTTATAATTTTAATGAAGTTTTTTTTCCAAATTGCTTTTATTACAATATTCGTGTTTAATTTGTAGTGGATACATTACGTTCGTTGCAATGTCGTGTTATATTTGGCAAATTGCTTTCTCTTAATTAGTATTGTTTATTTTGTACTTGGTGTTAAGAAAAATTAAGAAAATCTAGTTCCAGCAGAGTTGTATATGGGAAAGTGAATTTTCTTTAATTTCTATAGAGCCTTCATATTTTTTTATGTTCTGTTTTTTGCTTTCATTATTTATCGGGTGTTGTATTTTTTCTTCAATTTTTAGTTGCTAGTCGTGTTTCTTTGGTTACGTTTTGTGTTATTTTTTTGTTTTCTTCTTTTTTTCTATATATGCTTTGCTCGTTTCTCATTCGTTTGCCAATTACGTTGACGACTAAAGACACATCGTTAATTTCCGTTTTGTTGCGTTTCCTTTTCATATTAAAAACAATAATATATATTATTTTCTTTAGTTTGTTTTATTTATTTTTCATTTCAAATTTATATTTTATCAAAAAACATGGCTGCTAAACATTTAATAAAATAAACAATATATACTCTTAACACACTCACTCACTCTCTCTCTCATTCTTCGTTACAATCTAATACTCTCATAAGAAGAAAAAAAAACTCTTTAATTAAACAAAATCAAAATAATATTAAGCAAATATTTATTATTTTGCTAATATTAGCAAGTGTCAGTTATAATAATTTAAATAAATAAAAGTGCCTAACTAATTAATAAATTTCTTACTCTCTTTCTCTCTATAACAACTATTTAGATAAAACTACTTTCATTTGTTAATGTTTAATACAAAAAAGAGAAATATGCAAATTTTATTATAAATTTTATTTTGTGCAAAATATGTTTTAAACAAAAGTTTCAAAGAAAAAAACAAAATCAAACTAAACCAATATTAAAACTTCATATTTATTACAAATAAAAAAAAAACTCATCAACAAATAATTTGTGACATTATTAAGAAAGAAAAACTAAATAATAAATGTCAATTGTCAAGTTATACAGTTGTTTCCTATTACTGTTTATAAGGCTGTCATAAACAGACAGCGCGTATGTGTGTGAGTGCGCGAATTGTTTTGATTTTTCTTCTTAATTTTTTTTGTATGTGTTTTCCCCATTTTGCTTCCTATTGTTTTTTGGGGAAAAATCTTTTGTTAATGAAATCAAAACCAACAACAGCAAGAAGAAGAAGCATTACATATGTTGCTCTAAAGCATAATTAAGGATTACAATACTGTTTTTTTTTTTGGGAAAACAAGGAGAACAATAACAAAAGTACTATATAACAAAAAAATGGTGAGTACTTGAGAAAATTAATTTTTATACTTATTGTATGGTTATGCAATTAAATTGCAATTTTCCTTAATATTCTAATTGGATTTTTTTTAATTATTTGTTTATATCTAATAAATCAATTTGAATTTACAAATTGTACAAAATAACAGTAAAAATTTTACTTTTTATTAAACTAGATAAACTACATACTAATCTATTAGAAAATACATTAATTTAAAGACTAGTTGATAATCTAGATAACTAACTAGTCTAAATAATAGTCCATAGTCTAGATAAATAACTAGACAAGAAACAATAGTCTATAAATAAGATAAAAGAATAATCTAAAGACTAGACTAAAAGAGTCTATAGATTTTCATATAGGCTAGACTATAAACTAGTCTATAGGCTAGGCAATAGACTGCCATCTATACTAGTTTAATAAATAGTTCATATACATATCTATTGACTAGAAAATATACTACTTTCTGGACTGCAGAACAGTTTAGACAAGCCACTAAGACAACAAGTAGGATAGACAATTATGCCCTCTAGATCTTCACAGAAACACTTCCCATTTCTCCTTTGCCTTTTTTAGGTTAAGTTTGGCTCGGATCTGAAAAAAATACAACTGACAACTAATGGTCCTGCTATATGAACCATTCTCGAAAAATCCAACAACATTTTCCAACCTAAGTGAGACAACTCGTAGGATCTTTACAAAAAACTTCCCATTTCTGTTTGCATTTTCAAGGTTAAGTTTGATTCAGATTATCGCACAGTATTCAGAAACTCAATTTTCTTAATGTACATTAGAGCTATTTAGATTACATAACAGGGTAGTCCATAGTTCAGACAAGTCACTGAGACAACTCGTAGAATAGACAATTATGCCCTCTAGATCTTGACAGAAACACTTCCTATTTCTGTATACCTTATTTAGGTGATGTTTGGTTCAGATCTGAAAAAAGTACAACTAACAACTGAAAAAACCAACAACATTATAGAATCATAACGATCTATTACTGAAATTGTCGCACAATATACAACAGGGTAGTCCATAGTTTAGATAAGACGTAGAATAGACATTTTAGGTTATGTTTGGTTCTGATATGAAAAAGTACAACTAATGGTACTGCTTTATGTATATTTCTTGAAAAATCTAACAACGTTTTCCAAACTTTTCGATCTACATGTAAAAGAAATAATCACACAATATTATCTAGTTTTACATTAGAGCTATTAGAGTTCCTGAGAGATGTTTTATGTGGAATAATATTACAGGTATTTGGATCTTATTTCGACGAAAGAATGGCCTATGTTCATGTTTGTGTCCTCTCTGAATACATACTTACATACTATCATATAAACGTCGGTACTTATTCTAAGTGTGCTTTTGGTCCAACTCTTGTTTGAGGCACCATTTTGGTTATATTCCACATTATTCCAAGTGATCGTTTGGGTTTATTTGCTCAAGATTTTAATACAGTTAAATATCCGAAAGTTTCCTTGTCTTTATAGCAGGTGTTATTATAAATTATCCACGATTTTATAGTTTTTCAAAAATGTTTTGTTATTAAGATTGAGAAGTAAACTCTTCGTATATTACGGCTTTTATGAGGTCGTTAAAGGAGTTTAGAAAACATTGAAAGCTTCAGGAGGCATTACTGAAATTAAAAAAAAGTACACACTAATTGAGCTTTGGTTTTTACTACAGATCCTTTCTCAAAATGTCTCGTTATATGGTGATTTTAAGAATTTAGTAAAGGACTTATACCTTCCTTAACGCTTAACTTTATCGCATATATCTTGAACACCTGGGTGGCAAATTATTGAAATTTTTTTCGATGTAGAGCTGAATTTTTAGTTCGCAGCTAAATTAGATGGTTATTTTCAGATTTATAATTTGATGGCATTGTGTGCCAAAGATATCCTGGAATATCCTTTGAAAACACTTTTTCCACTTTCCATCAAAAATTATAAATAAACAGTGAACTCATATTCTTAAAAAGTCCACAGGTGAAGGGTTTATAGAAAAACGTTCAAAACAATCAATTAATTTGTTCTGAATTGAAGATTTTTCAATCGGCAGCTATAGCAATTACTCAATTTTTAACAATGCTAGGATGTTAGTCTTTTTTAATCTTAATGGTGCTCTCTAAAAATATTACTTAATTAACACTTTAAATATAATTATTATTGATGGAGATATCTAGAATCCTCCACCTAATTTCCATATTTTAAAATAATAAACAAACATAATTCCTTTTTTTGCAATTTTTCAAAATTGTAATACATAACTAAATATGTACAATTATGTACTTATAAATCCTGTTTTGTCCTTTTCTGTTTTTCTTACATTTTTCACAATACAATTTATCTTGTGCCCGATAGTTTTTCTTTTCGTTTTCTTTTTGCAAAAAAAACACAAATAAGGAAATCATGTTAACGATAATATCAACCCTTATTTAATGTCTTCCTAATCTCCTAAACTTCTCAAAACAAAAACAACACAGCATCTGTTGATAGGCCTGACCTTACTAACTATGAATTGTTGTTTTTGCATGGTGTCTGCTTGTAAGTATACAAAGGAATTTTTCTAATATTTAGGCAAAAAGTAACACCTAACTCTATTCGTACGGCTTTTTGTTAATTTATAGTTGCTGAAAATAAAAATATCTAATGAAACCTATTAAAGATTTTAAATAAATTTTGATTAAGGTTGAGGTTAGGTTTATTAGAGGATGTACACTACATCCGAAGAAATACACCAAAGCCACTGCTGTGCGTTCCTTTTCATGGAAAAATTAATTTTTCAATGAATTCATTTAACGTTTCCGAAATAACATCACTTCGACGAATGTCATTGGCAAAGAAAGTACTCCAAAGTTTCACTGACCTCTTCAAAACTCTACATTCGTCTGAATTCGAACGTCCAATTTTGTATAGATGTGCTCCATTATACTAACCTCTCGTCTTGCTCTCATCAGGGTCTTCCCATATGATCTTTGTGGATCTACCCACCGTTTCATTATTCCAAGAGGCCTAATGGCATTCTCAACCATATTTTTTTGTTGCAAAACCTCGAAAGGTTTTGCAACATTTCCCGACTGTTGTTGGAATATAGTAATTTTTCGATTCTGCAAGGAATGATTCCAATAACTCCAGGGAATAGGACATTGGAAATCAACAACTTGTGGTGGCCCCTAGCCACCTGACTACCCAGGTGACCGACCATTTTAACATGGGCTTGTCCTACGAGGAAGTCAATCGTCACTCTACACCCTACAAAGAGACAGTAAAGAGACGATTGCACCCGCTCTCGCTTGCAAAGAGGACACTAAAGTGATGACTGTCTTCATTCTCAAAAAAAAAACTTCTAAAAATATAATCTCTAGGTTACTTGAGGACAGTAAATAGACGACTGTCTTCGCTCCCGCTTACAAAGAGGACACTAAAGTGATGACTGTCTTCATTTTCGATTACGAAGGGTACATTCGTGACAAATGACCCAAAACATACGAATTACGATCATCCAGATGGGTAACTATTAGTGGAAATTAATGTCATTTTCGTATACATTGACTCTTTGTCGAACTGCTGGGATTAAAGTGTCCTGAAACTAGTTTCTTGGAATTAATTGGAATCAGTCCATCAGTCTGATGGATGCAATATCTAGAATAACATATCGCTCTTAAGATCTTTAGATCTAACTTTAAGTAAGTCTGGTAACCCTTTCATGCACAAAACTAAACCGCTAGACTTTTTTGGATATGACCTCACTACACACTGTATTTTGACGTATATCGATTAATTTTGTTGAAAAATCGAAAAAGTGTTTAATATTGCAGGCTATTATCCTTTTTAGCATCAAATTCTAAAAAATAACGTATTTTTTCTTTAAAAATAACCATTTACTGTAGTTGTGAACTAAAAAGTAATGCTCTAAATCGTGAAAATATAAAAGAAATCTTGGGACACCGGTACGCGAAAGAGGTAACGACATAGAAAGTTTTCCAGCGTTTAACTGCCCCTTTGGTACTCTTCCGGTACCGTTCGTACAATCTTTAATAGTTGTACCCGTAAATAAAGTCAGAATATGTACCATCGTACTAATCTTTGACCTCCGCCTGGATCACCCCATATAACATTCCTGCTCTTACTTATCGTTTCATTAAAGACCACCTAGTCTTGTGGTATTCTCACCACAAGACCGTCTCGTTGCGTGGAATGGTTTTCATGCATAAGGTTAACTTTCTGTTGTTGTAACTGATTGGCTGTAAAAGGATGTTCTTGCCTGGAGAAAAAATCTTTTCCAGTGTTTAACAGCCCCTCGGAATGTTTGGTACTCTTCAGGATTCGTTCGTTCAATCTTTAATCGTTGTGCCTACAATTAAAATCAGAATATATACCATCGTACTAATCTTTAAGCTCTCGTCTGGATCTCCCACATAATATTTTTGCTCCTCCTTATCGTTTCATTAAACTAAGAGGTCTTTTTGCATGAAACGGTTTTCATGCGAATGGTTAACATTTTGTTGTTGTTGTAACAGATTGGCTGTGACTGGATGTTCTTCCCTGTGAAAAAAAAACTTTCTGTTGATACATCTTTTGCTGAGTTCATTGAGAATCTGGTCGTTCGGGAGTGGATATCCAATTGTCGTGGAAACGTTTCCTTAATAGCAAAAACATTCTTACTTTCATTGTCGACTATACACAATGAATATCAACAATATCGACTTACATAATAATAACAAAAACGAAAAAACTTTCTTTATCTACTATACACGATCTTAGACTAAACCTTATCAACATATGTATATCCTCCTAGACCTGGACTACACTAGGAAACTTTTATTTCAAAAACTATGTATTAATTCAATTTTCCGAGTACGGAAAACTCCGTACCGCGAGAGAGATGAATGATATTCTTTCTCTTTCTTACGCAAAATCAAAAGTTTCCTAGTGTAGACCAGCATCAGCAACTTTCCTCGTCGTAAAATATGTGAACATATGTTGCCGCCATATTTTTACACATTCCTGTAAGACATACACAGCAACTTCACTTTTGTTACTTTTGATATTATGTGAGAGAGAAGGATATAGAATAACAGAAGAATGCTCTCTTGTGGTATGGAGTTGGTCTCAAGTATATTTCATATTTATCAAGTATATTTCATATTTCAATCTCGAAAATTTCGACCCGCAAAAGGTTCACATAGACACACTGACGGATGGTCATAACTTTATCGACTCAAAAAGTGATTCTCAACCGATTTGAGAATCACTTTTTGACAACATTTTTGGGAGTAACAAACACCAGCACAAATGCATAATAATACATACATACATACATACATACATACATACATACATACATACATACATACATACATACATACTAATAAAATTACATTATATGGAACTCATGGTACTGTAAATATATTGGATATTCACATTACCACGAGTAAACTTTTACTAATTTAAACACTTTTTCCACCATTTTCATTTGATATATAATAATAAAACACAACTATTATGTATAATTTCTCTGATACTCTGGCAACACTATGTTATACTCACGCAATGTATATAACATAGTACAACGTTACGTATGAGTAATATTGAAATCAATTCAGAGTTTCTTAACTTATGTCACAAAAAGTAATTTATTTTTAAACTTTATAAAGGAAATAAATTATAAATATTAAATATAAATAAACATTTGTTAATTATATCAAAACAAATTAAATATTTAAAATGTTAAAATGAGATAAATTAATTTAATTTAAATTTCTTTATTAAAATGTGAAAAAAAAGAAAAGAAATTTTTGAAAAAATATAAGATTTTGATGAAAAAATTAAAACATTTAATATTACATTTATTTAAAAATTTCCATTTTTGTATACATACATATAGTTTTTAGTAATATGTAAAGTAAACATACACAATTTATAATAAAAATCCTTTTATAAAACTGATTTTGTATGCCAATGTTGAACGGCCCATTTGCATAATATTCAAACACAATAACTTCTATATAACACTTTAGTTTTGTTGCCAACTTTATTTTTCGTTTGTTCTTTCGTAAAGTTAAGCTTCAAAACTGTTCTGCTTTAATGAATATTTAGATAAGACACTAAAAAACCGGTTTCAAGGAGTTACTTTAGTAAAACGAAAGAAACAGAAACACAGACAAGTTAACAAAAATAAAAAAAAAATATGGAAAGAAAACGAACTAGTAAATAAAACACATGCTCCAGCCATGTTCTATAAACAGCATCTAAAATACAGGCAGCAAACAGCAGCAGCAGTAACATTAATATATTGCTAACATCAACAAAAGTTTTCATCGTCATGTCTTTTTGTATATTTTGGGAGGGTAAAAATGCATACACGTAGATAATATATTCATAAAGTACATATATGCATGAAAACCCTGCAGTTTTAAAGTTATCACTTGTCTACTTTGCACTAATCATACAGCTTATTTGACAGATCTAAACGATAAAATAATTGCATTATTTCTAGAATGTTTTCTAATGGAAATTAGGCAAAAGGTTTCTAATAGAAAATCTCAACGTTTAAACTTTTGATTTAGGAAGACTAAATACAAATATTTTTAAAATTTGAAATATTTTTATTTGAAATAATTTCCTTAAAATCTAATACCAAGTTTCAAAAACTGCAGGGTAGACTTTACTGCTGAGCTGTCATCATAGTAACTACAGCTACAATACGTATTAATTGATCATACAAAGAGAGGAAAAAGAAAAGATTAAAAGAAGTACATAATCAAAATAAAAGAAAATGGCTACTAAATATCGAATGTATAAGTAAGTTAACATTTATTAACCCTTTTCCAAAGTCCTTTTAAAGACGTTAACAGTTATTTTAATGAACATAAGTTTATATACGATTTAATTTATAAATGTTACTTTTCCAAGTTCATGGTATAAAAAATTGCAAGTGATCGGATATAGATTAAAAAAATAGTTTATTTAGGGCAAGTTTTTCTGATAAAGATAATCTTCATTCTTTGATTAAACCTGATTTAATATATGTTTCGTGTTTTTCAGTTATCAGTAAAGTTACTTATTATCTTAGTTTAACTGAGTGTAATTGGCCAATTAAACTCAAGTTATAAGTGAGAAAAACACAATTAACAAAAACAACAAAAACAATGATTTCGGAAGAACAAAAATATAATATTGTAAGTAAATTGCAATATTCTGAATTGTTTTGTTTTATTAATTATTGTTTTAAATGTTTATTTAACATTTTTTCCAAAATTTTCCATTTTACAAAACTATTGTTTGCAAAAAAACAGCTGTTCATTGTTTATGTTTTTGAGTGAAAACTTTGCAATACTAACAAAGTTAACCGAGCTTAAATCTAAAACTGAAAAACACTATTATCGGTTAAAGTCCGCCTAAATTTGTTCCGAGTTTAATCTAACAGCAAGTTAAGCCTAGTTTAAATGATGAGTAAGAAACCCGCCCTTAATGTATTAAAAATACAAACGGCAATAGTAGATCGATTATTATGCAGTAATTTTTCATAAAAATTTTTTTTTTTTGTAAATTTTTGTAGTATAGTTTATTTTCAAATATATGCAATATTAAAATGTCCATTCCATTCACAAATCGATATTGCAGTTTAAAGCTTCAATTTCCATATTTTAAGAATCTGGCAGAAACTTATTAAAAAAAATAAATTATTTAATACTATACATCATTAAAAAAAAGACAATTATATGAATATTTTTAACTGCAATTGTTAAGTCGTCGAAAAACGTTTGATTATTTCAAAATATATTTAGAACCCTATTTCGTTTTTTTTTAAACTGGTATCACATTGCATAAAGTGTTCTTCTTAATTTTTTTCCGACATATATCACTGTTTCATAATAAATCTAGGGCTGAGAAGCTCTAAATTTTGCCGACAATAAAAATACTGAATAATTTTGTTTTACTATCGATTTATATGGAGAATCGACAAATTTTTATATTATTTCACTTAATTGGCAACTCTCCCACAAACGCTTATGGCGGCGTAAAATCTTACATCGGCATGGAAGTTTATCCCTGAACGCCGTTATTGGTTGTAATTATAATAAACCATAATTTTACACAAAATAATTAAAACAATTTATATAAAAAACTAAAATTTGTTTTTAAAATTTATATCAAATTAAGCTTAATTTCTTTTATACCAATATTTTTTGTTTTTTCTTTTCAATTTCAGTTGACTTGAAAAAAGGGACCAAATTTTGTTTTGCGGATCGAAGAAAGAAAATTCTTCTTGTCTAAGAGAAGTAACGGTACTAACCGAATACTTTAAAAGCAACAAACAAACTTCATGAACACATTGTACCATGTCAACACGAAAATCTACACTAGCTTCTCCAACAGCTCAAGGGACGAAGGTGGAAAATGCTTCAACGTCATCACCCACATCAACTGTAAACACAGCAAAAACATTAGAGAAAACAAATGCCAGCTCCAGCTCTTCTGGGGAAAAAGATGAAATGGGAGCAAATGCCTCTTCCAACACAAATACATTAAATCCAAGTGATTCAAAAGCCACAGAACAAAATCCAAAAGCAAATCAAGACACTAAACCATTTCTACAAAGAGTTACCAGAAATTCACCACTTTTACTAGCGTCACCGCTAGGTGCTATCACAATTAAAAAAGAACCATTAGATCCCAACGATCATCACGTAAACAGCGATAGTGAAGAGGTGGGAGGTACAAATACCACAACCAATACTAAGAAAACCAATATAAGGGGACGTAAGTCACTAAAAGAACATAAGGAATTGGCTGAGAAAGAAGAAGAACAAGAGGCCAAAGAAAAAGTAAAAGACAAAGAAGATTCAGCTAAAGAAACGAAAGAAGAACAAAACGAAAAGAAAGAACAGTCTGAGCAAAAAGATAACACAGCATCTGCTCAATCAACTAGCACTACAACTGCCTCAAATCGTTTGACCCGTAAGACGGTAGCAAACCAAGAAGCAGCCAATACTCGTGTTACCAGACAACGTCAGTCTAGCGGAGCTTCAGCACGATCCGAAACACCTCCAGCAAGATCTAGAAGTGGACGTACCATAGGTCGAAATAAAATGCCAGTACCAATGATAGATACTACTCCTGCCGTCACAAAACGCAAACGATCTGTTGATGTTGAAAATGCAGCTGTCAATAAATCCACTATTGATGAGCCAGGTCCAAAGTATATTAAAATAGAGGTAAAAGATCCAGATGTAGAAAATGAGGACATTTTGCTGTCATCACAAAATACTAATGCCAGTTCGGAAGGAGTCGAAGAATCTGTAATTAAAATCAAACAAGAAATTTTAGATGAAAGTGAAAATGAATTGCCTGCTACAACAGAATCTAATACCACAACTGTCAGCACAGCTGTTACTACAAATACTAATAGAAGCAAAGGAAGAAATGCTAATAGAAAATCAACTAACAATACGACCACAACAGCATCAAACAATAATTCACCTAGTACGCGAGCTACTCGACAGACAAAGCAGACCTCACCACCGGCACAAAGTAATAATGCTCCTGCGGATACTAAAAGACGAAGAATGGGCTCACAGACACGTAGTCTCCTTAAATCGATTGTTGGCAGTAATGCCAAGAACCAGCCTACAAATGGAGATGATGAAGACTCTAAAGACAGTGCTGCTTCCTCGACAAATACCGATGACATTGTTTTGGCACTGATAAAAAGTGAAAAAATCTCTATGGAGTTAGATGATGACAACACAAATGATGCCAAAGATATACCCGCCAACGTTGAAAAGGATGAACATGTTAAAACTATTGTGGTTACAGAAGAAAGCAATGATTTGCCTCCCTTAGTTGTGGATACAGACGTAGCCCAAGCAATAACTGATGAAAATACTGAAATTCTTGAATCAGCAGCAGCTTTAACACCTGTTGCAGCTAGTTGTTCTTCTGTAGCCTCTGGCTCTGAAAAGGCTGCCTCCTTAAGCCCTTCAGAATTGGTGAGCGAAGGTGTATCCGAAATCAGTGTTAAACAATTTTACAAAAAGCCCAAGTTTTTGGAAAATAACTTGGGCATAGAAGAAGATCCTAAACTAGGAAATATAGTACAGAAAGTTGTAGGTCTGGAAACTGTAGCTGTTGTGCCACCTACAACATCAACGGCTTCTTTATTAACAGACACCATCTTAAAAACAGATACAACATCAAGTGTACCACTACTAGATGAATCCTATTCAAATGAATCCCTTAAAGAGGGAACATTATGTTTGGAAGAAAGTATTGAGGATAAAAAATTGACTACCCAAGATGATAGTAACAGCCTGTGTTCGAGTGATAATTTAACACCTCTATTAATTGTGGAAGATGATGATGAAGAATTAGAACAAGAAGTTGAAGCTAAGAAGAATACAGCTGAAATAACCGAACCTATAGACGTAGAGGAACCATTACAGAAAACACCAACTAAACAGATTGTATTAAATAATGCTGTAGAAGACGAAACAACCAAACTTACTGTTATCACAGTCGATGAAGAAGATAACGAACGGGATCAAGATCAAGAAGATGAACTAACGTTAGAAGAAAGTGAAACTATATCAATGGATAATAATGCCTCGATAAATGATGAAATCATAACAGAAACCGAAGATCCAGCAAATGAAGAAAATATAGCAGAAATCGAAGATTTTAGCGATGTTACAGAAGCTGTGGAAAACACCAGCAGCAAATTAAATGAACCTCAGGACCAAATCGTGGAGGATAAGAATAAATTAGTTCTTCAGGCAACAAGTGAAGTAGAAAAAGATCATGATTTTACTAAAATTAAACTTATTACTAACGACAAGGAAAATATAACCGCAAAAAATACGGCCACAGAAGTTTCAAACCAAAATGTTAGCGTTCCAACTCCCGAGGATGAAGATAATGATGTTTTGGCAAAAATAGATGCTGAATTGAAAAAGATCGATGAACGTCATAAAGAAAAACTTGTAGTTAAGACTGAAGACAAGTTAGTGGTACCGCCTTTAGTCTTAAATATAACTGATGACAGCGTTAAGGAATCTATAGATGAATTAATAGTATCTCATGAAAGTATGGACATTGATGCTGATATTAAGTTAACAGCGGAAGAAGACACCAAAAACATTGCTAAAGAGGATGGCCTGATGGATGAAGTATTGAATATTAAACTAGATGATGAACAACCCTTAATTATAGCAGAAGATATTAAGTTAATAGAGGACAAAGACAAACAAGAAGAGGAAGAAGATGTAGGCATTAGCAGTGATATGGATAGTTTCTTAATAGAAAAAAAGATTGAGATTAAAAATAGTTTACTTAAGGTAAGTGTTTTGCAGTTTAGCTTTTAATATTTCAAACTATTGCTATTCCTCTATATGTTTAACAATTTAAAATGTCTTTTTTCTATTTCCTTTAGGCATCTTCTGATACAGAAATTGAGAATGTAAATGGCAAACCTACACCCACATCATCATTAGGCAGTTCACCAATTAAACCAAATTTAAACTTAATAAAAGATGATGATACAACTTCCATGAAATCGGGACAATCAGCAACATCTTGGATAACACTCGATCTTGAAAATGATGATGAGGAAACACTAAGGAAAAAAGAACTACATCTACAAAACTTGGGCTTGGTTACACATAAGGCAGCGGAAAAACGACGCTTAGAAGTTATGCAAAGTTCAGCGGCAAATGTGGAGGCTTCTAAGGCAGCCACACAGCACAATCAACATAACAAAAGAAATGGTAAAAATTCATCTCATGCTGCATCCACACATCACGAGTATACTGGTACATTGAAAACAATCATCAAAATTAATCGTAATTCAACAGGTGGTTCCACCAGTGGTAGCAATGGACGTAAATCACAAAATAATACAGCTGGTTCTTCGACGTCCAAAGAACAACAACAGCAACAAAGGCGTCAATCGTTAAAAATGACATTCCAAAAAGGTCGTGCTCGTGCCCATGGTACTGGCAATAATGATCGTTCTCAGCAAGATCGTGAAGGTCATGGTGAGGACAATTATTATACTATACAAAATGAGGTAAATTTTACTAAAATATTAAAAAATGTAAATTTTTAATGTTTTTTTATTTATTCTTTTTGAATTTCTTTGCAGACTGAAGGTGCGCTTCACAAATATCATTCTTTTCCTACAACCTCTACTACCTCTATAACTAGATTAGCTTTAACACATACTAACAATAATAGTAACAATATCGTTAAAAACTTAACCACCACGTATGCTAGAAAATCATATAATTATCGTTATAATCATCAACATCATACGCATCATAGTGCCACCTCTAACAACACTGCCCATATTTATGAAATGGGTGTGTATTATATAGTAAAACAATTAACATGGCTTTAAGAGTAATATTATTGTTATTGTAAAAATATAGTTTTTTTTTATTTTGTATTTGTATATTTTAATGTTTTTTTGTTTTTATTGTGCTACTAACTCCTTAAAGGACCAAAATGCATTTTTCCCCAGCAAAGTGATAATTTTTAAAAGAAAAAAATGTAATTTCTTTGCTAATGGAAGTATGTATTTGGCTCTTGATATTTAATCTTTATGGTTAACAATCTATTATCTATTTTGTTTACTTCTTGTGTATATAATTTTCTTTGTGTTCTTTTCAATGTGTATCTGTATTGTTTGCCATACAATTCTCAATTCAGATTCTTCCAATTCAGAATCTCATGACCATGTGACTGGTGTCTCTAGTAAAAAAGACGAAAAAGAAGAAATTCTTATACCGGAAAAGGCATCATCATTTAAATTTCATCCGGAACGTTTGTGTGAAGATCAATGTTTCTATTGCAGTGGCAAATTTGGTCTTTATGATACACCCTGTCATGTGGGACAAATAAAATCACTGGAAAGACAACAGAAAATTTTAGCCAGTAAGAATATAAATAAACTTTTAATTGTTTTACATATTTTCTAATTCAATAAACATTCTTTTTTTTGTCCCCCTAAAAGATGAAGAAAAACTAACAGTAGATAACTGTTTATGTGATGCTTGTTTTCGTCATGTCGATCGTCGGGCTAATGTGCCATCATACAAGAAACGTTTATCTGCTCCTGGAAATCTAGAATCAATGGCTTCTACTTCTAAATCAACCGAAAATCAACAATTCGATGAACATGCAGAAACCGAAGGTGGTGGCGGCAATGATGGTTTTACAACAACAAACACCTCATCACGCAAATGTTTAGTACCCGATTGTGCTCATCCTGCTGCTCATTCGCTGCGACGTAAATGTATACGTAAAAGTGTTAAAAAATTCTTGCTTAAATTTGAAATTCCCGCTGGTGCCGCCTGTGTTTGGCTTTGTCAATCACACTATGATACAGTTATACAATGTTCGGGTTGTGTTTTATGTAAAAGACGTTTGGGTAAAAATCATATGTATCATATAACATCGGTAAGTTTGTTATGCGCTGCTTATAAGTTTTGTCTGTAAATAATTTATATAAAATTTTATTTACCAGGACACTGATCGTTTGGAGAAGGCCTTGTGTGAAATGGGTATTCCTGTACAGTTGGGCATTGGTACAGCTGTTTGTAAACTTTGCCGTTATTTTGCCAATTTACTTATGAAACCGCCAGATAGCACAAAATCACAAAAGGCAGAATTTGTTAAAAATTATAGAAAACGGTAAGTAGAAGTTAAATATTGCTCATAACTACTATAGTCTAATGTTAAAGTTGGGATAACTCATCCGGTGTTAACCCAATAGGAAAAGTTCAGTCAAAATTATATTATTTTTCTTGTTGAAGATGTAACTATGTAATTTGTATACAAACCTTTATAGTACTTAGTCCAGAAGTTTCAAAAAGCATAATTAACCATGAATATATATTAAGCTAAAGTAGCACCTTTATCCATATTCCAAGTGATTAAGAATGTCCTGGAAATATAAGACACTGATACAATTCGATTATGTATTCCACGACGTACTAGGGAGTTGGTTATATAAATGTTTGTAAGCCATATAATTAGGTTTTATCGAGGAATGATCCTGTCATTCGATTCGCATATTACAGCAAGACACTTCTGATACTTTGAGAACTTAATCTTTTGAGGAACTAGGCTGTATCTCCCAATCTCCCAAAAACTTTTTATCTTAAAATCCATTAAACAACTTAAAAATTTTAAAGATTTTTTAACAAAACAATAATTCCACTCATATCTTTACAGCCTCCTACAATTTCACAATATACACGATGGCAGTAATGATGCCTCCGAAGCTGATGAAGATGATAGCAACAGTAATAGTGCTTCGAATCATGATAATAATGAACAACAGCAGAGAAGCGATTCTTTGGCACAAGAAAATGATGCAACAGCAAATGAAAAGGAAACGACAGAAATTTCCCCTAACACTTTAGCAGAAAAATCTAACACCAATAATAATAATAATAACAATACTGTCGATGATAGTGAAACAACAAATACTCTGGTACATGACTT
This sequence comes from Lucilia cuprina, assembly GCF_022045245.1. Lineage (NCBI taxonomy): Eukaryota > Metazoa > Arthropoda > Insecta > Diptera > Calliphoridae > Lucilia > Lucilia cuprina. Next base: position 10,590,618 of record NC_060951.1, read on the forward strand.
TGAAACGGCCGGTATGACAACAGATTCCTCCAATTCTTCTTCGGTTTCGAATACAGCCACAAGTTCACCAAATGAAATGTCAAAATTAAAAGCAATTCTCCAAAGTAATGCTTCTGCTGAAAAGCAACCATCTGCCGATATCTCAAATGTCTTAAGAGCAAATCCTAACATTTCAATGCGTGAATTGTTTCCGGGTGAAGAAGATTTGGGTTTGCACTTTAAAGTACCCTTTGGTGGCAATAGCAGTCAGAGAACGCCTGAAGGCTGGACTAGAGTACAAACATTTTTGCAGTACGATGAGCCCACACGGCGTCTTTGGGAAGAACTACAAAAACCCTATGGCAATCAAAGTTCTTTTTTGCGCCACTTGATTTTACTTGAGAAATATTTCCGTAATGGTGATTTGGTGCTGTCGGCCAGTGCCTCGAATAATGCCAGTGTTTATACGCAAACTGTAAGACAACGTTTAACTTCCTATGATAAAGGTCATTGTGGCGGTTTACATATGGGGACGGGGACGCCAAAGGAAAATACTCCTAGCTGTAGTGGCAGTAGTAATAATACAAAAGCCAAGGAAATTGATAATCAAATACCAACATTTGTAATCAATGAAGATGATGATGAGGAAGATTCCGAAGATCAGGATGTAGAGATGACTGAAGTCGACAAATTAACATCAAAATCAGCTTCTGCGCAAAAGGACACCAATGCCAGTAATCAAAATGTCCATCAATTACAACGTTCACGTAGTCTTTCGGTGGATAAACTAACTAAACAATTGAGTTCTAATGCTGTTACCATTACAGCACGACCAAAAGATCCAGCATCTTTATTAAATAGCAAGAGAGCTACTCCCTCACCACAGAAATCATTGCTTAAAGATAATCTTATGGGCGGAACCGTTAATACTTCCACATCCTCGACTACAGCTAATTTGGCAGCAGCTAATGCGGCAGCTGCCGTTGCTTTGGCGGCCTCAACTGCCACGGCCAGTGTGGGAGGTGGACCCAGCAACAGTCGCAGTATTTTGAAATGTAATTTATTGGGCATAAATAAATCGGTAGAAATTTTACCCATCAACAGTACAACAGCTACTGCAATAGCCAAAGCCTCCAGCAATCCGAATGCACCACCACCACCGCCTCCTCCTCCAGCACCCATACCGCCAGTACCCGAAACGAAACAACAAAAAATACTTGATGTGGCCAATAAACTTTTGGGCAATCATTTGGAAGCTACTGCTGCCAATCAGAATAAAAATCAAACATCTCTTCTTAGTTCACCACCCGAGCTGGTAAGTTTACAAAGAAGATCCACTGGACAAGTGATGCCGGGTGCAAACGCTAATCCAAACACTAACCAACAACCCAGTAACCTTATCAAACGTCCTCAGTTATTGGGTAAACCTGGAACATCAAGACCACCTCCTAATGTTGTTATACTGCCAGATTCACTAACGCCGCAAGAACGATTGCAAAGCAAGACGTGGCGTCCCACACTAATGCCTGTGGAGGAAAATCAAAACTTGCTCAACAAAAACGGACCGCTTTATCAGACAGCCGATGGTCGCAGACTGCCGGCACTGGTGCAAGTGCAATCGGGTGGCAAACCTTTCCTTATTTCCATATTCGATTACAATCGTATGTGTATTTTACGCCGTGAAAAACTTATGCGTGATCAAATGTTGAAAGCCACTAAGAAACGGCAGGAAGCGAAGCAACAACAACAACAGCAACAACAACAACAGCAAGCACAAACACAACAGCAACAACAACAGCAGCAACAGCAACATTTACAAAATCAACAGCAACAGCAACAATTCCAAAAAACAAGTTTACAAAATATGAACAAAAACTATCAAACTCCATCTACAGCTGTTAATCAACGTCAACAACAACAAGTGGCACAACAACAATTGCTACAACTACAACTTTTGCAACATCAACAAGCTCTATTTAAAGCTGCGGCTGCGGCCAACAATAACTCGAACACACAAAACCCACCACGTTATCAAACTATTGCCCCCAAACCCGCTACAAGCAACATCACAACTATGCCTCCCCTACAGGCTCCCATAAATACTAATGCCAGCTTCACCGCCCCCATGATGCCGCTATTAGCGAATGCTATAACAAATGCCGCTAATACCGGTAATGTTAATCCCGCCTCCTCAACACTTAATAACACTTCATGGTTATGGAATAACTTTCCCGATGCCAATCAACTCCTACTCAATGGCGGCGCAGCTTCAGGTGGTGCAAATGTACCAAAACTTCCCCAACTATTAGCCAAACCTAATAATCCTGCTACAAATTTAACAAATGCTAATAATGCTATGAAACAGCAGCAGCAACAACAACAACAACAGCAGCAACAGCAACAACATCAGCAGCAACAATATTTGTTGTCGAAAATTCCAAAATCTCTAACGGTTATACCCCAGCATAAACTAATGCATAATAATCCAGCTGCCAGTGGCAATGTTAGTGGTAATATGATGAAAGAGTGATGATTAGTACATTGTTATTGGACAGTTAAAAGTCGCAGGAGAAATCGTTATAGCAGCCGAAAATATATCACTAAACATATAGGAAGGACTTGTAATACGCATTGTCGTAAAACAAAGTAAGTAAAGTTATTCAATAATTTTTTAACCTTATTTGAAAGCTAGGCTCAAATGTGGACCGCATTCGGTATAATATAAACATGAGCATTTCTGATCCAGGGAGAACAAAGTTTTATTGCTGTAGGTATTTCTTTGGTATTAAAGACTCTCAACAAGAATTTTTAAAATGTTTTGAACAGATGTTCTACATGTTAGATGTTCTACGTTTTGTCTATAAGTGATCGAGGGCTAAACTCCTTATGTCTTAGATCATCAAACGAAGGAAAATTAAAGAAAATTTCTTACATAATAATCTAAATCATTTTAGTCGTTTTGCTAGTAGGTTATTTCCTTGATCTCCAATAAAATTTGTTTTTATTAATTGTTTCGCTTTCGCAAGAGATTTACTCCTAGGCTACTGCCTATGACCCTGTTATTGGAAAGAACTATAGCATTAAATATTTCTGATACTAGTATCTAAATACCGTCCTTGTATCCCTCGATTGACCAGTTGGGCATTCATTTCAATACGCTGTAACTCTATATAATTCCGATCATCTCATGTAGATCAGTCTCTGTACAGCATCCCAGCAGGCTTATGCGCCATAAATAGGTGCAGCTTCACTCGAAGACCAAGGGATCCATAGTGATTTTCTTTATAGTAAGTTAAGATCCAAAGATAAAGCAACAAAGTTATAGAAATACAAGAAAGTAAAATAGTTAAAAAGAGAAGATAGAACAGATCGATTCCCAAGGAGTTTCAACTTAGATGATTTACAGAGTAGATTTCTAAAAGAAAAGTATGGGACACACTGAGTCCCCAGTCGAAGATATTACTATTTACCTTGATAAAACCTAATAGACAGCGACAGTTATGGCCCACAATTTCTCAAAGTTCGTTATGGGATCTATTATTCAGCCATTTCAATCTAAGATTCTGTATTCTAAAGGTCAAACCTAACAAACATGACCATTACTTATGCGAAGCACTGTTTTGGAACTAGGAAAATACTTTGTGAGAATGAGGATAGAGGGAGTAGTGTTTATGGACATTTGATTTGAATCTTCATATATCGAAAGTGGCAGGGAATAACTCTGCAGGAAGTTTATTCCACATACAAACAGTGCAGCTAAAAAGTGAAGAATGCAGTGTGTTGTGAGGTCCACTGCCCAATCTATCACAAATGGATGTGTTCTTAAAGAAAGACGTATGTTAAGCAATATACGGGTATCGGGAACAAGTTCCCCAATTTCAGTGAAACACATTCCATTGTAGTATCAATAGAACAGTGAAATTCACCACACGTTATGACGTTGCTCCAAGGAATCAATAGAGTTGAATACCCTACTGTCACCGATAAGTATTTTCGCGCTCTCCTGTACGCGGTCGACTTTGAAGCTCCCGCCTATATATGAGAGTTGTATTCCATTTTCGGTCAGATATAAGTGGTGTAATTAGTAAGAAGATCAGACGGAGACATGTATGTGATGTATACAAAACAACAATATCTAACAAGCGTTTATGTGTTAAAAAACAGCATTAAGTCTTGCAGGAGTTAAAATTGACTCTGTTAACACGACTCCATTCAGAGATTCATTAATATTGCGCCTCATTGCCTTGAACCCGCCGAATAGGGTTTTTAAGTTCATAATTATTAGTAAACAGTGCGCTAAGCAGTTGAATATGTGGTGGGTCTCTTAGGTAGCCTGATCACATGATAGGCATATCCATCGCGATCTCAGTTGTGCCAGAGAAACTCTTGATTTTCGCGGCAGGTTCATCTCTATTTCTACTCAAAGAGTGACATTAATGCGGTAACCTGAAACCGCTATATACGAACTCCGATCCAATAGATCCTGCACATATCTTCGTATACTGTCTCATATACACGAAGGTCCTCCTGACATGCCCCGCAGGAGCATCCAACTTTGTGATGTTTTAGTTGGGATGACTCGTCCGGCAACTTTCCAGGAGGAACTGTTTAGTCAGCATGACATTATGTTCCTTGGAAGGACCTTTATTTCCTCGTGTAGGTGGTGCTCCAAGATTATTTTTATGTTGTTTTATATAGCAACACTGCGAAGAGATTATTTGTATGTTGTTTTATATAGCAACACTGCGAAGATTAATCTTGTAATCTTGTATGTACTCAAAAACGTCTAAAGAAATTAAGATTAGATTACATTTATTTTGAGATTAACTAATTTTGGGCATTTGATTGCCAACTCAAAAACCTGCTCTTAGGACAGGTTTCTTACTACTCAGTTAAGCCAGGCTTAACTTGCTGTTAACTCGAAACAAATCATTGTTTTATTCTTTTTGTTAATTGTGTTTTCTTACTTATAGCATAAGATTAATTGGACAATAACACTCAGTTAAACTAAGATAAAAAGTAACGTTACTGTTTACTGAAAAACACAAAACATATATTATAAACTAGGTTTAAACAAAGAATGTAGACTATAATTATCTGAAAACTCCGCCCCCGTTCGGCTGTATGAAATTTAATTATTTTAACAAAATTGGCGTAATTGACGCGACTTCTGATCTTGTACCAAATTTGACAAATTGAGGCGCAAGTATGACTTTTTCAACAAGTACTATGATGTTTCTTCATCTTTGAAATTGAGTGACTTTAATGTTTTCAATGTCACTTTTTGAATTTCTGAGAGATGACCTGTAGTCTGATTATGATGATTCAATGATGTAACTTTTCTATTTTTGTAGGATAATATGTCAGTTTGTGATTAATTCACTTCAAAGTTAAAAATAATATATTGCGAAAGTTGGTAAGTTTTATCACAACTAGAAACCCGAAGTGCTTCAAGTTCAGGTGAAAAACCTATGAATTTTACATTAGCATGTCATTGGAGGGATGATGTTCATTATTTCATGCCAACTCTGAACTACATATAATCTTTTTAGAAGCGGTATAAATCCGATATTTGGATGTCAGAAATTCTCTTAATGACATGCTTATGTAAATTTCACTGTTTTTTTCATCAAAACTTAATGTACTTCAAATATGTTATTTGTAATGACGTTTCAACATCTCTTTTCTCAATTTTAACTGGGTTTTCATTCCACTATAGTGGGAAGCGTATTATACGTTTGTGCTGATGTTTGTAACACACACAAATTTTGGTCCAATACTCACCTTTAAGTATACTTATCGATTCAGAATCATTTTTTGTTGAATATAATGTTATTTGTATTTACTGTAAATACTTTGTATGATAATTTTTGTAGTAAACAGTTCAAATATTGTATTTATGAATTGTATACTTTTCAATAATTTTTCACTTCAATAAAAACCTTTATATATAACACATCAATATTCAACTGGTTATGGGCCCAGGACACTCTCGATAAGGGCATAATATAATTTATGGAATAAATATAAAGAAATATTTGTGCAAATTTTCAAAAAAATAAAGGATATTAAAGAATAGCAAGTGGCCTAGAAGGAAATAGTAAAGATTTCAAGACGCCTAGAAAGAAAATTATCAAAAAGGAAATAGTTTTTCACAAGACCCTTGAAGGATATATTTTAATATCAAGACGCTTTGGTATATTGAATTATCAGTAAGTTTCTTACTATTTTCAAGTCGCCTAGAAAGGATAAATTGCAAATAAATATTTCAAGACGCCTAGAAGGGAAAATAAAATAAAAGCTGAAGCTGGTGTTGTAAGATCAGAAAAGGTTTCTTAAATATTAAATAAAATTTTAAATATATAGATTAGTGTTGTAATCTAGAATTTTTGAAAGGGTTAGTAATAATAGGTAAGGGCTAAATATGGAAGAATTAAAATTGAAAAATTACGCGGAGCTGTGAATTGGTGTTCATGGAAGTTCCAGATGCGTATTATTTTAAAATCCATGGACCTTTACAAAATTCTTGATGGTTCCTACCGAAAGCCAGTTATGCCAGATGGTGGTGGCGATGCAAATAATGCATATATCTTCAAAATCTACAAATTTGGGAGAAAGCTGATATCAAAGCTCAAAGGATTATTATTACCTCAATTGATAACGTTATTATGAAATACTTGATGTGTTGTAAAGAAGCTAATGAAATGTGGCAAAAATACATAGTGTACATGAAATGCAGACCGAAGTAAGCATTCATATTGTTGCAACAACAATTCTATGAATTCAAAAAGAGTTCAGAAGACACTATTGAATTACATATTGCCAAAATAGAAGAACTTGCTGAACGATTAAGAAATTTAGGTGAACCGTTGACAGAAAATATGATTATTACAAAGATTTTAATGACGTTACCGTCAACCTATAATCACTTTGTTACTGCTTGGAATCTACTGAAGAAAATAAAAGGAATATTGCAAATTTAACTAATCGCCTCATTTTAGAACAATCACGTTTGAATCGCGATTTGGAAATGGCAGATGCTTTTACTACAAGAAGACAAAATCTACGTGATGAGAGCAAAAAGCCGGGAAAATGTTTTAAATGTAATAAAGAAGGTCATTGGAAGAAAGATTGTCCATTATTGAAGAAAAAGAAGAACTTTAAGCCACATAATTCCAATCTAATGCTTTCATGGTTAGGGAGCAAATGTTTCAAATCCGAATAAAACATGGTTAATTGATTCTGGAGCTTCTGAACATATGACAGCACATAGAGAATGGTTTCCAAGTTATCGTAAGTTTGAAGAACCGTCCAAAATAAAATTGGAGATGGAACAATTTTGAATGCAGTAGGCGAAGGAAACATTGATGTTCTTATTAATGTGATGATGGTTGGAAGCAAAAATACTTGGAGAACGTTCTTTTTGTACCTAGTATCACAGTTAATTTATTTTCAACAACTGCAGTCATGGAAAAGGATATGAAATGAAATCAAACAAAAATATGTGCACTTTTATTAGAAATAATAAAGTTGAAGCTATTGGTCATAGAAATGGCAACTTATTCGAATTGGAATTAAAAGTAATAACTAATCAATGTAATTATACTACAAACACAAGTATTGATTCAAGGATATGGCATCAAAGGTTCGTTCATCAAAACCTAAAACATGTTAAAGAGGTATTAAACTTACGAAATATTAAATTCAAAGATGATGATAACAAAATATGTGAAGGATGTTGTTTTGGTAAACAACATAAATTACCATATACTTCAAGTAAAAATAATTCAAAAGCTCCTGGTGAAATAATTCATGCAGATATTTGTGGTCCGATGGAGGAACTTTCAATTGGAAAATCAAAATATTTTTTATTGCTAAAAGATGATTTTTCCAAATTCAAGTGGGTTTACTTTCTACAACAAAAGAGCGAAGTTTTTGAAAATGTTAAACATTTTTTAAACATGATGAAAAATCAAAATATCAAAATTAGCATCTTTAGATCCGATAATGGTACAGAATTTATAAACAAACACATGGATCAGTTGTTTAAAAATTGCGGTATACAACATCAGAAAACTGTATTTTACACCCCGGAACAGAATGGAGCTGCTGAAAAGAGAAATGCGGACAATTGTAGAACTAGCAAGATGTTCTCTACAAAGTAAACACTTAAATAAGTTTTTATGGGGCTGAAGCAGTACATTATGTTGTATATGTATTAAATAGAACTGGTCCTAGTTCAATCAAGAATAAATCTCCATTTGAAATTTGGTTTAACAAAATACCTAAAATTGAACATTTAAAAGTTTTTGGTACTCAATTTATGCACATATTCCAAAACAAATACGAAAAAAATGGGATGCAAAAAGTAAGAAAGGTATTTTTGTTGGATTTGATTTAAACGTTAAAGGATATCGTATATATTTTGAAAGTAACAATAAAGTAGAAATATATAGAGACGTAATTTTTTGTGATGAACTTGAAGTAATAATTAATAACAACAACAGTAACGACAATCACAGCATTTGCCATTACAAGATTTTTGAAGAAGCATGTCAACCTTTTGAATCTGAAGTATGTGACAATTTAAATGCTGAACAAGTTGAAGAAGAAATTAATCATGAAAACTGTCAAGAAATTGTAAGTTTTGAACCTAATAATATAAATGTACAAGTAGACGAATGTATTCAAGATTTAGAAAATGTCCAAGAAGTTGTTTCAATTTCATCTCAGTCTGAAAATCCAAGTGTTCAACTAGTAAATTTTGAAAATGGAAGTGCTAATACCAGAAGAACAAATACAAAATATAATTTGAGGCCCAATCCAAAAAATAAAATAAACATTGATGAAATGTTTCTTTCTGTAATGGAGGAGGATTTTTTAGAACCAATTACATATGAAGAAGCTATAAAAACTAGAAATTCAGAAAAATGAAACTAGCTATGAAAGAAGAATATGACGCTCTAATGAAAAATAAGACATGGAAACTTTGCAAATTACCTGAAGGAAGAAAATTAGTAGATTGTCGTTGGGTATATAAAATCAAATACAAAGCTGATAACACAATTGAACGATACAAAGCTCGCTTAGTGGCTAGAGGTTTTACCCAAGAGCATGGTATCGACTACGAAGAAACTTTTAGTCCTGTGGTAAAGTATGACTCTGTTCGTCTTATGCTAGCAGTAGCAGTATCTGAAGGAATGTCGTTAAAACAATTTGATATAAAGACTGCTTTCCTGTACGGTGATTTAAATGAAGAAATTTATATGAGTCAACCCCCCTGGATTTATTAAAGAACCTCAAAATGTTTGCTTGCTAAAGAAAAGCCTTTATGGATTAAAGCAAGCTCCAAGATGCTTTAATAAAAAATTTTGTGAAATTCTGGACAAATTTAATATGAAAATTAGCATGTCTGATACATGTGTCTTTATCAAGAATATAAAAGGTTCAAAAATTATATTGGCAATATACGTAGATGATGGGTTGTTAATTTATAATGATGCCAAACTAGCTAATGATTTACTTAAACATCTAAGTAAGAATTTCGAAATGAAAGAATGTCAAATAAATAAATTTCTTGGCTTTCAAATTAAAAATAAAAATTCAGAATCTATATTTCTTAACCAACGACAGTACATGGAGAAGATTATTAAGAGATTTTCGATGCAAGATTGTAATTCGGTATCTACGCCTTTGGAACCAGGATGGATAAACCATCATATTACAGATGAAAAATCAAAGGAACAGTTTCCCTATAAAGAATTGGTTGGTTCATTAATTTACTTATCAATAATAAGTAGACCTGATATTTCATATGCAGTTTGTGTATTGAGCAGATATATGGAGAAGCCATGTCAAGTTCATATAAATGCTGCAAAAAGAGTTATTCGATATATTAAAGGAACAATTAACCATGGCTTGCTCTACACAAAGCAAAACGGATGTATAATGAAAACTTTTTCTGATTCTGATTACGCTGGTGATATTGAAAATCGTAAATCAACTTCTGGAATTATAACACAGTTGGGTGAGTGTACAGTTACATGGAAATCTCAACAACAACGAACAGTTGCACTATCAACCACTGAAGCAGAATATATTGCTGCATGTGAAGCTGTAAAAGACATCGTGTGGACGAAACGCTTTTTGAAAGAAATTGCATACAACATCGAAGAAAATGTTTTATATTTGGATAATCAAAGCACAATTAAACTTATCAAGAATCCTGAATACCATAAAAGGACCAAACATATTGATGTGAAATATCACTTTATACGCGAAAAATTTTCTGAACATGAATTTGAGCTGTGTTTTGTTAATTCAAAAGCACAATTAGCAGATTTTTTTACTAAACCCCTTTCAAAGCCTATTTTTGAGAATTTTCGAAAATGTTTAAATATTGTTTCTGATTTTGTTAAAGACTAGTATGCAAACTTCTTTTAATATTGTTTTTGTATAAATACAATTGTAACATTAAGGGGAGGTGTTGAATATAATGTTATTTGTATTTACTGTAAATACTTTGTATGATAATTTTTGTAGTAAACAGTTCAAATATTGTATTTATGAATTGTATACTTTTCAATAATTTTTCACTTCAATAAAAACCTTTATATATAACACATCAATATTCAACTTTTTTGAGTCGATTATGACATGTCCGTCTGTCCTGCTGGCTGTCCATGTAAACCTTGTGCGCAAGTACAGGTCTCAATTTTTAAGATAATTGGATGAAATTTGGACCAAGCATGTTCTGTGGCACAGAGACGAATCCTATGGAAAATGGTTAATATCGGTCCATTGGTTCACCTAGTCCCCATACAACCGTACCACCCCAGTTGGGCTTTTTATGTCATAATTTACGTTAAATATACTATTATCTCTGTAAAAATTGGCAAAAATAAGTTTTATAAAAGTATAAATGACACTGCAGATTTTCATAATGATCGGCTCTTATTTGACCCTAGTCCCCATACAAAACCCCTCTTCAAAAAATGTCTTACACGTCTAAAATTGACTTGTATGTAACCATTTGTATCGCAATGAAATTCAACAAAACTAACTGTTATTAAAAACTATATCCTTTTTCCAAATTTACCTAGGACATGAGCCGATGTTTGATCTTTATAAAGTCTCATTTAGAAAATTTTGTTTTTTATCAATAAATTGCTTAAATGCTTTGGAATTAAGATAAAATTCAACATAAAAGTTTCTTTATGAAAAATAAAAATTTTTAAATTGCCCGACTATACTTTCCCAGCAGTTCGACGGGACAGTCCCGAACTCTGACCACTTAACCTACCACTTGTGGTGGCCCCTAGCCACATGACTACCCAGGTGACCAACCATTTTAACATGGGCTTGTCCTACGAGGAAGTCAATCGTCACTCTACACCCTACAAAGAGACAATAAAGAGACGATTGCCTCCGCTCTCGCTTACAAAGGGGGCACTAAAGTGACGACTGTCTTTATTCTCGTTTACAAAGAGTTTATTTGTAGACCAAAAACGTACGAATTGGAGTCAGCCAGGCGGTAAGATATTAATGGAACTAAAATTTAAAAATTTCAAGTGTCTACTCTCTAGAATACTATGGGACAATAATGTGACGATTGACCCGAAAGATATAAATTTGAGTAAATCAGATGGTGGCATATTAGTAGAAAGTAATAATCATTTCTCCAAAAGATGGGTAAAATACCTACTTTCGGAAATACAAAAAAAAAAACTACTTTCAAGAGTATAATCTCTAGGTTACTTGAGGACAGTAAAGAGACGACTGTCTCCGCTCCCGCTTACAAAGAGGACACTAAAGTGACGACTGTCTTCATTCTCGGTTATAAAGGGTACATTCGTAACGAATGACCCAAAACATACGTATTACGATCATCCACGTGGTTAACTATTAGAGGAAATTACTGTCTTTTTCATATGCATTGACTTTGTCGAACTGCTGGGTTCCTAATTGTTTTTTGCTGGGTTGGTGTAACTATATATATACGTGTTAGAGTATAAGTTATGTTAGGTCCATTATAAATCTATAACACCTTTCATGCTATAGTTGTTATTGCCATATTTTTTGAAAATTGTTTTATTAAATTAATTTCATAAAATTAATATTGCTCTTTTCTCTATATTTTTCAGAAATTATTAAAAAAAAAGACTTTTTGGTTAAGTTACAAAGAAATACAAATGAAAGGTATACAACATCATTTTATTTTGGTTATTTTATTATTATTATTATTATTATTTTTAATTATTTTACTTATTTAATAAGACTCGTTTAATTTAAAACAAAAAAAAAGCAAAATACTAATTCACAATTAAAAGTGAATTAAAATGTGTTAAGTAAAAATATTATAACTATATACTACCTATTATTATATGTTAAGGAAAACAACCTCATATATAAAACAAAACCTGTAGTTAATAAGCAATACTTAAATTTTAGAAATAAAAAAACAAAAAAAAAACAGAATTAAAAAAAAAATTGAAACAAATTAACAAGGTTTTTAGAAAACTAATATTTAAGGAATAACAGTGCCTAACATTACTATATAAAAAAAAAAACAAAAAGAAATTAAAAAAAAAAGAAAACAATAATTTGAATAATAAAAAAAGAAAGATTTTTGGAAAAAATTATTTAAAATATAAAATGAATTTGGTTTATATATCTATATATATATATAGAACAAACAAAACACTTATAACTATACATACATATACACAACAAATTGAATAAAACAAATGTTAGAAGTTTTAACACAAAGAAAAAATTAACAAATAAAAAAGGAAAAGAAATAAAATTAAAGGCCTCCATAGTTTAGTCATTAGCTGTTAAGTTGAATTCAATATTTAAACATAAACAGGCAAATATTATAAATAAATAAAAAAATATATTTACTTTAATATAATTTTATGCATTAAACATTTATATAATTTGTTTAATTAAAACTTATTTAATTAATATGTTAATCATATAATGATTTTTATAGTTGTCCTAAGACAAACTATTAAATTTTTATTATTATAACTATTATATACATATACATATATTAATTACATACATATACACACACAAACACATACTATATACACCACACAAAATTCGTACATTTAGTTGGTATATACCTAAAGGACATTATTTGTTTATATATAACAACCCACATTTTCTTTTCTTTTTGTTTTCCTCTTCTAAGTTTCTTTACTTTTCTTTTATTTATACTCTTTATTTCTAAATATTAAATTTTATGAAAATAATATATATATTTAAAAAAATACATACATACAAACAAACAAAAAAACATTATTATTTTTAGAACATTTAATTTTTTTATTATTATTTTATTTTTTTTTTTTTTTTTGTTAATATTTTGATGATTCATGTAAATTTCTTTAATTACATAAATCGAATATGCATACAATTACTTTGTGAGTTAATAAACAACAACAAATAAATATGTTGTATAAAATTTGGAAAAAAAAAAGTTTTTATTTTAATTTTTTGTTAATTTTTCATTTTAAGAAACTATTTCATAAAACTAAACTAATGTGAAAAGATAAATGTGTTAATTGATTCCAAACGTCAATAATAATTTTAAGTTTATGTACATTATGAAGGAACTCTACACTAAAATCGTACAGTCCATTGCTTTTCACTTCATAGAATGTAAAGTAATCCAAAGTAAAACCATACAGTTCATTCCCAGCAAGAAAAGTGAGGAAAAAGAAGTAAAATTTTCACCACAAATAACATACTTGAAGTACTTCCAATTTTGATGAAAAACCTATGAATTTTTCATTAGCGTGTCATTGAAGAGATGTTGCTCATTTTTGACAACTATGAACTTTATCTAATCTTATTCATAGATGCAATAAAAATCCGATATTAAGGACGGGCTTTTTTTTCAGATAAAGATAATCTACATTCTTTGTTTAAACCTAGTTAAATATATGTTTTGTGTTTTTCAATTATCAGTAAAGTTACTTATTATCTTAGTTTAACTGAGTGTAATTGGCCAATTAAACCTTAAGTTATAAGTGAGAAAACACAATTAACAAAAACAATAAAACAATGATTTCGCAAGAACAAAAACTTAATATTTTAAGTAAATTGCATTTTTCTTAATTGTTTTGTTTTATTTATTACTGTTTTAAATGTTTATTTAACATTTTTCCAAAAATTTTCCATTTTACAAAAGTATTTTTTGCAAAAAACAGCTGTTCATTGTTTATGTTTTTGAGTGGAAAGTTGGCAATACTAACAAAGTTAACAACTGAGCTTAAATCTAAAACTGAAAAACACAATCATCGGCTAAAGTCCGCCTAAATATGTTCCGAGTTTTATGTAACAACAAGTTAAGCCTGGTTTAACTAAGGAGTAAGAAACCCGCTCTAAGATGTCAAAAATAAATCGAATTCGTTCAATGACATGTTTATGTTAATTTCATTGGTTTTTCACCAAAGTTTGAAGTACTTCGATTATGTTATTTTTAGTGACTTTTCTACAACTCTTTCCTCACTTTTAATTGGGTTTTCATTTATAAATATTTGGTTTATAAAAGCGAAAAATATATATTCGCATTTTTAGATGTGATTTAGACGTCGTTTGTAAAGTATGACATCAATAATTTTTTGCTGGGTTGTTATTCGCTTCATAGAAAGTAGTTAGTTAGTTTGAAGGAGAATGTGTGTACATAATTCCGAAGAAATACACCTAGGCTTCTATCGGGCCTGTTGTGAGCTCCTTAACCAGTGTCTCAGGGGGGAATCGAACCCAACACTTACGGTCTACCAGACTAGAACACTAACCACTAACCTACCGGCGGCCAAGTTAGAGAAATATAACACTACAAAAACGGAAAGAACCTAGTTAAAGAGGAGAGATATATGGAACGGTGGATAGGTTTAAACTCAGAAGATTTAACGAAAAAGAATTGTAAGGATTCTAAGTCTCTCTATTAAACGCAGTCGAAGAAATAGTTATTTTTCCTAATAAAATCTTGTAGACTTTAAGGGCTGAATCCTGTAATTGCCCTCAGTTTGTCATGGAAACTATTTTCTATTTCTACATGAGATTCCTTATTCAAGGTATGTAGCAAATTATGTGTTCCATTGTCTCTAGTTTCTCTTTTTTTCGCCTATCCTGCGAGATTGCTGTAATGTAACACATACTTACAAAGGCCTCGTTAAGATTCCTATCAAAATCCGTTAACATTCATTCATTCTACAGCCCTCTCATCGTTGGTAGCGCTTACATTAAGCATTGGCTTCTACGCCGTTGACATTTTAACGGCGTCAATCAACCCGTAACATATGACATATATATGATCAAACATTCCTCAACTGTTAGTTCTACGTACCTCAATGACCCGATATTATCGGCCTAGGGCAGTCAACCCAAGCAATAAAGGCCTCGTTAAGATTCCTATCAAAATCCTTTAACATTCATTCATTGTACAGCCCTCATATCGTTGGTAGCGCTCACATTAAGTATTGGCCATTACGCCGTTGACATTTTGAAACTATTCCAGAACTAGTTGATGAGGGCAGGGATTTTATCAATTTTGACATATATATGGTCAAAAACTGCTCGACTGCCGGTTTTACGTACCGGAATGACCCGATTTTATCGGCCTTGGGCTGTCAACTCGATCAACAACTACACAAAATTACATATATGTAGTTTCACTCTTCTATAACTATCATTTAGTTCGTCCATAACTTTATTAACATGTATAACCATTTCCCTAAGAGCTTTTCTACTATCTAAAACCAGTCGCGAATGAACCGTGTGACAAGCCAGTGCTCTAAGAATAACTTAACTATCGATATTCGTCCTTGACTTCATTACCATTTGTGACCATTTCCCTATGGGTTTTTCTACTATCTAAAACCAGGCGCGAATGAACCGTGAGACAAACCAATCCTGTAAGAGTAGTAAGTCGTGGGTAAGACCATGAATCGTTATTTCCAGAGCTTTCTAGATTTCTAAGATCTCTGCTTAGAAAACACCAAATTCGCTTTAATTTCATTCGGAAATACCTGGCATTCGTTGGTCTAGATGTTGCTAGGATCCTTTTTTTGCTATTTTTTTTAAGACGGCGGTGTATCAAACACTCATAATGCCAGGTTATCACCAAACGTTGTAAAACTCCTTTTAGAAGTTGGAACTTCGAACAGAATTTTATGAAAAAGTATTTTTTGTTCTCCACCAGAATTAAGTTCATAAATTGAGTTTAAAAGGTCTCTACCATTAATTAAAATAAGTTAAACTTCTAACCTCACTTTAAGGTAAAACGAAAACACGTGTTTAATGCAGATAACGTTTAACTGGAAAATAGCCACACAAAGTAATATATTAAATTCGTGCGAGTGAAAAGCAATTCTGAAGAGAGCTTGACAACAAAACCAAGGTTTACGACTCATATGTCATAATACCGAAGGTAGTTTTATAGCAGCTATTTCTGCGCAATTACATAAGTTAATGTCGTTTTCTAAGGAGGGACGTCTGTGTTAGCTCTAAGGGTCACTTTCAATACCAATTCATCAATTATTATTTGTGGAAAATTTCAGTCGTCTAGATCGTCTTATATATTTACATTTCTCCATATGGCAAATTTGGTACTCAGCCTTACGTCCATTTTAATGTTGTGCGACTGAGTGTTTTCTGCATTACCACCATTGCTACGTTTTAAGTAGTTATGTTCTTAATGAGGCTCTGTACGAGTCCAGATTTTGTTGGAATACAAAAGTGCATCCTATACACACTTAAAATTATACCAAACGGCTTCTGATTCATGTCCGTCAGTCCATTTAGCTTTTGGCGATAGTTGAATGAAGTTAGGTACATACACTTTTTTTGATCCAAGGACGAAATTGTGTCCTCATACAACAGAACTTCCACTTTTGTTTTCATAATAATAATGTTAAATATATTTGTATCTCAATTAAAAGCGGCTTTAAGTTTAATTGAGTTTTATATAAATCTTGATGTTCTTGTCAAATCCATAAAGATCGGGCCTCATTTGACCTAAGCTCCTACAAAGTCCCCTTCAGAAAATGGCTTCAATATAAGAAATTCATTCAAAATTAAAGCTATCCCCAGCCACCGACCCTCCAGGTGACTAGCTATTTAAACATATCCTTGTCCTACGAGGACATCAAACAAGTCTCCCCAAAGATTACGAAGCGGCAGCAAAACCGCTTAAGTTTGTTTTTTTTAAGTATCCACTCTCTCGCTTACAAAGGGGATACTAAAGTGTCGATTGTCTTCATCCTCGTTTACAAAGAGTACATCCGTGAAGAAAGACGAAATATAGCCAACCAGGTGGTTAGATGTAAATAGAAATCACTGTCTTTTGCGGTTACATACATTGACTCTTTGTCGAAATACTGATATAAGATTTTGTAACCCTTGATATTGGTTCTATAGAAGTTTCATACAGTCGACGCTCGTTCTAGAGAATGGATCTAAAACTATTATTACTAATAAAATTATTTCTATGGAATCTTTTGAATACAGTTTTAGAACAAGTTATTTCTGTGATTTGAGTGTAAAATAACTGCGTTATTCGCAGAAACAGAAAAGTACTATTTTACTAAAAATATATTATTATACTTGACTCAAGTGTTATTATATAGACAGATATATACAAATTAGTTTGTCATCACGTTCAATATAACTTTCCGACTGTATAAATACATATATGTATGGATTCCTTTAGAATGTAGAATCGTTTGATCTACATACTTATGTTCGTCCGTTTTAATCTATTTTCTGAAGACTCTGAATATATTCGGAATCCAAATGTTTAATAATCCTATCAAACATGGGAAACTTTTAATCAAATTTAAAAAAGTGTTAAAATTTAATAATATAATAATAAATTGAAGAGAATAGAAGAATCGTTTTTGGTTCTATAACTATACTATTTTGAAAGCAAAACATAGAGCAATTCCAGAGTAAGGTTATAGGTATAACCTTACTCTGGAAGGATAGAGATCCTAGTGAAAAAACAATGGAACGCAAATTTATAAATAAATTTTTTTCAGTATTGTACCCTACACCATTTTAGTGGGAAGGGTACATTGGATTTGTGCTGATGTTTGTAACACACAATAATATTGGTCCTATACCCACCTTAAAGTATAACAATCGGCTTAAAATCGATTGAGATATGTCTGTCCGTTCATGTAAACCTTGTAATCAAAATACAAGTCGCAATTTTGAAGAAAATTCAATAAAATTTGGTAAATGATATTCTATTGTCCCAGAGAATCGGTTTATAATTTCATATAGTCCCCATACAACTGAACCCACGAATAGGGCTTGGAAACTGTGTAATCAAACTACAGGCCGCAATTGTGGAGATAGTTCAATTATTACATGATATTCTATGGTACCGCAGAAGAAGCCTATTGAAAATAATTAACATCGGTTCATTATTTCACATAGCCCCCATTAAACTGAACCCGCCGATAGGGCTTTTAAGTTCATAATTATGTTTAATATACTCTTATCTCAACAAAAAGCAAAACCAAGTTCTATACTAGTCTTGATGACCTTTATGTACTTTTTAATTATAGGGCCTCATTTGACTCTAGCCCCTATAAAATGCCCCCTCAAAATTTGACTTAAATGCTTAACATCTGTGATGTAAAACATCACTCCGTTTACAAACACGCAGATGGGATGGCCTCTGTCGATTTGGCTACAGCACCTAGAGACGTAACCGGTAGACCAAAGTACGAATCCATCAAATAAGCCAATACCTTGTTCTTACTCCCAGGGATACACCGTGGTAATTCTGATATGAACAGAGTATACTCTGAATATATCTGGACAAGGAAGGAAAATTCAATGGTATCATTTGTATATAATACTTTTCATCCATCATCAGACAACCCAGCACACAACTCATTTATTCGATACATTCACAAGAGAAAAACATACGACACATTCATTATAGGTGGACGGGTGGGTTGAGGACCGCCGTACCCCACATTCATTCCCTACGATATACAATCAATACCAACTCATTTCCAACGCTTAGTTTCACAGTCACTCCTCTTAGGTAACTGTGGTTTCGGCCACAGCACCGAACTTATCCCGAAATATTGCTTTAACTTTACATCAGTCTTTTAACCGCATCTCTCTTCCCGCCAATTTGAGTTTTCTAGATCTCGAAGGAACCTCAACTTACTGGACATAGTCCTGCGGGCAACTGGCCATGCGCAGTACCAGATTATGTGGTTCTCTAGTTAGACCTTTTTTCAATCTATGCAAGGACTCAGCCAGGCAGTAGAATGTAAACACCAATTTATAGACCCGGTCAGACAGATGTATTCGAAAACACCTCTGTTCCCTGGGATTGCAATAACACCAAGGTGGAGGCACATGCCCCCGGGTAGTGAGGCAAGGTAACATGCCCCCGGGGAGTGAGGCAAGACACAATTAAACTTTAATGTTTTATTAAGAAATCTTGTAACAGATGTAGGGTATTATATGGTTGGCCTCGCTCGGCTATAATTTCTTACTTGTTTTTTTTTATTTTGGTTTCAAGTAAAAATGGTTAAAAAAATTATTATTTTTTTATATTTGTTTTATTTAAAACAAATTTTCTTTTTATTTTTTTTTTTTTTGGAAATTTTATTTGTTTCTTAAAAAAAATTCAATATAAATTAAGAAATAATATCAGGTTTATTGAAAAAAATTATTAAAAAATTATATATATATATTTAATTAAATATAAATAATATATTCATATATACATATATAATAAATCCTAAAACTGTTATATTATTTTATAAACAGAAAAAGAAATCGAATCAAAATTTATTTTAAATAAAAAAAATGTTATGTTTTGGCTTAAAAATTATTAAAGAAAAATCTAAAATAATGAGTTTATAAATACTGTTATAGAAAAAAAACACAAAATTTATTGTATATTTAACAAAAAAACTATATAAAAAACGCCTTCAAACAGAAATAAAATTATTATGATTTTTTTAAATATTACCCAACAAACAATTCTATTTTGATAGAAAACATATGATTATACAGAAATTTAAATTTAAAATCTTCGTTTGTTGGATAATATAGTATACGTGAGCATTTTTTTGTTATAACAAATTGTAAAATTATTAATTTTTTATTGTAATATTAATTATAAATCGCTTTAAGTTTTTTAACTTAAAATTTTTTGTTTTTATTAAAAGTTTTGAATCTTTTTATCCTTTCGATAACAACTATTTTAAGCAACACAGCAGTAATTTTTTCAAATATAAATTGCCACCACATTACTTTATAATATAAATATTTAATTATAATTGTATAGTTTGATTTATTTAATTGGCTAAAATACATATTTTATTATTTTTCTTGTATAAGAATTTAAAAATAAAAAAATTAATATCAAATTCATTTGTAAAATGTACTCCTCGTATCAATTTTACTATTGATATGCGTAAAACTACAAGAGAAATTTATATATAAAACAAACAAAAATATATATATAGTATAAAGAAAAAACATTTTTTTGAATAAATATGTACATATATTTCCCTAAAAATTTATTTATTGTGTTTTATTATAAGCAGGGCAAGGATTTTCATTCACTTTTATTTAATTCCAAATTCACTACATCTGAAGTCATTCTCAGGAAGTAATTTTTTTCAAGTAATTAGGAAGGGAAATTTGTTATTCCGTTTGTAATTTCTATAATTTTCTGACCCCATACAGTTGCGTTCAAAATAATAAAAGTGAAAATTTGAAAAATGTTGAATATAAATTTTTTAGTGAAAGATTTAGATTTTTAATTAAATATTTTTATAATTAAACCCTACAGCACTATAGTGGGGAGGGTATTATGCGTTTGTGCTGAAGTTTGAAACACCCAAAAATATTTGGTCCTAGACCCACCTTAAAGTATATCAATCCGCTCAGAATCACTTTCTGAGTCGATTTAGCTATGTCCGTCTGTCTGTCTGTCTGTCTGTCTGTGTGTCCATGTAAACTTTGTGCGCACGCTGCAGGTCGCAATTTTCAAGATAATTTGATGAAATTTGGCACATACTTAATTTTTGATACATTAAAAAACATTAAAATGTTCGTGTGGCATAACTTATTTTAAATAATTAAAAACCGTTACCTCTTAGATGAGTATATAAATGCCCAAGTTTCCATGTGTGAAGTAAATTGTATAATTCTGATTTCTCATCTGTGATATTTGCTTGGATTTCCTTAGAGTTATATGAAAATAAATGAGTTAATATATAGTATGGTAATATTCTTTTAATTTAACATATTGCTTCCCAGAATGAGTTTCAACCATTTTAACGGGAGGCCCTAAGAGTTCATCAATTCGTAATATAGTATAATTATTTGTACTGGATTGAATTTCAAAGGAAGAAAAATGAACATTGTATTATGTATGAATTCTTTGACAGCATAGAAGGATTTCACTGGGATTTTTTCTGATAATACAAATTAATTTATATAACTCGATATCTTGTTTAAATGCAGAAGTAAACATGTTTTCGCTATATGTATATCCGAAAATTTCAACATATCTATACAATGTTAGATTTTTGCTTTCTGTATTCAGTTTACGACTTATAATCGCTTTTTTTTTTTGCGTGAAGTTATCACATGATAATATATTTTGTATTTTTTATGTTTGGCTTCATACTTGTAGGTCCTTTTTTCTTATTATCATAGGGTAGTGAGTAAGAAAATGAAACTTCTGAATTAATTTTTTTTGAACAGATTTTGATAATTTTGATTTATCCTTTCAACTTTCTTCTCAATTTGTAGCAATAATTCTTGAGAGACTTCAAAACAAATCAAATCTTCTATTAATTCAATAAAATTTAAAACAAATTTCCAAACTTCATCTCCGTATGGAATAAGATCTCCAATTATAAGTGGAAGATAATGACAGAAAAGCATCAATTGATTGGCGAAAAACTTCAATTTTTTATTTTCTAACTCCGTCAACAAAATTTGTTTCTTTTCACTTCCTTTGTCCTTATGTGCATAAGAAAAACTTTTTAATCTTGCATTCATAGAATTTAGATCAAAGTATCTCATTGTTTGAGTGAAATATAGTAATGATTCGGCAAAAATATAATGGCACGTGCCTTCAAAAATATCATGCATTAGGTCAACACTGAAGTTTTCAGTGGCATGAAATGATGGCATGGTATTAAAGATTAAATTGGAAACAATTCCTGTTTCAGATGGTGCATTTGTTGAAATTGGTTTTCTGTAATTGATCCTATTTCTAATCAAATTTTGATTTTCTGTGCATGATCTTTGTGCATCTTGCTTTTTCATTTGGCAAAATCTACAATACTTAGTAGTTTGCTGAAAAAGTTTTAGCGAAATTTAGAATTGTATTTAACCCCAAATTATCACCAAGGATTAATCCCAAAACAAAGTGTACAGTCCTAACGCCTGTGGAGGTTTTAATTTCAATTCCATTTTCCTCTAAGTTTTTCAACACTTTTACTAGTGACATAAAACATTCATTTATACCATATTTTTTAAGTCCGAAGATTTTATAGAATATGCAAGAAAAACGGAATTTAATTTGTTGATTTAGAGCCAATAGGGTTGTTGATCCCAAAGTCGTCCACGTAAATAAAAAATGGAATTAATGTCTTTTGTGGATAAATCCTAGTTTTTTGAATCCACAAATCGCCTTGGATGAAGTTAATAATTTTATTATTTTTTTGTTTCTTCCATATGATGTAAAACTTTATCAAGGAAGTTATCTGATTCAAATATTTTCTTAAATTGAAATTCCAGTGGCATTATTGTACCTACAGTGTTTTTGGTTTTTCCGACTTTAAAAGTGTTTGGAGTTGATATAAGATCCATTTTTTTCATTCGTTTTTCGAATCTGTATTCTGTTTTTACATCGCTAAATAGTTCAGCTATATCATTTAATATCGTTTTCGTAGTTGAATCTTGTAGAACTAATTGTGGTATTGACTTCTTAAGGAAGTTCACGATTGCAAATACAATATTATTTTCAACGTTTGTTCAATATCGACTTCCATATTTGAAGATGCACTTTGAAATGACGTCATATTATTAATCTCACCTGTTCCACTAATGTCTTCTCGGATAGAAATGACACTTTTTTCTTTAAAATGATTTAAAACATGTTTTTTAAAAGATTTCTTTAGTGAAAATTTTTGAAAACACTCATTTAAATAAAACGTATAAATTTTGTTTTCACCAACAAAGGGACATTTCTTCAAATGGGTAAAAAACTCATTTGTGCAAGAAAATAATTCATCACATTGGAAACACTTAATATAATTTACCATTTTGCTACAAATATTTATCTAAAATCTTAAAATATGTAAATTTTATTTTTAATTTCGTTTGACTTTGATACTTTTTATTTTTGAGATATTTATTTTGAAAACAGTGTGAATAATTACCCAATAATTTTTATCCTCAATATATAAAAAACTGAAAATATTTAAATTATAAGCATACATTACTAATTTTGTTTTAATTTTTTCCCATATTTTCAACAATTTTATTATTTGAATATCAACTAATGATAAGTAAAGAACGATTTACATTTATTTAATTAAAAAAGTTGTTAAACATATTAATCAATTGGTAACAATTTTGTATAATTACTTCACAATATTTGCAATTTTTTTCTGTGTACGTTTATATGTTTTGTTTTCTCTTCTGTTTTTTGTATTTTAAAGTATTTTAACATTTTTTTTTTAATATAAATATTTACTTAAATAATTAAAACAATATTTAATATAACAAATATCAAAATAATAGATTTATTCATTTATAAAATATTTAAAACAATAAATTAAGAATTATAAAAAATGGCAACTCTTACACCCATGATTTCAAAAAGCAAGCATACCTTAAAAGTCTCAATGTAAACATTCAGGATGTTATGTGGGGCATTTAAAAGAAAATGAGAAAAGTCTAGGAGGAAAAAGTCTCAATTCAAAAGAGGACTTAGTGAAAACTAAAAAAGTTAGCACAAAAAGTTCACACAGTGAAATATTTTCACAACCCTTTGAAAAACAATTAATCATGTCTGCCTCCCATCATATGTAAAGTTAATGTTTCAAGTTTTCAGGGATGATAGATAATCGATAAACGAAAACAAAATTTGATAATGCGATAAAATCGATTACTCAGTTTTGAAGTTATTCGCATTGACAGATGTGCCCCTATGGCGTATGATCCCCCTTCTACCATACAACATCAGTCATTCTTGTAAAGATTTTATTTATAACTTGGGTATATAAACCTCCGGTACTTAATGTCCTTCCGACAACGGTTTTGAGGGGCTTGATGACACATGTCGTGACCGATTATCAACAAATATACAGTAATTTATTCAGAAAGCCTTAAAAGATGTTATACGCAAGGTCTTTTAACGTTTTGCTTTAGAAACAGTTAGTCGACAACCAAGTAATGGCCTACTTCCTATGGAACGAGCTTCTACCAATTTCGAATCAACAATGTTTTTATACGACAACACCGCCATTTTATCAAACTTGTTTATTGGGAATATTAGAGCATATCTTGGGCTAATATGTGTACCTACAACATTTGGGGTACGATACCATTTTACAATTTATTAGACCATAACCTTTTTGTCAAGACCCATCATGAATCATTCCTATTATACAACTTCCTTGAAAGTTTAGTTTAGAGCTTAATATTTTTCGATTAATGGACTTCCAATATATTTTCTAAATTCATTTAGATTTAAAAATATAATTTATTGTCATATTCATGCATTAAAAATTCATCCATTTATGAAACCACAAATAAATATCGTGAAAAAATATTTAATTTCTTTAAATCTTTCCTATTTAAATTAAGCTGCACAATTATTTTTCAGTCTCACTCTTATTTTTTGAACACAGCTGTATATATATTCTGAATCCTTATAGGTAGCGGAGTTGATTAAGCTATGTCCGCTGTCTGTCCGTCAGTGTGTTTGTTGAAATTAGTTTTTAGAGAACCCCGTATATCAGCGAGATCTTTAGTAATTCTGTTAGACATGCTTTCAAGATGATCGCTATTTAAAATCAGCAAAATCGGTTTACAAATACTGGAGATATGAGCAAAAATCCAAAAAAAAAACTGATTTTTTTTTATGCTCACACAGAATCCCCCACAGACCTAGGTGATTTATTGCAATCCCGGGGTATAAAGAGGTGGCCAATACAGTCTACTGTTTGCATAGATTGACAGAGGTCAGACCAGAGCACCGCACAATGTGGTAGTACGGGTAGTCAGTTGCCAGCAGGACTATGTCCTGGCTGGTTAGTTGGTTGAGGTTTCTTCGGGATCCACG
Organism: Lucilia cuprina; assembly: GCF_022045245.1. Lineage (NCBI taxonomy): Eukaryota > Metazoa > Arthropoda > Insecta > Diptera > Calliphoridae > Lucilia > Lucilia cuprina. The sequence continues at coordinate 10,615,963 of NC_060951.1, forward strand.
TAGTGGCTCCCAAATTCGCGGGGAGAGTAAGTGGCGGTTAAAAGACTGATTAAGGTAAAGTCAATATTTCGGGATAAGTTCGGTGCTGTTGCCGAAAACAACAGGTACCCCACAGAGGAGTGGCTGTGGGACTAAGCGTTGGAAATGAGTTGGTATTAATTGTATATGGTACGGGATGAATGTGAGGTTCGGCGGGCCTTACTCCACCCGTCTATCTAATGAATGTGTCGTATGTTTTTCTCTTATGAATGTGTCATATGAATGAGATGTGTGCTGGGTTGAATGATCATGGACGAAAGGTATCATATACATATGATACTATTAAATATTCTTCCTTGTCCAGATATGTTCAGAGTATACTTTGTTCATATCAGAATTACCACAGTGTGTCCCTGTGAGTAAGAACAATGTCTTCAGCTTATTTGATGGATCCGTACTTCGGTCCACCGGTTACGTCTCAAGGTGCTGTTGCCGAATGAACAGAGGCCATTCAATGGACAAAGATTAGATAGACCTGGTCCACACTAGGAAACTTTTGTTGAGAAACTTTTTCTTAATTCTCTTTTGAAGTTTCCTTAATGTCCACACATAGAAACTTTTGTTTCAGAAACTACGTATTAATTGCATTGATTTGTTGTTGTACGAATGAGAAGAATAACAAAACAAGTTTCCAAGTACGAGAAACTCCGTACCGCGAGAGAGATGAATGATATTCTTTCTCTTTCTCTCTCACGCAAAATCAAAAGGTTCCCAAAAAAAGTTTCCTAGTGTGGACCGGCAGATAGCTCGAGTACTTCAGCAATGTACTTGTGCATGAACTAGTCAAAGCCAAGGTACAAAAATTCTTCATTGAAGAACAAAGGGGCGATGGTAAACCGTTCTCAAGTCTACGCATGCATGCGTACAATATACATGTATATAAAAACAAGGCAGAGCGAGAGCAGCAAAGTAAGAGTAGCAGAGACGCATGGTCAATTATGGACCAATTCTCTTGTCTAAACTGTTTCTTTTAAATAATCAAAATCATCTTCAACGTTATGAGCCTTGGCTTGCTCACTAAAACATTTGGCATACTGTTCGGCAGCTTCACAATGGTCATCATCAACTGCAATAGCACCACATGTATCAATTATTTCTTGAGCAATTTTGATTTTATCCTCTGGGGCATCAGTGTATCTTTTGGCATATGTCAAGGCAATATCCTTTAGAAACTTACCATTATTATCCATCTGGAAAAAGGCAAAGTTTAAATGTTTTTCGATTTAATCTCTGTTTGACTGACAACTTACCACTTCATATTTTTTCATGACACAGGAACGTAAACTTTTACCTTCTATTGTAGAGGCTGGTTTTTTGCCCATCATCGGCTTAAAATTACACATAAAATATTATTAATATTTTTCTTGTGACTGCCTATTAATTTTCTCTCAATTTACTACATATTTATGTATATAATACTAACAGTCCTTGGCATCAATTTCTGCTTTGCAAACATCCGTAAAAGCCATAAATTCTTCTATTGCTTCCTTATCGAATCCCTTAACAGTGAAAGCACAAAAAGCACAAATAATTGCCAATGTTACCAATAATTTCGTCATTTTTTTAATTGCTTTTTTTTATTAACAAATTATTTAATAAATACAAATTGTTTTTAAGGTTGATTTATACCTGATCTTTATTAATAAAAAATTGTCGTGTTTTTATATGATAGAACAAATATGTTTAATTTGAAACTTATTATTGTTTTAATTTAATTACAACCGAATTAAAATTAATAAGTGAATAATTAATTGTATGTTTGCCTTAATATTAACAGTAGTAAACATGAAATTGTAGGTTACGATCGATAAAACAATTAACGAAAAAAAAATTACATATTACAATTTTTGGGAACTTATAGCTCCCGTCTGGGTTGCAAGCTTTTACAAGAAGCCTTGAAAGTACACCAGGAAACGCGTTACAGGATTCTGTCAAAAAAAGTTGAAACAGTGCACTTTCATTTAACAAGTCCACGCTAGGAAACTTTTTTGGGAAACTTTTGATTTTGCGTGAGAGAAAAAGAGAAAGAATATCAATCATCTCACTCGCGGTACGGACTTTCTCGTACTCGAAAACATGTTTTGTTTTGTTATTCTTCTCATTCGTACAACAACAAATCAATGCAATTAATACGTAGCAGCCAGCATATTTTTAAATTTTTTATAACATTCGAGTCATTTATGACTCTACTGCACGATTCTGATCATAAATGATACATTCGTCGGGAATAATGGTACCCTACCCGCGACTCTTCTAAATGAGACATTTATGAGTCCCACTTCGAATCAATTATGACTCATTTTTTGAGTCAATAATGAGCCAAATAACTGGTCGTTTTATATGAGAATTTTATCAACTCATTTTAGGCCACACAAAGTGTTTTGCTAACTCTTCCAAAAAAGTCTTTTCTGAGTCCCATTTCTAATCAGTTTCGACTCATTTTTTAACCGTTTTTGAGTCATTTTTAAGTGTAAGTATTGCTACTTTATTACAAACAATAGCAATTACATAAGGAACAATTTTAGTTCTTCCAACTGCTTGAAATATAACCACAAAATAAGCTTTTAAAATTATCATATTTTAAGCACCAGGATGATAAATTTATGACTACATTTTGTTATTGTTTTTCAAATATTCAGTTTTCTACCATAAATCGGGATCATTTTCGAGTAATTTTTAAGCGCTCAACTTATTAATCAATTTTCGGTCATCAAAAAGAGTCAAAATAGTGTTAAAATACATTAAAAAAAGAACAAAATAACGCGTGGTGTGCAACTTGAAGCTTATAAAGTGCGAAAATTTTGACAAGCGTAAAACGCTTGTTGTGTATTTCCACCTTTAAACACCAACTAATTAGAATGGACATTTTAGTTTTGAGTTATTAATAAGAGCTTAAAAATTATTTACATATGGGGATTTCCATAGAAAAGTCTTCTTTTGTCACATGTAGCCACCTTATAGTGTGTGAATTTGTATACCATGCACCACTATAGTGGTGCATGGTATACAATGTTTGTAACTGCCAAACATATTGGTCTAACACATTAGATCATACCAATCGACTTAGAATCTCTTTATGACTCGATTTAGCTCCAAGCAGTTCCACAAAGAGTCAATGCATACGAAAAAGACAGTAATTTTCACCTGGATGTTCGTAATTCGTATGTTTTGGGTCATTCGTCACGAATGTACCCTTTGTAATCGAGAATGAAGACAGTCGTCACTTTAGTGTCCCCTTTGTAAGCGGGAGCGGAGACAGTCGTCTATTTACTGTTCTCAAGTAACCTAGAGATTATAATCTTAAAAGATGTTTTTTTTATTGTACTTCCGAAAGTGGTTATTTTACCCATCTTTTGGAGAAATGCTTATTACTTTCTACTAATATGCCACCATCTGGTTGACTCAAATTTATAACTTTTGGGTCAATCGTCACTTATTGTCCCATAGTATTCTGGAGAGTAGACACTTGAAATTTTTAAATTTTAGTTCCATTAATATCTTACCACCAGGCTGACTCCAATTCGTATGTTTTTGGTCTTTCGTCATAAATAAACTCTTTGTAATCGAGAATGAAGACAGTCGTCACTTTAGTGTCCCCTTTGTAAGCGAGAGCGGAGGCAATCGTCTCTTTACTGTCTCTTTGTAGGGTGTAGAGTGACGATTGACTTCCTCGTAGGACAAGCCCATGTTAAAATGGTCGGTCACCTGGGTAGTCAGGTGGCTAGGGGCCACCACAAGTGGTAGGTTAAGTAGTCAGTTCGGGACTATTCCGACGAACTGCTGGGCTATATATGTAAATATAAGTCTGTGTATATATGTTTAATAAAAGTAGCAATTTTTAAGATAATTTGATAAAATTTGTCACACACTCATCTCTATACGCCGTTCACAAGCTTCCCATCAATACGTGACTTGAAGATCAAAATTCACTTTTAAATATTATGTATACGATGAAATTTTGCAGAAATACTTTTAATGCAGACGTAAATTCCAAACTTTATAATGCTAGGCCTATATTTACCCTTACCCCACATGTAAGTCCTCTTGTAGAAAATCTATTTTTTTCATTTTTTTGCAGATATAAATTTATTGTAATTTCAAATCATTTGTCTATATAGTTTACATATTTACATGAAATTTTCAATTCATAAAATCTTCTTCTTTAATACCATGTGCCTCAATTTGTTTTTGGACACATTCACCATATTGTTCGGCAGCTTCACACTCATCATCAGACACTTCGATGCCACTGCAAGCATCAATTATTTCATGAGCTATTTTCATTTTATCTTCAGCACCACCGGTAACTTGTTCAGCTTTCGCTATTGCGGCATCTTTATCGAATTTTCCATTACCGTCCATCTAAATAGGTAAAAAAGTTATTGAATTTACATACATGTTGTTCTATAACGTTCACCACCTACCAGACCACATTTCTTCATGATGCATGAACGTAAACATTTGCCTTCCTTAGTAGAAGCAGGTTTATTAGAAACCATTTCTTCAAAATCAGCTAAAAAATTAAATATAAAGAAATTTTAATTTAATAATTGAGATTCCTGGTTGCCTCCGGTAGTTTAGTTGTTAGTCTGTCTATCCGGAGGCCATGCATTCGCTTCGCGCCAAAAGGATCTTAATTACTATTATTTAATTGTTTATATAATATACTAACAATCTTGTGCGCCAACTTCCTCTTTACATTCTTTCAAATTATTCATAAATTTTTCAAAAGCTTCTGCCTTATCGAAAGCATTAACTGCTACAGCACCAAAAGCACACAAAATTGCCAATGTTACGAAAAATTTTGTCATTGTTTTTAAACTACTTTTGACAGCTGGTTGAACTCGAAACTATTTTACTGTTACTTTATAACTGATGTTTTTACCTAGAACTAATAGTGTATTTATATAATTTTAATAAACAAACAAAAATTAAACAAGTAATATTTCTATATTCGGTTGTGCCGAATCTTCTATACCCTTCACCAAGTATGTTTTAAAAAACAGATTTTATTCATTTTGTATCTCTGCACACATGTCACACATAACATACACACAAATATAAACTGTAGCAGAAAGAAATATTAACCGTTGTACTGTAATACCACCGTCAAACTGTACTACCACCCTCAAACAAATATGAGCTGTATTACCAACATATTACTGCTTTATCTCCTTGTTCTTGTTATACCCACTTACCTTCGTGAGAACAGAACAGCATGCAAACATACAACAAAAAATACACTGCTGAATAAAACCAAATACATTTCCACATGCACATGTACATCTTTATCCAATTCACAGTGTTGTTGTTGCTTTTTTAACAAAGCATGAAAAAAATGTGGCTTTTTTGATGGAATTTTCAGAGGTTGTCTCGGATTTTTGCTCATATCTCCGTTATTTATAGACAGATTTTGCTGATTTTAAATAGCGATCTTCTCGAAAGCATGTCTAACTGAATTATTAAAGATTCGGATCTCGGCGATATCTGGGGACCTCTAAAAACTGATTTCAACAGACGGACAGACAGACAGATGGACAGACGGACATGGCTTAATCGACTCCGCTATCTATAAGGATCGAGAATATATATACTTTATAGGGTCGGAAAATTATATTATAGAAATTACAAACGGAATGACAAACTTATTTATACCCTTCTTACGAAGGTGAAGGGTATAAAAATAATTTCTAAAATTAATTTCTTTACAATCAAATAGTTAATGAATAAAGTAATTACATGTTTATTTATTTGTTCGAAATAATTAATATTTAAATTATAGGTATGATATGAAATATAAATCTGTACATATTTTAGTCAAAATAAATATAACATTTTTATGGGAGATTATTGATTATTTTGTTATTGATAAGAAATGCAATATTTATACAAAGTGTTTTAATGCGAAGATGGGAGTAACAATCATTATATTACTGTTCTTTTCATCAGGGTATTAAACATGTTATGGTGAACCTATAGGCCACAAATCATCGTTAATATTGTCATAAGGCTTAGTGTCCTGTAGTATTAACTTAGTTTTATAAAATTTTTCAATCAATATTTTTTTGAGTTCTTACCCAGCAGTTCGACGGGACAGTCCCGAACTGACCATTTAACCTACCACTTATGGTGACCCCTAGCCACCTGACTACCCAGGTGACCAACCATTTTAACATGGGCTTGTCCTACGAGGAAGTCAATCGTCACTCTACACCCTACAAAGAGACAGTAAAGAGACGATTGCCTCCGCTCTCGCTTACAAAGGGGACACTAAAGTGACGACTGTCTTCATTCTCATTTACAAAGAGTTTATTTGTGACGAAAGACCAAAAACATACGAATTGGAGTCAGCCAGGTGGTAAGATATTAATGGAAATAAAATTTAAACATTTCAAGTGTCTACTCTCTAGAATACTATGGAACAATAATGTGACGATTGACCCGAAAGATATAAATTTGAGTCAACCAGATGGTGGCATATTAGTAGAAAGTAATAATTATTTCTCTAAAAGATGGGTAAAATAACTACATTCAGAAGTACAACAAAAAAACAACTTTTAAGAGTATAATCTCTAGGTTACTTGAGGACAGTAAAGAGACGACTGTCTCCGCTCCCGCTTACAAAGAGAACACTAAAGTGACGACTGTCTTCATTCTCGATTACAAAGGGTACATTCGTGACGAATGACCCAAAACATACGAATTACGATCATCCATGTGGTTAACTATTAGTGGAAATTACTGTTTTTTTTTTGTGACTCTTTGTCGAACTGCGGGGTAATAACATCGCTTCCAAAGTATTGGGATCACATAAAAGCTTGGCAAAAACAGTAGTTATTTTCGAATTTTACAGTCCATTACCCATTTGATGCAAAGCCAAAGCATTTGGTTAAGGTATAACAGTCAATAAGGCCTTAGGTTTATAACCCTAATTGTATTCTAGCTTACGGTAATTAGTATAACCTCAGTACCACTTTTCGTTATTACCCGAACGTCTACCTGATTTCTAGGTTTTTAATCCCATTCCTGATGTGTCTCCCAGTTTAGAGGCATTTAATGCACAAATCCTTAGTTAAGATATGATATTTTTAAATAGTGATTAAGCTTGCAAATACTAAGGGCCATTCTTTTGGTGAAGTATTAGGGATAAAAATTAATCTTCGAAAGTTGTTTTTAAATACTCATTCAGCTAATTTTGTTTGCTAGTTTAAGCGTTCAATGGAGGTGGTTTAAGCTTGAGAAAGAAATGCAAAATTGTAAACAGCTGATAAAAAAACACAATTTTTATTAAAATGAACACTAAAATGCTTGATTTATCGATTAGTATTAATTATGAGGACTTCACCATATATTTTTTGTTTTAAATTAAAGTTTTCAATAATTTTCATATTACATTTGCAATTGTCTTCTTCTTTTTTTCTACAACATGCATTATTTTGACCTGGTCCACACCTGGAAACTTTTTCTTAATTCTCTTTTGAAGTTTCCCAAAAATGATACCTAGTGTGAACTAAATCTTACACGTAGTTTCTGAAACAAAAGTTTCTTTGTGTGGACATTAAGGAAACTTCAAAAGAGAATTAAATGGACAAAAGTTTCCTAGTGTGGACCAGGTCAAAGGGGATTAACATCAGAATGAATTTATTTTTAGATTAACTAATCTGATTTTTAATTGGCATTTGATTGCCAACTTAAAAACCAGCTCTAAGTTAAAGAGTATTAAGAGAATTCAGTAAAATTGCAATTTATTGAAACAAAACTAACACGCTTAGGGCGGGTTTCTTACTCCTCTTCAGTTAAACTAAGCTTTACTTGTTGTTATATTAAACACGGAACAAATATAGGCGGACTTTAACCGATGATTGTGATTTTCAGTTTTATATTTAAGCTCAGTTAACTTTGTTAGTATTGCCAACTTTTCACTCAAAAACATAAACAACAAGTAGGAAAGTATAGTCGGGCATGGCCGACCATATAATACCCTACCCTATTTTTAAAATTTTTACTTTTCATAAAATTTTTATTTTTTGTAAAGAAACTTTTATGTTGAATATTACCATAATTCCAAAATATTTAAGCCATTTATTGATAAAAAACTAAAATTTCTAAATAAGGCATTATATAGGTCAAATATGGGCCGATCCTCGGTAAATTTGGGAAAAGGATATATTTCTAAATAACAGTTAGTTTTGTTGAGTTTCATTGCGATACAAATGGTTACAAGTCAATTTTAGACGTTTGAGTCATTTTTTGAAGGGGGGTTTGTATTGGGGCTAGGGTCAAATATAGGCCGATAATTACGAAAATCCGCAGTATCATTTATACTTATATAAAACTTATTTGTGCCAATTTTTAGAGAGATAGCAGAATATTTGACGTAATTATAGCATAAAAAGTTCAAATCGGGAGGTACGGTTGTATGGGGGCTAGGTGAAATAATGGACCGATTTCAACCATTTCAATAGGCTTCGTCCTTGTGCCAAAAAACATGCTTGGTCCAAATTTCATCAAATTATCTTGAAAATTGCGGCCTGTACCTTGCGCACAAGGTTTACATGGACAGCCGGACAGACGGACGGACGGACATGTCTTAATCGACTCAAAAATGATTCTGAATCGATCGGTATACTTTAAGGTGGGGTATTGGACCAATATTTTTGTATGTTACAAACATCAGCACAAACGTATAATACCCTCCCCACTATAGTGGTGTAGGGTATAATGAACAGCTGTTTTTTGCAAACAATACTTTTGTAAAATTGAAAATTTTGGAAAAATGTTAAATAAACATTTAAAACAATAATAAATAAAATAAATCAGAAAATTGCAATTTACTTAAAATATTAAGTTTTTGTTCTTCTGAAATCATTGTTTTATTGTTTTTGTTAATTGAGTTTTCTCACTTATAACTTAAGGTTTAATTGGCCAATTACACTCAGTTAAACTAAGATAATAAGTAACATTACTGATAATTGAAAAACACGAAACATATATTAAACTAGGTTTAACCAAAGAATAAAGATTATATTTAACAGAAAAATTCGCCCTTAAACTCTTTAATTTCCAATCTGCAAAATCAATTTTATATTTTTTTTTAATAATCAAAATCATCTTTTATATTATGAGCCTTAGCTTGATCACTGAAACATTTTCCATATTGTTCGGCAGCTTCACAATGATCATCTGCGACGTCAATGCTACTACAGTTATCAATTATTTCACTAGCAATTTTCATTCTTTCCTCAGAGCCATCAGTGTATTTGTGAGCATGTGTTAAGGCTATATCTTTAAGGAATTTTCCATTATTGTCCATCTGAGTGGAAGAAAAATTTTGGGCATTTATTAAAATTACTTGTATCTATATGTGAATAATAATAACTTACTACTTCATATTTCTTCATTATACAAGAACGTAAACATTTGCCTTCCATAGTAGAGGCAGCTTTCTTGCCAACTAATTCCTCAACATCGGCTGAAATTTAAATATAATAAGTTTAAAATCCAACATGTTTTCACCACATATTACATACAATCTTTGGCTCCTACTTCAGCTTTGCAGTCATCCGTTTTTGCCAGAAATGCTTCCACAGCTGCCTTTTTATCAAATCCTTTAACTAAAACACCTCCAAAAATACAGAAAACTGTCAAAATTACAAAGAGTTTTGCCATTTTTTAAATCTTGTTTTTTTTTTTGCAATTAAACTTGAGTTGTTTGAGTGATAATTCAAAACTGATAACTTTTAGTTAATCTATTGTCATATTTATATGATAATAGATAGCACTGCTTTATTGTCAAAACTATTTTAGATAATTTAACATATATCAAACAAAACTAATACATATTGAATTGTTGAAAATTTAACGAATATTTTGTTCAAATATTCAAAACATTATGATTTATCATCTGTGAAATTATAAGTTACGCCTGGAAAATCTTTTAGCCAAAAGTGTGACCAACGATATGTCTAGCTTCAAACTATAGTTGATCCACATGCTAATACAAATGTTTGTACATTATAATAGGTAACTATTGAAAAATTGTTAAAATAAAATTTTCAATTTTCCAAGGTCATAATATAACATGAACTAGAATACCCTGGGTGCTTCGCTACCCTAACTTAAATTAAATACATTCAAAATTTTGTTTACTTTTATAGAAAATTAAAATTGATTAAACATATTTAAATGTTTCAGTCTTACACGTTCAATATCACGTGATTAAATTCGCATTCAGTTAGAAGCTTGTATTTTTAGTTTCATTCATTATAGAAAATTTTGAAAGTATTATTTGAAATAAAGTACCATATGCAATACCTCTAATATATCATCATTTAATAACAAATGTTATGTTTCTGTGTTCAATATAATATACAATTCAAAAAAAATTAATTTGATGAATAATAAAGTACCAAAAATCCCAGTTGATACTCATTCACTAAGGTCCCTACATTTTAAATTTTATTTTCAATATCGAAAAAATTTCAAAAAAGTACCAACGGAAAAACGAAAAAGTACAAAAATCTCTCTCAATAAATGCTCATTTAATAAGGACCATGTGTTCCGGTTAACCATTATAAAGAATCTAAAAGGTACCATTTGAAGAATAGAAAAGTACCAAATAGTTCTCACTTACAGAATATTGTTCAGTAAAGAGCATGTATGTTAAAATTAATGTTCCTAGGTTGAATATTTAAGAAAATTAAAAAACTACTATTTATGAGATAAAAAGGTAATCTTAAAGAATCTAATTTAATGAGGAAGAAAAAGTACCAAAAGTGGAATAAATTTTACTAAGTGAAAAGTACTAATAAAAAAGAGTATAATGTTTCCCCTTTTCGCTTAGAAATATACTTTTTCGAGAATTAAGTTTATAAAATGTTCTTTATATAAATATATATCACTGATAAAACTCAAACGATTCAAATCTGCATTCATTTGTTCTAAAAAAATTGTGCTTTCAAAAAGGTACCAAACAATTTCCTCGAATTTGCTCCTATATAAGCCTTAGTACTCGAATTCCAAAATAATATACCAAAAGCTTATTTTGCGTGAGTAAATAAACTACTTTTTTAAATTTTATAAAAGTTGGCTCAATGAGTTTGAATAAAATTTAATTTCCCGTTTTTCCCCTTTTTAGTACTTTTTTACCCAGTGAAATAGCAAAAAATTTATTACATGCTAAAAAAGTACCATTAATACAGTTTTGTCCCTTTTACACCCAAAAAGAACTGAATTTTAAAAAAGTACGAAACAGGTGTCTCATAATTTTGAGAGATATATCCAAAATATTTAGAAAAATTTGATTATTTAATTGGTTTAAAAGTTATAAAGGGCTGAAAAAGGTACCAAAAACACATCTACTGTCAAAATTTCATGATTCTAGGTTCAGCCGTTTGGGCTGTGCGATGATGAATAAGTCAGTTAGTAACGCTACTCTTTTTTATATATATATATATATATATTATATATATATATATATTATATATATATATATATATATAATATATATATATTATATATATATATATATATATATATATATATATATATATATATATATATATATATATATATAATATATATATATATATATATATATATATATAGATTCCTCAACAGTTTCTAAAAATTGCTCCTAATCTTAATAATTTCAAACAAAAACGCTAAAAATGAAATATTTGTTTATACATTCTCTAAAGCTTCCCTGGAACTAGTTCCGAGGTTGACAAATTCAAACAAAAATCATTGATTAAAGAACTAGTTCCAGAAGCGTTCTGAAGAACGAGTGTCGACTCCATAACGCTTCCTCAGAACCAGTTCCGAAGGTGACAATTTCATTGCCAAAATCATTGGTCTCAACGCCAAAGTAGAACGAATTCAGTCTAAAATCATGTGTTTTAGAACTAGTTGTAGAACTAATACAATTTTTCCTGGAAAGGGGTATAATGCTTTAACATAAGCGCCAAACAGTCCCTTTGTTAAAGCCAAAAAGATGTATGGTATAACTATCATTTCGCGATATACCACAGGGTGGAATTTTGTCACCTTTACTCTGGGTTAATCCAACAGAAAGGACTTAGACCAGTCTGCTATGCAAATGATGTCGTAATACTTTTAAAGGGAAAGGATTCAAATTACTTGTGTAGAATAGCTGAGGAGGCTGTGAGTACGGCCTTGTGCTGGACTCAACAAAAACGAAAATCTGTCTTTTCACAAGAAAGACAAAAATTTCTTCGTAAACTGAACCTTGCTTCCTGCGCAAGACGATACCAGTGACAGGCAAGTTAAGTACATAGGTGTAATTCTCGACCGGAAATTAAAATAGAGACACTACATATAGGATAGGATCAACAAGGCACATCGGTCCTTGCCGATATGTAGGAGAACTATAGGCAAGAAATGGGGTCTTAAAGCCGTAATGTACGGTTGTAAGATCTTACAACGTTGTCAGTAAAATGTAAAGGAAATGTCTAACAATCGCTTAAACTTATAATTTTTCTTTTGTAACGTTGTCAGAAAAGGCATTACTGACAATATTGAAAGACAAAATTTGTAAGTTTACACTGTTATTAGACATTTTCTGCACATTTTACTGCCAACGTAAGATCGTGTATACATAGCATTAGTTCTACTATGACAAATTGGCTTTAAAAATGTGTAATTAGAACAATTCAAGCTATGCTTCAAAAATCTGGTGGAGTGCTTTAGGCAAAAAGTGCAATATCAAACTACTACAGGAAGTTCTTGCTGCTTGGGTATACGTGGAAACGTTGCGAAACATATTTAAGATATGAGACGGTGGTTATTGGACACGTCATCAATGTATACTGGACACAATGGAAGGTTATACACAATCATCAGACATGCCTGATCGAATACCAGATACAGAATATGTCGAAAACTTTGAAACGCTGATCCCAGATAGAATGTCTTGGTCAGGCAGAACATTAGAGCAAATATGAGTAGAAATCCGTTGGTTCACTAATGGCTCTGAATTGGGGTATAAAGTGGGTCTGAAATATAACACCGTTTACCAAATCATAACACAAGCTTCCAGACAATAAGGCGATATCAGGTGATAGAACTAAATCTCAGACCGTATTGAATTGTAAGAAAGCCATAACTGAATACTCTCCCTGAGGTAAGGTTCACATCATATGGGTCGGTAAAGAAAATGCGAATGTAATAGTTTTAAATGGGAAGGGAGCTCGAGGCAGTTAAGGCAAAACCATTCGACGCAACAAAAGTTGAACTAAAATATTGGTGAAAGAATCTCATAAGGGTAGAACGACGAAGATCCTATAGGGTGACCCTGATGAGAGCAAGACGAAAAATCTCCTCAAATGAGCAAATCTGAAGTTAGTATGACTTCACGTATTCTGAGTGGACACACAGGATTACGAGCACATAAACAATAAAGAACAAGTATGAATTTCTAGTCGGACATTGCCGACCATATGATACCCTACACCAGTCAGTATGTTAAAATAGTGGATTTTTTTAAATAAAGCATTTAATTTGTTTTATTGTGGAATATTTTTACTTATTGTTGACAAAAAAAGAGATTTTCTGCAAGAGGGCTCATAGGGGAGCAGGGGTAAATATGGGCCTATCCTTATAAATTTTGGTAGATGAAATAACGTCTAATTCAAAGTCATTTGTGTAGATTTTAATCGTTTTATTAGTAATAATAAGTTAATTTTGAACTAATATTCAATATCTGAAGGGGAGTTTGTATGGGGGCTAGGGTCAAATGAGGCCCGATCACTTTAAAAATTAGCATTGTCATTTATTGTTCTATAAAACTATTTTTTGTTGATTTTTGTTGACATTATAATACATTTAACGTAATTATGAGCCTAAAGGCCCGATTCGGGGGATACGGTTGTATGGGGGCTAGGAGAAATAATGGACCGATTTCTACCATTTTCAATGAAACAAAAAAAGAGTATGTGCCAAATTTCATCAAATTATCTTGAAAATTGCGACCTGTTGCGTGCGCACAAGGTTTACATGGACACACAGACAGACGGACGGACATAGCTAAATCGACTCAGAAAGCGATTGGTATACTTTAAGGTGGGTCTAGGACCAATATTTTTGGGTGTTACAAACTTCAGCACAAACGCATAATACCCTCCCCACTATAGTGGTGTAGGGTATAAATATAGTTTTATTATATGAACAACATTCGGACAGTACTCGTGAAATTTAACGAAGTATTAAAATTTTGCAAAAATTTAGTGTGCGAGTGAGTAGATTTATAATTTTTTTTAATGAGCGTCAACGAGTTAAAGGAGCTTATTTTGCTTAGTAAAACAGAATTTACCGTTAGCTTGTAAGATTATATAAGCTACAAGGTATAAGAAAACTTTAATAAATTTATTTAAATTGCATTTTATTGAAACAACAATTCTCTAAATAACCCAACAAACTTTTCAATTTCCATCATCATTTGCCGAAATCAAATAAATAATGTTTAATAATCAAAATCATCCTTAATGTTATGAGCCTTAGCTTGATCACTGAAACATTTTCCATATTGTTCGGCAGCTTCACAATGATCATCTGAGACGTCAATGCTACTACAGTTATCAATTATTTCATTAGCAATTTTCATTCTTTCCTCAGAGCCATCGGTGTATTTGTGAGCATGTGTTAAGGCTACATCTTTAAGGAATTTTCCATTATTGTCCATCTGTATTTAAAAAGAAATATTAATTTATTATTAAAAATATTTATTTCTAAATGAAGCTTATGGCAACTTACTACTTCATATTTCTTCATAAGACAAGAACGTAAACATTTGCCTTCCATAGTAGAGGCCGCTTTCTTGCCAACTAATTCCTCGACATCAGCTGAAAGTTATATATAAATATGTTTTTAAAATATATTGAAGTTAAACATTTTCTCCAGTTATTACTTACAATCGTTAGCTCCAACTTCAGCTTTGCATTCATCCATTTTAGCCATAAATGCCTGCACAGCTGCTTTTTTATCAAATCCTCTAACTAAAACAGCACCAAAAATACAGAAAACTGCCAAAATTACAAAAAGTTTTGCCATTTTCAAAAAGAAGTATTGTAGTTTTTACAAGTAAACTCGAATTGTTTGAATGTTAAATCAAAACTGATAACTTTTAGCTAAACTCTTGGTGTATTTATACGATAATAATAAAGTCTGGTTTAAAAGTTATTGTTAACATTATTTTAGATTCTTCAAAAATGTTCACGTTAACTAAATATTTATAATATACTTCCTCAACTATGAAATTATATGTATGTGACGTAAAAAATAGAGTATGTTTGGTGACCTATTATAAGTTTTGTTATACTCTACACCACTTTAGTGGGGAGGGTATATTGGGTTTGTGCTGATGTTTGTAACACCCAAAAATATTGGCCCTAGACCCACCATAAAGTATACCAATCGGCTCAGAATCACTTTTTGAGTCGATTTAGCTATGTCCGTCTGTCCGTCCGTCTGTATGTGAGTCAATGTAAAACTAGTCCGCACGCTGCAGTCGCAATTTTCAAGATAATTTGATGAAATTTGATACATACTTTGATGAAATTTGGTACATACATACTCTTCTTTTGGTTCAGGAACGAACGCTATTGAAAATGGTTGAAATCGGTCCATTATTTCTCCTAGCCCCCATAAAACCGTACCCCCCGAATCAGGCCTTTAGGCTCACAATTACGTTAAATGTTTTATAATGTCAACAAAAATCAACAAAAATTAGTTTTATAGAACAATAAATGACAATACTAATTTTTATAGAAATCGGGCCTCATTTGACCCTAGCCCCCATACAAACTCCCCTTCAGAAAATGACTTGAAGGTCAAAATTAACTTATAATTACTAATAAAACGATCAAAATCTACATAAATGACTTTGAAGTAGACGTAAATTCATTTACCAAAAATTATAAGGATAGGCCCATATTTACCCCTTCTCCTCTATGAGCCCTCTTGTAGAAAATCTCTTTTTTGTCAACAATATGTAAAAAATTTTGCAATAAAACAAATAAAATGCTTTATATAAAAAAATCCACAATTTTAACATACTGACTGGTGTAGGGTATCATATGGTCGGCAATGTCTGATTATAAATTCATATTTGTTTTTAATTACAATTAATACTCATATGTATGTGAAAATGGAAAGGTATTGGTAAATAATCAATTAAGTTTAAAGACGTGTCTCATTGAACATCCCATAAGAATTTGATGACCTGACTAAATAGATTAGGTTCAAATCTTGTCCCTCATGGAGAAAACAGGAGGTTAAAACCAATCCATTTCTTACTAATATAAGTTAATCTTCGATTAAATCTAAGACATTATCAGTCTGTCCTGGAACAGTAGAGTGGATTGCACATCTTCCATGTCGAAGACTTGATAATATTGGACAAGATAATCTTGAACTAGAGCTTTCATCTGTAGGTAAGGCACTAACTCACCGTTTTGCGAAAATGTTGAGAATTCAAGGTTCAAGATTGAAATTGTAAGCAAATTTGTTCCACGATGAATGGTATAGTAATGTATGATGTACTTTTGAGCAGGTCTTATCAGACAAATTAAAAGTTTCTTCTATTTCGCAGAAAAAGATAAACGGTCCAGTAATGTAGGATGTACCCCCTGAGCAGGTCTTGAGGATTCCATAAGAATTTCATGACCTGACTAAATAGATTAGTTTTGAATCTTGACCCTAATGAAGGAATCAAAAAGTTAAGCATTTCTCTTATGGAACAGTCGAAGACTTAATATTTTTGAACTAGACTATCCCGGGTTAGTGTTTTCATCAGTTAATAAGACAATAACACATCGTTTTGCGAGGATGTAGAGAATTCAAGGTCTGAAATGGCTAACAAATATGTTCCACGACGAACGATCCAGTAGAATGTACTCACGAGCAGGTCTTATCAGGAAAATTATAAGTTTCTTTTATTTCCGCAGACTATAATGAGAATCGGTTTATAATGTATGAAGAACGGTTCAGTAATATACCCCCTGAGCAGGTCTTGAGCATCCCATAAGAATAGGATGACCTGACTAAAATGATTAGGTTCGAATCTTGACCCTAATAGAGAAAACATGAGGTTAAAACTATACATTTCTCACTATTATAGGTTGACTTCGACGGAGCCCACGACATTATCAGTCAGCCCTGTAACATCCGAAGATTTAATATTTTTGAACTAGATAATCACGGGTTAGGTTTTTCAATAACTTACCGTTTTGCGAGGATGTTGAGAATTCAAGGTCTCAGATTGAAATTGCAGATCAAATATGTTTCACGCCGAACGGTCCAGTAATGTAGGATGTGTCCTGAGTAAGTCAGGAAAATTAGAAGAAGTCAAAATTCACTTATAAACAAAATTTATATGGATAGCCCTTATTTACCCCAATTCCCCTATGAACCCTATTATAGAAAATCCCATTTTTTATCAACAATAAGTAAGAATATTCCAAAAAAATTATTAAAAAAACAAGTCAGATTTCTATATTTGGCTGTGCCGAATCTTATATACCCTTCACCAAGTATGTTTATTTTGTATCTCTGTCACATATAACATACACACAAACAAATATAAACTGTAGCAGAAAGAAATATTAACCGTTGTACTGTACTACCACCATCAAACTGTATTACCACCCTCAAACAAATATGAGCTGTATTAACAACATATTACTGTTTTATCTCCTTGTTGTTTTTATGCTTTTTTATAATTTGTTAAGTAAATTTTCAGAGGTAGTCTCAGATTTTTACCCATATCTCAGTTATATATGGACCGATTTTGCTAATTTTCAATAGGAAACTTCTCGAAAGCATGTCTGACAGAATTATTGAAGATTTGGATCTTATATATACCCTTCTCACGAAGGTTAAGGGTATAATAATCCAAATTTTTAACATACTGACTGGTGTAGGGTATCAAATGGTCGGCCATGCCCGACTATACATTCATACTTGTTGTTTGAATGTTATTTAAGTGAGGGAGCTTCAAATCAAAATGCAAAATTCCAAATTTGACAAAAGAAGAAAAATTCGATTCGAATTGAAATGAAGAATAGGGATGATTACTTTCTTTATATCGTTTAACAAATTAATTAAACTCAATTAAAAAATTGTTAAAACAAAATTTATAGTATTCAAATTTGTAGTATTCACATTTAAAAAAAAAGTTTGAAGGTCAATAATAAAAGTCATATGTTTTCGGCTTCAAATTATTTCGGGCGTAACGTATAATTTCACAGATGCAAGAGCATATTACGCTAGACGTAGAAACATGCAATTAAATACTAAATAGGTATTATATGGGTTAATGAAAATTATTGAATTGAAATTATAATATCATTTAAATATTTTGACAATAGGATTTTAATTAAAATATGCATTTATATTTTTCATATAAATAGATAAAAAATTTTAGCAAAAAGTATCAGTTTCAAGCAACAATAAAACGGTTAAAATGGCAAAATTTTATATAACATTGACAGTATTCTGTATTTTTGGAGCTATTTTGATTAAAGGATTTGATAAGAAAGAAGCTATAGCCGGATTTATGGCTAAAATGGATGATTGTAAAGCTGAAGTTGGAGCCAAGGATGGTACGTACATATTTTTTTTATTTTTAAGAATTCAATACTAATTAAATACTTTTTCTACTATCAGTTGATGTTGAAGAATTAGTGGGTAAAAAACCTGCCTCGTCCATGGAGGGAAAATGTTTACGCTCCTGTCTCATGAAGAAATATGAAGTGGTAAGTGATTGTTTTTCACTGACATACTTTATATTAATATTTCACTCACCTTTCAGATGGATAATAATGGTAAATTTGTTAAAGAAGTTGCTTTATCACATGCTGAAAAATATACCGATGGTGTCGAGGATAAAATGAAAATTGCTCAAGAAATAATTGATGCTTGCAGTGGCATTGATGTTCCTGATGATCACTGTGAAGCTGCCGAAAAGTATGGAAAATGCTTTAAAGATGAGTCTCTTGCTCATGGCCTTAAAGATAAATTAGATTTTTAAAAGTAAAAAAAAATGATAAATGATTTGAGATTTAGATGACGTTTGTTAATATTTAAAGCTTACAGTATGATGTATATGTATTATTTTTGTTTAAAATAAATTTTATCATTTCGTTATTAATGCAATTAAAATAAATTTTTCAAATCTCTCTCTATCCAGAAATTCCCTTAAAACAAAAAGCTAGAACATTGCAGTTGTAGATTTTTGTCTGAAGGCTGCACAGTGGTATAGGAAAAAAAAGAGGTATATAATTCGGTAACTTCTAAACGGTTAATCCGATTTTAATTTGGTATGCACAAAGAGGAGGTGTTGTCGAGTTTAGGTTTTGAATTTGGACCTTATAGGCCAACCAGAGGCGCGGCGGCTGGTCCTCAAATTAGGACACCTCGGCTATGTTAAATTTTGAAAACGATCCTATTTCTTCATTTGAGTTTCGATTTAAAAAAATCGTATATAGAAGTAGCAGTAAATAATCTCTTATAGTTTAGAAGATATTCGCATTTGAAAATTAAAATTTTAAAATTTTTACCGTCCTTACTTTAGTTTTTTAATAATAGCGGGTCCAAATATTCCTGATTTTCGCTATTTATTCACTTAACAAGTTTATATATCAAGCAGTGAAAGAATTATGTAAAAATCATGACTGAGTCCAAAGTTATAGACATTTTAATTTAAAATTTTTTTTTGGGAAAAAAGTAAAGAAAAAGTTCTTTTTAAGTTATCTAAAAAGTTTCTAAGAAGATGTATATATAATTTATACTTTTTAGAAAGCTGACTTTACATAAAATACGATAAATGAAACAAAACCTAAAAATTTTAAGTGACAAATTAGTTAGGGAAAACTCAAAATCTTTTAGAAAATTTACCTAGCACTATTATTTTCATCCAAACGGATTAGCCGTTTAGAAGTTACCGAATTATATCCCTCTTTTTTTCCTATACCACTGTGCCAATTTACCTAAAATATTAAGTTTTTCTTCTTCCGAAATCATTGTTTTATTATACCCTACACCACTGTAGTGGGGAGGTTATATTGGGTTTGTGCTGATGTTTGTAACATACAAAAATATTCGTCCTATACCCACCATAAAGTATACCAATCGGCTTAGAATCATTTTCAAGTCGATTAAGCTATGTCCGTCCGTCTGGCTGGCTGGCTGTCCATGTAAACCTTGTGCGCAAGGTACAGGACGCAATTTTCAAGATAATTGGATGAAATTTGGCACACACGCTTCTCTTGGCCCTATTAAAAATGTTTAAAATCGGTCCATTATTTCGACTAGCCCCCATACAACCGTACCCTCCAAATAGGGTCTTTTGGCTTATAATTAATTTAAATGATAAATTATGTTAACAAAAGTCGACAAAACTTAGATTTATAGAACTTTAAATGACACTACCGATTTTTGTAATGATCGGGCTTCATTTGACCCTATCCCGCATACAAACTCCCCTTCAGAAAATGACTTAAAGGTCAAAATTCACTTACAAACACTAATAATACTTTTAAATTCTACATAAATAATATTGAAGAAGACTTAACTCCCCCTACCAACATTTTTAAGGATAGGGCCATATTTTGCCCTACTTCCCTTTGAGCCCTCTTAAAAAATCTCTTTTTTTGCCAAAAAAAAAGTAAAAATATTCCGAAATAAACCAAATGCTTTATTTTTTTAAATAATCCCCATTTTTAACATACATACTGACTGGTGTAGGGTATCATATAGTCGGCTACGCCCGACTATACATTCATACTTGTTGTTTTTGTTAATTGTGTGTTCTCACTTATAACTGAAGTTTAATTGGCCAATAGCAGTCAGTTAAACTAAGATAATACATAAGGTTAAAGTTTACTGAAAAACACAAAACATATATTAAACTAGGTTTAAACAAAGAATGTAGATTATCTTTAACTGTAAAATCCGCCCTGAGTATTCAAAAACATGTTTCGAAGATTAATTTTAATTTAATCCTTCACGTAAAGGCCCTAACAGATCAATCATTTCTTGCGTTTGGTTTTCATTTAAAAAATGTATGGCTTTCATCCATTCGTTATTTTCCGTACTGTTAATTGCATTGGCAAATGTTACGGGAGTTTAAATTTAACATTTTACTGTATTATTTTCTTGTTCACTTATACCGCTGCTGTTCACTTCTTTAAACATTTTTCATATTTTAAAATTACTTCCGTTAACGCTTTCAAATTCTTTATTTTATTTTATTTTCTTGATTCTTTGTAAGAAATAACACGTTTTTCAGTGTATTTCTAAAAGGTACACAAAATAAAGCACTCTCTAGTCCCAAATGGTTGATGATGAGACTTTCCATAAATGCCTAATTTACTTTAATACCAAGTTTACTTTGTATAAGGTAAATCCATTTTCTTCTTACAGTCAACATAAATTCACTAAATTTATTTCTTACTTTTTTAAATCTTTCTATTGAAATATAAACTTTTATAAAAATTTGAACATAACAGAAAAAATAGTTATTTTATTACAACTTATTGTCAAATCTGGCAATTACACAAAAAAACGCTGGAATTCAGGCTACTTAAGTACAGTCAAACCCGTTTATAATAAACTCCAGGGGACCAGTATATTTTGTTTGTTATAAAACGGGTGAAGATTTTGTAGTTATAAACGAAAAGTGGCATTTTACGAAATTAAAAGAAAAATTAAATATATTAATTTAATATTATTTACAAAAAAACATTGATCATATATTTTATATAAATATTTATATTATCTTATGATTATAACTTGAAATTTAAGATGTTGAGCGCGGACTAATTAAGACCTATAAATTTTAAAATTCACGAACACAAAAATTTCCTACTCTGGTAGACAATCCAGAGACAATCCATAATCTCCCGGATTCCATTTTTTATTTAAAATCGTTAAAAAAACGAAAATAATTAGCCGTCTTACAGTCGTTTTTAAGTTGCGGCCGACATTTTTAATTTCAGCCGCCGTTACACTTTGTCGGCTCAGAACTTTGTCGCGGCGTGTTGATGAAAGTGTGATTTTTCTCGATTTCTTTGGCAATTATTAAATTTAATTCCTGTTATTATTAAATATATTTCTAATAAAACATGGATGATGAAGCTGAAACCTACAAACTTTGGCGTATACGTAAAACAATTATGCAGCTGAGCCACGACCGTGGTTATTTGGTGACACAAGATGAATTGGATCAAACATTGGAACAATTCAAAGAAATGTTCGGTGACAAGCCCAGTGAAAAGAGGCCAGCACGTTCGGATCTAATTGTTCTAGTTGCCCACAACGATGATCCCACAGATCAAATGTTTGTCTTCTTTCCCGACGAGCCTAAGATTGGTATTAAAACTATTAAGACTTATTGTACCCGTATGCAGGAGGAAAATATACACCGTGCAATTGTGGTGGTACAGGCCGGCATGACACCATCCGCCAAACAATCTTTAGTTGATATGGCACCTAAATATATCTTAGAACAATTTCTAGAATCTGAACTATTGATTAATATTACGGAACATGAATTGGTACCCGAACATGTGGTAATGACGCCCGAGGAAAAACAAGAATTGTTGGCACGTTATAAACTAAAAGAGAACATGTTGATGAGAATTCAAGCTGGTGATCCAGTGGCTAGATATTTTGGTTTAAAACGTGGACAAGTTGTAAAGATTATTCGTTCATCAGAAACTGCTGGTCGCTATATATCTTATCGTTTGGTGTGCTGAGTTTTAAAGCGACATTTTTTTTAATTTTAAGATTTTACTTTTATATATTAAATAGATTTACATGTATCAATAAAAATGATTGTCTAACGTATTAAGTTTTTATGTATTTGTGTTTTTTGGTAGTTTAAAGTGAAACGTCATAACGCTTTGGCCAGGAATATTTCCACAGTCAGAATTTGGGCTAATAAGGAATATTTAGTAAAAAGAACTTCTGCTATAAATATTCTTTAATACTTTGTTGAATAATATGAATATTGCTAAACAAGTCTAGTTAAAAACTTAAAAACCGAGAACAATGGAAACTTCTCTATTCTATAGAGCTTTGTTGTGTCCAAATACTGATAAAAGATTCAGAGGCTCTGTATTTAATAATTGATTAATTTTAAATAAATGAAACTGCTATCTTTTTACATTTTTCTGTCTGACCAAAAATTACAATTGTCCATAAATTTATTAAAATTAAATTTAAATAAACCTCTTAGTATAATACATATTATAAAACTATTATTACAAACTATGTTTATGTATCTACAATAAAAATAAAACATCTTAATTTATTTCATTTAAAGTTAGAACTCTTTTTTTCGGCTTTTCACCCATAACTGCTGCCACAGCTGCAACTGTTGTACCATGATCTTTAGTCATATGCCTCGAGAGACCGCGATAATGTGCATACGTTTTGCCACACAATTTACACACACTCTTCTGCTGACTATGAACGGTACGGTGTTGAAATAACAATTTCGAATTGGTAAAACCTTTACCGCACACATTGCAGATTGAGTCCCGTATATTGTTGTGAGCCTTTAAATGCCAATTAAGAAGTTTTTGCTGGGTAAAACCCTCACCACAAATATCACATATAAATTCTTTTTCATATTCTGGATGATTTTGAAAATGTAATTTAAGCTCCTTCTTACAGGGAAAACCTTTGCCGCAATATTTACAAACAAAAGGAAAATCTTGTGTATGACGTCTTAGATGTATAACATAACCAGGCTTTTGGGTGAATTCATATTGACAAACCGAGCATTTAAATGGTTTTGAACCATCATGTTTGGCGGTATGTATGCGGAATGTATAGATGTGTGACAGAACCTTGGGACAAAATTGACATTTAAACGGACCCAAATGTTGAAATAAAAATTCAATGTGTTCATAAAATTTACACGATGATTTGTATTCTTCAACTGGTTTATTGGTGGCGGTAAATTCTATAATATATTCCTTTTCTTTTTTCACCAGTTTGTGTATAAATTCAATTTTTTCCTCCAGCTCGCCTAAAGTATAGTTTGATTGCAGTTTTTCATTGACTTCTTTTAAAAGGGTTTGCAGTGTTTCTTGTCGCCTTTGATCAGAGTTATAGTAAATATCTTGTTCATCCCATAAACAGGGATGCGTTTTGTAAATATTAATTAAAGTAATGATTTGTTCATCTTTTAATTCAGGCTTAGCCAACATTTGCTCCTCCTCTAGCTGTGACAATGAAACAAGATTTATACATTTTTAAACTTTTACTTAAAATAAGAAATATTACCTCTTGTATGAAACTTAATGTGGGTTTTAAAAACTCCAACTGGTCATAGAACCATAAAGGCTTATAGTCTTTATCTTTATTTTTTATATAATTCATACGTATACGCACCTCGCGTATATAACGTACTCTCATGTATTTTATACATTTCTCCACATCTTTTGTGGTCATTTGAATTTGCATTTTCTCCAATTCATCACAGATGATTTTTAAGCATTCCTCACGTTTTTTTCGACATCGATTTACTAATTTCGGTGGTCTGGTTGCATCCCATAGTTCATCTTGTTTCTGATACGAAGTTATAAATAATAATACTTTCATTTTATTTTGCATAAACTCATCGATATCTAGACCATCGTCCATTTTAACTTTGGACTTTTTGGCTGGCGGTGTTTTTATTTCATCCAAAAATTCTTCTTCCTCATCTTCGTCATCATCATCATCTCTTATATATTCATCGTCAAAATATTCATCACTATCGTCTATTTTTGTAATTTTAATTAATTTCTCTTTCTTATCCTCCAAATCCCCAACATCCAATTCATCTTCATCACTATGTACATTTGAGTTTACAAACTGAAAAGATGTATTGATGTTTTTATAATTAGATCTTTTAAAATAACTTTTACAATTTAAACCTTTGTATTTTATAATAAATACCTCAATTTCATTTGTTATTGTTCCATCAGTAAATGATTTACTATCAACATCGAGTGGCTCCTGTTTAACATCTTTTTCTGGTATTTTTTTATGATGAGATTTTCTTTTTGATTCTTGTCTGCTGCTACAAACTTGATCTTTTTCTTTTAAAGGGGGATTTTTAATCAATAATACCTCTGGCTCTTCTAAAGGATCCATAAGAAAATCCTAAAAACCAAAAACAAAAGAAAACTTTAAACATGTCATTGTCACAAAACAATGCCTCAAAATAGCACCTTTTTATCCTCATCCTCTTCATTATCGGTTTTACCGTATTCACTGAGCACAATATCATCCTCTTCGTTAAAATCTTTATTTTCCTCCTTGGTCTTTACATCTAGATAGGAGTTTTCATGTTCCTGTTCTATATGTATCATAAATGTTTGAAATTGTAAACAAATTTCATGGCATTGCAAACACAACAGGGCATATTGTTTTTCTCCTATAATTGGAGATTGTAATATTTCTCCACATTTTTTATAATTTGAATATGCATTATAATTCGTTAAACTTAATGCAGTCATTTTTAGTTATTTTAAAATAATTTCTACTGTAAAAATATTTTGTAAAATGTTTAATTAGAAAAACAAGAAATTGTTTTTCTTTTCCAAAGTTTTTGTGGTGTATGTTCAGTGTTTGTACGTTTGACAAGAAATTCATAACTGTTATACTTCAATTATTTGACTACAGTATTGTTGTTGTTAATGTTGTAATGTAAGATTTGAATTGTAATCGAATTATACCCTACGTCTCCGTGGAGGGGATGTTATTTTATTGTTGTACTGTTGTATGTAACGCGCCCTACAGAATTCCGACCAAATTAGTTTCACTTTCTAAGACGATTTTGCATTTAGTCAGCTGAATGGCTGACTTCATAGATTCAGACTATAAGGAATTAGATTTTTATTGCACTGGCATAAAATTATTTTTTATACTTTAGGTTAAGTAATTAAGATTAAAATTTATTTTTATTTATATAAAACACAGGGACACGAAGTCTTTTATGCATTAAAATTAAATTTAAAAAGACTTAATATATACATAAGCATCATATTATATACATACAAACAATAGTTAAAAACATGTACATACAGTGTATCAACTAAGTTTTTTGCCTCCCTTTTTTAAGAGAATTTAGATTTTTATTCATAAATAAAATTGGAAAAAAACATGTAAAAGGTAAATTTATGTTTTCCAATTAATAATAGAGATTGTGTAAAATGGGAAAACTAAGAAAAAATATTAAAATACAAATTTTGGTGCATTTGTTGTTGTATTTTATTATTCTTCATCAGAATTTGGATAACAATAAAGTATTTTGCATGTTGAGAATTTCGTTTAATTTTGTTGGGTTTTTTTCAAATTATGTTTTAATTCCTTTTAGGAATTTATTGTTTTATTGTTAAAAGGACGAGCGTTAAGTATTTTTCAATTGTAATTTGCAAAAATCATATCCTCATTGTGTAAAAATGTGATGTTATTTGCCTTAAAAATGTTTAAAGGATAATAATGAGACAATTTATATAAAATATTAGTTTTGATTTCTAAAATAAGTGTAAATCAATGAAATATAATTATGAGATGCTAAATCAATAATATTAAAAAATATTAAATAGAGTAATTGATGAAATTGATGAAAAGCAACCATTTTCAGCTAATACATACTTATAAGTATTTAGAACCCAAATCAAAAATAACTATCCAGATCCTAATACGCCTACTGTATCTTATTCATAAAATAAAGCATTTATACCTGACTAAACATTTTTTCTAGGTCCAAATCCATTGATTATCTAATATATCATGTATCCAATTCAAGATTACTTATTATTTTCGAAATTTAATCAAAGAAACGATAGATTTTATATTAAGTAAAATATTGATAAATCCTGATAGGTATATAGGATAATAAATCGGTTAAGAAATGGCCAAATTTAGTCGTTCCACTACTAAAATATCTAAAAAATGTTATTCTAATATATAGGAGTAATAAAAATAATAAATTTTATAAAACAATACAGAAATATTGAAAAAATAACCCTAAAAAAGCAAAATACTTTACTGACCTAAAAAATTAACAATACGTTCTCATTTTATCAAAAATTTCGTTAAATAATATCACGATTTTACATTTTATGGTAGAAAATTAAAATATAAGATATTCTATAAAAAATACAACAAACAAATAGTTTTATTTTGCTACAAATAATTGTTCAGGTAAGGTTAGGTAAGTTTAGGTTGATAGGAGGATGTATACTACATCAAATCCTGATGTGCGCTCCAATTCAAGAAAAAAAAATTTTTTTCACTGAATGTATTATTTTTCCATGTTCAGAAACTCAGTTTCCTGAACGTAATTCCTAAGAATCTTCCAATCGGTGTTGGTTAAGAATGTTATTTCCGGAATAACATCACTTCCAAGATACTTGGATCTAACTTCGACGAATGCCTGACAATGGCAAAGAAAGTGCTCCAGAGTTTCACTGTCCTCTCCACATGCTCTACATTCGTCTAAATCCGCACGTCCAATTTTGTATAGATGTGCTCGTAATCCTGTGTGTCCACTGAGAATACGTACCATCATACTAACCTCAGACTTGCTCATTTTGAGAAGATTTCTCGTCTTGCTCTTATCAGGGTCACCCCATAGAATCATTGTGGTTCTACCCACCGTTTCATTATTCCAAGAGGCCTTATGGAATTCTCTCATCCATATTATTAATTCAGCTTTTGTTGCGTCGAATGGTTTTGCGTTTGTCAGGTTAACTACATCGAGCTCCCTTCCCTTTAAAGCTATTACATTCGCCCTTTCGTTGCCGACTACTCCCAAGTGGCCTGGTACCCATATGATGTGAACCTTACCTCTGGGAGAGTATTCAGTTAAAGCTTTCTTACAATCCAATACGGTCTTAGATTTAATTATATCACCTGATATCGCACAATTATATATTATTATTCTAATCCAATTTACACATTCCGTTATTGCATTGTTCAGATAAAGTTTTTTCTTAAAATTTATAAAATTTTACATAGGCAAATTACTTAATTGATTCACTGTACATAAGCATCATATTATATACATAAAAACAATAGTTAAAAACATGTACATAAGTGAAAATTTCTTAACTTTTCCTAAGAAAATTTTAGGACCAGCCAAATTTAAGAGAATTTAAAAATATTTTATAACAAATATTTGAATAGTTCAGTTCGCAATAAAAAAACATTATTATAATAATTTTTAAATATCTTACTATTTTAATAATTAAATTACTGTGTATTTGCAGTCAGTTTCTGTTTCTCCAATAAGGCATCCAAATCCCGGATATTAGTACCATGAGCTTTTGTTATATGCCGACAAAGACCACGATAATGAGCATAATCTTTACCACACGCCTTACACACAAACTTCTCGCCCGTATGAACATTTTTATGTTGATTCAATAGGTTAGTATTGGTAAAAGCCTTTCCACACACATCACATACTTGATCGCGTATATTTGAATGGGTCTTTTTGTGATCGGCCAAATTTCGGGGATAAGCAAAATGATGACCACATATATCACAAACATGTTTACGTTCAGCAGGATTACTTTGTTTATGCTCTTTCCGATGTTGTTTGGCATCTTGTATAGAGGAAAATGTTATTTTACATATCTGACAATTATACTGAGCCATAGAGGCAGCCGATGGTTCTTGTCCGGACTCGTGAACTCTTACATAATGTTTGCGTAAACTACGCGGATTTGAATAGATATTATCACAAAGAGTACATAAACATTTAGTTTTGTTGTGGGTCTGCAAATGTTGCCTTAACAAGCCACGATGAGTGAAGCCTTTGCCACATTCAGGACACACATGATCCCGTATATTGTTATGATTTTTCATGTGATTAGTTAACTGATGTTGGGTATAGAAACTATCGGCGCACAATTCACAGACATAAGGTTTAGAGCCATGTTTTATAACATGTCGATGCCATTCCTTTTTGCTGGGAAATGATTTATCACATTCATTACACTGAAAAGGACACTCTTTCGTATGACGCCTTAAATGGCAAACAAATTCTTTTTTGTGCGTTAATTCTCGAGGACATAGCATACACTGGAACGGTTTGGTGCCTTCATGTCTTGATCTATGAAATTTATAAGCGTAAATATCCGTAAATGTTTTTGGACAATAATGACATTTAAACGGACCCACATGTGGCAATAAAAATTCAATTTCTTTATAAAATTTATTACTAGAATGATAGGCGTCATTGTTATTACTTGCCATATAACGCATCTTATTCGTATTCTCCTCTCGAGCCATTTCTATGATTTCCTCTATTGTATTTTGCATAATATCAGTATTGAAATCTTTTAATTCATAAAGTTTTGAAAAATCATTGGTTATTGTTTTTAAAATTTCTTGCTTATTAATAACGGATGTATGATAAATATTATTTTCATTCCAAAAACATTCATTTTCTTTAAATAACTTAAGTAATGTAAGAAATTGTTCATCATTTAATTGTTTGCAAATACCGCTTCGCTGAAAATTAAAAAAAATACATAAAATACCACTTTTGCTTCCATTTCATCATTCCTTACCAGTTTATTTTCCTTTAAGTGAGGTTCTAAAAATTTCAATAAATCATAGAACCACAAAGGTTTATACGTTTCTCCCTTATCTTTTAAACGCGAATAATGTATAAATCTCAACTTAAGACGTTTGATTATACGTTCTATTTGCTGCTGGGTAGCACTAATTTCAAATTTATCATTAATTTCCTTTAGTATTATTTTAAGGGCTTTTTGTTTATCTGGCGAACTGCGTTTTGTGGTTTTATATTCCATGTCCCATAACAAACTTTGCTTTTGATAGGCACTTATAACTGCTTTAATAAATTCACGATTTTTTGTAAAACGCTTAAGATTTGTTTTCTTATTATCTTCAATATTTGCTTCCAATAACTCAATATCTTCGTGGTCATTATTATCTTCGGAATCTTGGTCAGATTCCTCATTTAGATATTCCCCGGTATTGTCATCATTATCATCATCAGAGCTTACTTTATCTGGCTATAAAATGTACAAAATCTTTAAATATTTTATAATTTAATAAATTCAAATGTATGCTTACCTCATAATCTTCATCACTGCTATTGTCATCATATTCTAATGGATATATTTCTAAAACTTCCTTGGCTTGAGTAGCACCAAGTTTAGCAATCATTTTACCATCGTGTTCATTAGTTTCAGAAGGTTCCTCTTTAATAGCGGTAGGCAAAAGATCGCCATAATCATAATGTTGTTCATCTAAAGGATCCTAAAAATGGCAAAAATATTTAACAAAACACCTCTAAACAACTTCTAACAATATTACATTTTCACCAATGCTATATGAAATCCGTTTTAATGTATTTGCTTCAATTGTTAATGCTGTAATATTTTCATTATTTATTAAATTATCTTCATTAAGCTCCTCTTCTTTATATAAATTTGAAGAATTATCTTCAATTGTGTGATGAACATTATCCAGATGTTGCAAGAAACCTTCCAATTCCCAAAATATATCTTTACAATAAATACATGATAAAAACATGTATTTTTTGTCACTTAGAACTGGAGATCTATAAACTTCACCACATTTTTTATATTTTTCCAAGGAAACAGGTCCTTGTTTGGATTTTAAATCCATTTTAATAACACTGTGGTTTAGAAAAACTTATAATAAAAATCAAATTGAAAAAAATCTATGTTTACGTCTTCAAAACAATAACAAACAATAACAACTCTGACATTAACAATATAACAGTTTGTCATATGTTTATTCCAAGATTAAACATACTTCCCCAATATTAAACTGTCGTTGTGTTTAACGGCGTTATTTAATAAATAAAAAGTTTTCTAATAAAATTTTTAAAGATTATAATAAAAAATTATCAATAATCAAGCTGTGTCATATAAAATTTTCCTAACAAAAATATAAATAAATAATTAAAAATTTTTAAACTAAAAAATTCATTAACGAAAATAAATTAATTTGTGCAGACTTTTGTTTTTTATAAGAAGCGCTGCCAGATTTTTAAAACAAAAACCAATAATCGATTTTCTATTAACTATTTTAGTTTCCATTTCTAAGTCGATTATTTTGACCGATTACGAATATTTTTTAAGATTTTTTTATATAAAAATGTTTCCAGTTTTTCATAAATGTTATGTTTGTTCGAAATATAATTAAAATATTAGATGCACCTCTAAAAAAAGGTGCTTTGATTACCCTTTTAAAATATTTATTGTTATAGGGTTTACTGTTGTCCCTTCGTAAACTGGACATTTTTTACATATTTAGAAAGAAAATTCAGCCAGCTTGAAAAACCATTCTTTTTATAATGATTCCCAAAATATTTTGAGTATTCGTGACTTGTTACAAAAAAGCTCCTTTAATTTTTTGACATTTATCATTTAAAAGGCTTTTTGAATCCGTATTTAACAGTGTACTATGGTTCAGATGACCACTTTTTTTGGCCAAAACTAAAAATATGCCAATTTACATAGTTAAGAAATTTAAGTTTTAACAAAAATTTAAAATATGGAGTTATTATTTTAAACCGTTAGATACATTTCAAATTTATCGAAAAAAATAAATTTGAGTTACTAATTAAATTAATCAATTTTATAGTTATAAATTACTATCCAACTTAAAATTTGTATTCTCCAATATTTACGATATTAGCTAAATTTTGGAATATTTAAAAAAATACCCCTTTATAACAAAATATCAGTTTTTTTAAGAAGTTATGCCAAACATCCATATTTTACGTACTTTCACATTCTTTTTGGATCAGCTTTTTACGTTAATTACACTAGTTTACAAAGATTTTTCTAATGACATAAAACCTATATGAAATTTTTTATTTTAACCGTCTAAGTCCAGAAAAAATATTAAAAAACCTAGGACGTACAATTTTTGAATTATTCATAAAGATAGAAAATGCTAAAAAGGGGTTAAATTAGGAGGAAAAATTGGATATTTAGAGTTGTAGTTATTTTTTATATAAAAAGTTATACTGGTCTTCCTAACAACACTCTATCAATTGATTCCTGTCACGAAAATATTACGTTGCAATAACGATTAATGATGAATAATGATTATTTCTCGATTTTGTTCTCTTTTACAATTTCTGGTAAAAACCTGCAAACATGACAAGTAAAGAAACACAGCTTTTATATGAAAAAGAGTTTAAAATGACCATAACATTTATATTTAGTTACAATTGTATTAAAAACGCAGAAAAATAATTATTTAATTTATTAGAATAAAATTACATTCGATTTACATTCCACTAGATTTGTGTACTCGGTTTTAAAATGAGAAAAATTATGCAAATTCGTTTTTAAACGAGAAATTTACTCGGATTCTGTTTACAGATCAAACAGGACTGTGTAATATTATTTTGACCAAATTGGCTTTTTTTATTGCTGAATAAATAAAATATCTTTGTTTTTACGTTATTGATAATTTTCATAATTCAAAATTTTTAGAAACTGATTCTCCTCGTTAAACATGGAGAAAGGATGTTTTTATTTTTTAAGAACTTTTATCCATCCCTGCATAATTTCTCACACAAGTTTTGTGCTTGCGCTGTTTTGTTGTTATAAACAATATATTTGCTTCCAAAATCCCACTTTCTGATCTTTTTAATTCCGTTTATATTTAAAATTGTAGAAAATTTAAAAACTAAACGTAGTTGAAAACTTAGCCGGCTTACAGTTGATTTTAAGCCTCCGTCGACATATTTGGTGTCAGTCACCGCCGCCGTTTATTTTTGTCGGCGCAGGTCTCTGTATCTATGATATCAAACTCTTTGAAAAATAAACAAATCTAAATTTTATAAATAAAGTAAAATAATAGTAATTCAATATAAAAATATTAATTTAGTATATTTTTTTTAAAATGACAACTCTTCAACATTCCTCAGCCAATCAAAATAATAGAAAATCTAATAGAAAAGCAACAAAAAGTTATTGCAACTTGAATAGAAAATGTGGAGAAATAAAATTCTGCACGCAAATGGACAAAAGAGTATACACTCTAAATTGTTTGTATTGTCCTCAAATTTGTTTACAATTGGACATATTCATCAATCATATGGAACAGGAACATGATGTAGATTTAATAAATTCCCTGCAAATGGATAAGGAAGAAAATGAATTACAAATGTACGACATGCAGGATGATGATATTTCGGAGGATTTACAAGAAAATGAAACCACAACTTTTAGTAAAGAGGTAAATTTGTTAAAAGACTTTGGGTTTTTTATAAAAGATTCAATTGCAATTGATGAGTTTTTATAGCTATTTGCACAGATAGCAAATTTTGGTTATGTATTGTCTATCTATCTATCTATCTATCTATCTATCTATCTATCTATCTATCTATCTATCTATCTATCTATCTATCTATCTTTTTATCTAATTTTTATCTCAAATTATCTAAGATTTAATCTTAAAAGATTTTATTTACAAATTAATTTGTATACCTATAATAATATTTTTAATATAAACATAATACTTGTATTAAAACTTACAAAATTAAATATAAAACTTAAAATTTTTTGTAGCCCGAGGAATCGAATCAATTTTCATTTAATGATCCATTAGAAGATGGTACTACCACAAGTGCATTGTCTTTCGAATGTTCTATCAAGAATGAGAAAATAGATTACGGCACACCAAATCAAAGTATTGTTGATGATAATATGGTTAATTTTATATGTAAAACTGAAATTCATGTAGATGATGAAGAGGTAAGTTAGAAATTTGATTGAAAGCATGATGATTTAGTTATTTCAATACTTATTCACGAAGTATTGGTGAAAAATTAACAACATATCTAAATCAAGTAAGAGTGTTATATTCGGCTGTGCCGAATCTTATATACTATTCACCATAGTATATTTTAAACATATTAGTTTTATAAATTTTGAATTTTTTCCCGACTACATTTTTATTACACCAAAAGCAAAGCAAAATGAGCAATAACAACGCTAAACGAAATAAAAAACAAAATACACAAGTCAATTAAAGCAACAGACATCTATACATACATAACGAAAAACAATGAAAAACAAAAACAAAATAAACAACGCAATAAAACCAACCAGTGTACACATAATAATAAATACACAGCTAAATAAAACCAAATACATCTACACACACGTGTAGTAGATGGACGTAACCTGAAACTATCACCAGCGAAATCTTCAGCTACACTTTTCACCACCTGGACGAAGGAGGTAAACTTGAATTTAGGCGTCGTAGTCGATGGAAACCAAATTCCGACTGTGAACCATCCAAAGATTTTGGGGGTCACCTTTAACAGCCTGTTTACTTCCTCAGCTCATGCCACTGCAATTACGCACAAATTGCGAAGTAGAAACAAGGTCCTCAATGCGCTAGCCGGCAGCACCTGGGTAATGGACAAAGAAACCTTGTTGGCTACCTATAAAACTATTGGCCGGTCAGTGGTCAATTATGCTGCTCCAGTGTGGTCTCCATCGCTGAGTAATACCCAGTGGAGAAATATTCAAAGCTGCCAAAATGCCGCCCTAAGGACTGTAACGGGCTGCATGCAAATAACCTCAGAACACCATCTACATGAGGAAACGAAGGTTCTCCCAGTCAAGGAACATAATGTCATGCTGACTAAACAGTTCCTCCTGGGATGTCACCGGAGGAGTCATCCCAACTTTAACATCACACAGTTGGATGCTCCCCCGAGGCATGTCAGGAAGGACCTTCGTGTATACGAAGAGAGCATACGTAGTTATGTTCAGGATCCCTTAGATCGGACTTCGTATACAGCAGCTTTGAACGACATTCATAGAGACGCCATCAATACCGCGGTTTCAGGTTACCGCATGAATGTCGTTCTTGGAGTTCGCCCACCGCCCATAGCAGAAATAGAGAAGAACCTGCCGCGGAAAACAAGAGTTGCTCTGGCACAACTGAGATCGGGATGGAGCAACAGGCTCAACGCCTACTGGTCCCGCATAGACCGTGCCGTCCCCAATATATGCCCATCTTGTGGACAGGGTCCCCATGATACCCACCACATATTCAACTGTCCAGCCCACCCTACTTCACTTAGCCCAATGGATTTATGGACTTACCCCATTGAAGTAGCCCAATTTCTTGGCTTGGACCTAAATACAGAACCCCCGGATTAAAATTGTATAGTTTAAGCTGTTACAACAACAACACACACGTGTATATCTTTTTCCAATATACAGTGTTGTTGTTGCTTATTTAACAAAGCATGAAAAAATATGACATTTTTTGGTGAAATTTTCAGATGTTGTCTCATATCTCCGTTATTTACCGACCGATTGAAGATTCGGATCTCGCCGATATCTATGGTCCTCTAAAAACTTATTTTAACAGACATACAGACAGACGGACATGGCTTAATCGATTCCGCTATCCATAAGGATCCAGAATATATAAACTTTATAGGGGCAGGAATAGTTCAGGCTGCAATAGATGCACATGTGGGTCCTATTGGTGCCTTTGTGAAAGGGTTCAGGAATAACTTTAGTGAAAAATTCTATATCTTTGAAAACACAAATATCATGATGACTACAAAGTAGTACAAACTATAGCAATGGTTTCGTATGAAACAAGTAGAATACTTATGAACAAGTTTAAAATAAAGTTGACTATTTGCTCACTCAAAACTAATGTGCATATTAACCAATATTTAGAAATATATTAGTAAAAACATTAAAACAATTTTCAATATTTCCATTAAAAAAATTGTGTATGTTGCAATATAACTTTTAAATAATTTTCAATATGTATTTTCTTTTTAAAATATTAAGGAAAACAAGTATCCAAAAACTAATAGATACCAATATGGAGAAAACTTAAGGCCACAGGGTAAGTAATTGAAATATATGTACAAAGTATTATATTAAATCAGTTAAAAACATGAATTAATTCACAGACAATTCAAATAGAACTCAATGTTGTAAAGTATGGAAAATGCTGTGTGATGCAAAATTTAAACAATTACCAGGTTTGTGCATAAGATATAACGATATTGTAATTATGATAACATTTTGTTTCTTACGACTTTAGAATCCATTAAACAACTAAAAAGTTCTGTTGACGAGTTGACAGGTACTAATAAAAGAAATACATTTAAAGTGATTTATTAAAAACAATTAATTTTTATACAGCAAATACAGTAAATACTGCACAAAGAAATGTTGCAATAATGGAAACACTTAACTCGCAAAAAGACTTACTGGGAAATGATAAAATTGAGGCAAATATTAGAAAAATCTTTCCAATTCAAACTACCAATGAGTTAGAAGACTGTAATGCCAAAATAAATGATACAAATCGTGCTGCTTATGTAAGATTTTTCGTTATTATTTTTATAAGTTTAATCCATATAAACCATTTTAGACTCGTTGTATATCATTTCTGCTTAAAGGACAACTTCATAAATCGCTTACCGAAATTTTTTCAGTTAATTTAATTGTTGCATCGAATATTGATGGAATACATGGTAAAGTTGCACTTAAAAGTTTTAAAAGACTTTATGATATTTTAATGGGTAAATAAAATTCATCTAAATTTCGTATATTTTTCTTTTGGATTAATCAATTATTATTATTATCTATTTCATCTGATAGATTCAATTCGTGCTAACGGTGAAGAAAATCCTGAAAAAGAGATTAGACATGCTTTTAAATTAGTTAAAAAACGTCATTTTCAAGCAATGTGCTTAAACAAAAAGAAAGAATCTTCACTAATTAATAATTAAAAAAGTAATGCTTTTAATAATAGATAATTTTAGAATTAAAAACTTTTATTTATTAAGCTTGATTTTATTTAAAATATAAAATAGTTATAAGACCTTTATATTATTATAATCATAAGTGTCGTTGTTTAAGAACAAATAATTTAAAATATAAAATAAAATACATTTATAGTCAATTGTTAGTTAGCTAACATACAGTGCTCTATTATTATTGCAACAGTGCACTATGATTCCCCCCAAAAAGAACAAAGAAAGAAAGAAAGTTGTCATGGAAAAGAAATACCAAATTTTCCGTATTTGAAATCCAAAATATTCCCCTAATGTAGACCAGTATGTCGCATAAGTTGCAGCCTGCTAAATCTCCTAGTTCATCGTGCATCTTTTGCACGACCTAAGGGTCCATTGCGATTCCATTGAATATAGAACAAAGACAAAAATAATGGTAACAGATGAGAATGGTAAGAATTTCCCTCCAAGAAGAACAAAGAAAGAAATTTGTCATGGAAAAGAAATCTCAAATTTTCCGTTATCTGAAATCCAAAATATTCCCCTAATGCAGATCAGTATGTCGCATAAGTTACAACCTGCTAAATCTCCTAGTTCATCGTGAATCTTTTGCTTAGCCATTCCAGTCAAAGATACTTATTCATAGAATATGCCCTACTGTCTCCAGTTCCTCCTCGTCTTTAAACAATCTGCAAAAGAGCTGTGTGTTACTGACCCTCTTACCCCTAAAGGCTTCAATTGCGCAGAGTCCAAGGATTGTCAACACAGCCACACTGACTTTACACGTGTCGCTCTTACAACAACAACAATCCACTCGGCTACCTAAGGGTCCATTGCGATTCCATTTAATATAGAACAAAGACAAAAAAGGAAACAGATGGGAATGGTAAGAATTTCTCTCCATGAAGAATAAAGAAAGTTGTCATGGAAAAGAAATCCCAAATTTTCCGTATTTGAAATCCAAAATATTCCCCTAATGTAGACCAGTATGTCGCATAAGTTGCAGCCTGCTAAATCTCCTAGTTCATCGTACATCTTTTGCTTAGCCATTCCAGTCTAAGATATTTATTCTATGACAGTGTCATAGAATATGCCCTACTGTCTCCAGATCCTCCTCGTCTTTACACAATCTGCAAAAGTGCTGTGTTTTACTGACCCTCTTACCCTAAAGGCTTCAATTGCGCAGTGTCGGGTTATTACCCCTACTAAAATCGTTATACTCTTCCTGTCCGATCCTAATAGTACTCTGGTTATACCCTACACCACTATAGTGGGGAGGGTATTATACGTTTGTGCTGATGTTTGTAACATACAAAAATATTGGTCCAATACCCACCTTAAAGTATACCGATCGATTCAAAATCGTTTTTTGAATCGATTAAGACAGGTCCGTCCGTCCGTCTGGCTGGCTGTCCATGTAAACTTTGTGCGCAAGGTACAGGCCGCAATTTTCAAGATAATTTGATGAAATTTGGACCAAGCATGGTTTTTGTCACAGGGACGAAGTCTATTGAAAATGGTCGAAATCGCTCCATTATTTCACCTAGCCCCCATACAACCGTACCTCCCGATTTGAACTTTTTATGCCATAATTACGTCAAATATTCTATTATCTCTCTAAAAATTGGTACAAATAAGTTTTATATAAGTATAAATGACACTGCAGATTTCGTAAGGCCCTTATTTGTCCCTAGCCCCCATACAAACCCCCCTTCAAAAAATGTCTTAAACGTCTAAAATTGACTTGTAACCATTTGTATCGCAATGAAACTCAACAAAACTAACTGTTATTTAAAAATATATCCTTTTCCCAAATTTACCGACGATCGGCCCATATTTGACCTATTTAAAGCCTCATTTAGAAATTTTGTTTTTTTTATCAAAAAATTTTTATCAAAAAATTGGAATAATATTCAACATAAAAGTTTCTTTATAAAAAGTAAAATTTTTTTAAAAATATACTCATGGTGTAGGGTATTATATGGTCGGCCATGTCCGACTATACTTTCCTACTTGTTGATTTTAGATTTAACTTTGGACATAGTGTTCTAGAAACCTTACAATATAGCCTACTTCGCCATGATGATAGGTACTACGATACAACTATACAACACCGACTGTGAATTGGAGAATTAAAAGGCCCATATTCTGCATTTCAATTTGAATCGAAATTTTCTCCGTTTGGCAACTTTGGTATTCTGCATTTCGATTCGACTCTTCGCCACATAAACAACTTACAAAAACGTAAATTCGATCGAAATACAGAAAACACATAATCGTAAAGCATTGAAACGAAATGGAATTGTTTCTTCTTTTTCTTACGATTCAGTTTTTTGTTGGAATACCTTTTTTCGATCATTGCTTAACTGAATGCGTAAATGTAATCGAAATACAGAATAGGGCTGAATAGTTCTATTAGCACTATTTAAAAAAGGCATCAAAAGTTTCATGAATTCATTTTTCAACACCCCCCGAACGTGTTGCATACACAGATAAGATCTAAAATTAAATTATGCCATTTTTATTTAATTTTTAATTATTTATTTTTATTTTAATTTTTATCTTCGACTTCAATTCTGCTGCCATGCGTTCGCATATGTTGTAATACACCAATTTTTAGCTTAAATGTTTTTCCGCACAATTTACATGCATGATTTCTCGCATCCTCATGAGTTACTGCATGGGTCTTCAATGCTTTGCTAGTAATAAATCCCTTGCCACACAATTGGCAAATGTGCTGTCTTATGTTCATATGCGAATTCATATGATCTTCATAGGTTTTTTTGGAATAATATCCTTTAGAACAAATACTACATATATGAGAATATCGCTTTAGATGACGTCTTCTGTGTCTATTTAAACATTGCACTTGGCGATACGAAGCACCACATATTTCACAACAATACGGCCTATCGCCAGTGTGTGTTAACATGTGTAATCTAAGAACTCCATATGCTACGAATTTCTTATCGCATATACTGCAAGCAAATTCCAGATCCTCAAAATGTCGTTTAGCATGAACGGTATACGATTGAATTGTTTTAAACTCTTTATTGCATTGAGAACATGTTAATTGGGCCGTTTCATCATGGGTGGCTTTATGGAATTTAAACAATAAAGGTTTCGTTAAAACCCGTTTACATTGGGTGCAGTTGAATGGTCCTTCATGATCATACAAAAACTGCAACTGTTCATAGAACTCATCAGAGTGTTTTTTTGTTTTTGCATTCTTTTTTCTAAGGCGTTTTTCTTTCGAAAAATAATGATGTATATTACGTAGATATTCTTCCAATGCACTGATACTTATTTTTATATTCATATTCATTTCTATACTCTTCAACATTTCAATATGAGCTGCATGTCTCTTATTTGAACATATAAATTCAATTAAATTTGAGTTCCAAAGATGAGGAAATTCTCTGTATATTTGTATAATTTGAATTACTTGTTCATTTGTTAAATCGGGTAAGTCAGCATCTAATTTCTGTAGTTTGATTTCTTGTTGAGGTCTCAAGAAATATAAATCTTCAAAAAACCAAGAACATTTATAGTTTTTGGCCTTTGAATGACTTTCCTCTTCTTCGTAGCGACGTAGCCTTTTGAAATCTGTTCGGTGTTTTAGATAAATGTAAGCAATAATATCGGAAACTTCCTTCCATGATAATGTCATATTTAGTTTATTATTTAAATCTTTAGTTATTTCTTCTAAAGTTGCCTGCCTTTTGTCTTTGAGTCGATAAAATGGTAAATCTTTGTTCCACATGTTTGGTTTATTTTTATACAGTTCAATTAAAATTTTCATATTTGGTTTGGATTTAATAAATTGCTGAACCGATGGTAGCATTACACTTTTTCTTTTTTTATTTGTTGATGTTTTAGTTGATTTAGTTCTAGTTATCTGTAATAAAAAAACCATCAAATTAAATTTTTAGTTCATTAACCGAAAGCGTTAAGTGTGCTTGAACTTACTTCTTCATCATCGGTTTCAGAATCATCTGTTTGAAAGTCTTCATCTGATTCACATGAATTATCTTCAAAGTCTTCATCATCGTCTATGTTATTGCTGTTATATTTTCCACCATCGTGTGAACTGTCTTCAATAACTTCATCTTTAATTCCTACCAGAGGGTCATCCTGAAATATTCATAATTTTTTTCTTTTAGATTCGATTAGATTTGTTGTATTACAATTTAATTAAAAATTTTACAAAAAATGCATGTAATGTATGCTTAAAACTAGAAATATTGAATGTTTCCTGCTCATTGTGTAGTGTGAAAAATAAATATAGACACCAATACAAGTTTTTGTTTAACCCCTAGTAAGTTAAACAAGGAGATATACAGGGCAATATCCTACAATAAAACACCTAAATATGTTAAATTTTCGCAAGTCCAGAGCGAATGGAAATGATCTTATTTGTGAATGATATGATCTAGTGAGGTATCCCACTAAATTTCACCAGGACATCACATAGTTGCACGCCTAACCAAACCAAAAAAGTTTTTTTTTGAAGAGGATTACATTATAAATGTATACACATACATACAGTGAATCAACTAAGTTTTTTGCCTACCTTTTTTTTAAGAGAATTTAAATTTTTATTCATAAATAAAATTGGAAAAAATATGTAAAAAGTAAATTTTTGTTTTCCAATTAAAAATAGAGATTGTGTAAAATGGGAAAACCAAGAATATTAAAATACAAATTTTTGTGCATTTGTTGTTGCATTTTATTATTCTTCATCAGAATTTGCATGTCAAAAAAGTATTTTGCATATTAAGAATTTCGGAATTTATTGTTTCATTGTTAAAAGGACGAATGTTAAGTATTTTTCAATCGTAATTTGCAAAAATCATATCCTCATTGTTAAAAATGTTTAAAGGATAATAATAAGGCCATTTCGATATAAAACATTAGTTTAGATTTCTAGAACAAGTGTAAATCAATTAAAATATAATTATGAGATGCTTAATCAATAACATTAAAAAATATTAAATAGAGTAATTGATGAAATGATCCAAAGAAATATTAGAAAAAAACGCACTGAGTTGTGCTTCAAAATCTTTAACTGCCAAAGGGAGTCGACTTGTATCCATGGAAAACCATTGGACTCCTGATTTATCTTCTCCAAAATCTATATACGAACTAGGAGGAACACTATGTTTTAATTTAGACCTCTAAACAGACCTTAGGATGCTTGGAACCAATGTAAA
This sequence comes from Lucilia cuprina, assembly GCF_022045245.1. Classification (NCBI taxonomy): domain Eukaryota; kingdom Metazoa; phylum Arthropoda; class Insecta; order Diptera; family Calliphoridae; genus Lucilia; species Lucilia cuprina. The sequence goes on from NC_060951.1 coordinate 10,658,044, forward strand.
GTAAACTGTCGTGTTGTACAGGAAAAATACCTACTTTATATATTTTAAAATATAGGTGGTTATCATACCCCAAAGGTCAACAAAAGCAAAAATTTTCAGCTAATACATACACTTATAAATATTTAGAACTCAAATCAAGAATAACTATCCAGATCCAAATACGCCTACTGTATCTTATTCATAAAATAAAGAATTTAAAATATGAGGTTGAAAATCAAGATTTTAGCATTTAATAGTTCTATAGTGGTATATGGTGATGTCCCCATACTTAGAGTGGCTAGGATGGTACTTAGTGTTAGATTTATTGAATAAGAATCAATATTATACAATTCTAAATAAAATTTACACAATACTCCCCAAATAGATGGAGTTTCCGTAATGTAGTTTTTGTTTATCAATACAAAATGACCAAAACCCCAGATTATTTTTGTTAAAATAAACAGTGGACGTCCACTAGTACGAATTATATAATGTCAGGCCCTTTCGTAGTACCCAAAAATTCGTATTATTGATCAACACATTTTGTACGTTAAAATTCAAATAATACACATAAAATATTGGATTTTATTTATTTTTGTTTTATTTTTCATGAAGAATTACATAACGAAACAAAATATAATAAATGTGTATTATTTCAAATAAATTTCTTGTACGTAAACAGGCATAAAAGGGACATATTTACGTATACGAATTTTTAATTTTGAAAGTATCGTGAGTCCGATGGTTGAAATGAGATATAGAAGGTTTTAAATTTTAATGTTTTTAAAAATATGTGTGCCAAAGACAATGTGCATGTACGTATCTGTTCTAAAATATATTAAACATGTTTAGATTACATAAAACTTTTATTAAAAACTTGAATGGAATTTACCACTTTAAAAAACAATTCTCTAATTTAAAATTTTCTGTTAAAAACTTGGAATAGTTAAAGGATCACATAAAGGATCAGCTTAAACTCATTGGAATGTGGAGTCATACTACTTTCAAAATAGACAGTTCATACATATATAAATAACATTTTACTTATTAGAAAATCCATAATTTAACATTGATGTTTATTACTTTGTAAAATGATTCCTACGGCCTTTCCAATACAGCGGTTTTGAGGCTTCAATATTTTTCTGATTGGCGTTATCATCCAATTTAATTTCTTCACACAAAACACTAGCTAAAGGTGAATGATACGAAATAATAAATTAAAGTCATAATAAAAACTTCATTCATACGTAAATAAAACCAAAATTCCCTTAAAAATGCGTTATTCGTACTATCGAACAGAAAAATTGTGACTTTATTCGTACTATAGAGTAGACAATGCAACAATTTTGTCATTCGTATTATTAGACATTCGTAATAAAGAGGGCACGTACTATTGGACGTCTACTGTATATATTTATACCTCACTAAACATTTTTTCTAGCTCCAAATCCATTGATTATCTAATATATCATGTATCCAATTCAAGATTACTTATTATTTTCGAAATTTAATCAAAGAAACGATAGATTTCATATTAAGTCAAATATTGATAAAGGTATATAGGATAGTAAATCAGTTAAGAAATGTCCAAGAAATGTAGTTCAACTACTAAAATATCTAAAAATTTTATTTTAATATAGGTATAGGAGTAATAAAAATATTAAATTTTATAAAATAATGCAGCAATATTGAAAAAATAACAAAAAAAAAAGAACCTAAAAAAGCAAAATACTTTATTGACCTAAAAAATTAACAATACATTCTCATTTTATCAAAAATTTCGTTAAATAATATCACGATTTTACATTTAATGGTAGAAAATTAAAATATAAGATATTCTTTAAAAAATACAACAAATAAATAGTTTTATTTTGTTCAGATAAAGTTTTTTCTCACAATCTATAAAATTTTACATAGGCAAATTACTTAATTCATTCACTGTACATACATATCCTGTAGTCAATATTTGTCAAGCTTTGTTTTTCAAATTTTCTTGATATCATGTGAAGGTTTTCAAGAGGCGCTTTGAAAGGTGTATAAAAAAATAAAAAAATATTTTAAAAAAGTTTACACATTTTATATTTTATAAGTAGTTTGTAATGTAATTAACTAAAATTTACAACAAAAACAAAATGTTAACGCTTTTGTAAGCCTTTTCATATGATATCAAGCATATGTAGGTATTTACATACATAAGTATACATATTGCAGCAGCTTTTGAAAAATGGACTAAATTTTAGTGAAGCCGGTTGTTGTAAAACTAAATGCTTCACCACCCCATTAAATTACTTAACAAATCATATACATACATCCATATGTACATACATATGTAAATTAACAGTAGTATTAATTAATACACTTACCACTTCCATAATTATGGTCTCAACTTTTATTAAAGGATTATCAAAATGTGCCTCCTCATCGGCTTCCTCATTATCGGTGGCAACTTTAATTTCAACCTTTTCACATAATGCTGTAACACCTTTGCAATGTTCCTGGACATGTATTATGAATGACTCCAAAATAAAATTGATTTTATCACAATGATAACATTTTAGAACAAATGGATATTGTTTATTTGGTAAAGGCGATTTAAGAATCTCTCCACATTTTATATAGCCAGCAAAATCTTGAATATTTAAAACTTTTGTTGCCATTTTTAAATAATATTTTTAATTTATCTTTATACTGTTAATAACATTTAGAAAAAAATGAAAACAAAAAAATTGACTAGATACACACAAACATATAATAAGAGAATGAAGTTGATGGAAAAAAAGTTGTCGGCGTAAAAACAAAATATTAGCTGCGGCTTTCATTTATTTGTTTTATTTTCTTTTTTCAAAAAATGCAAATTTTTAAAGAATATAAATTTTGAGCGTTGATTCTAAAAGATTATTTTATGAAATTATGCATTATTCTTGGTTTTTTATTATGTATAATGATGTGTTTATAAGAGTTTCACTGTTGTAGGAAACTCATCAATGGCAAAAAAGTTTTGTTTAATACACATTTAGTTATTTTACTGGTCAGGTTCGGTTTCTTACAGAATATAATGGAAATGTCATTCATATTGATATTATATTGGGTGTCCTAGATATCGGTATGTTTTTGTATGAATCAAATGAGAAAACTCTTTATCGCCGTCTAAATAGACGTCATTGTTACTTTTTATAATTTTTTTATTATCGATAAATAAAAAGTTGACAAAAACACCCTAATGAATACCATATATGTATATATTAAGGGTTTTCCCACGTAAACTGTGCAACCAGTGCATGTTTCCAATCTCGCAATTGACTTGTATGAAAATTGATTTGCACAACCCTTATAAGATTGAGCGGCAACAAACTTGCGCAAACTCATTGTGCTTTTAATAAAAATGTATGGACTTAAATATTCACATTTTAAACATAATTTGGAAAAATTCTTTGTTAAAATAATTTATTATTTTTTGATTTTGTTGACATTGTAATGACCCTAATGAATACCATATATGTATACATTAAGGGGTTTCCCTCGTAAATTATGCAACCTGTGCATGTTTCCAATCTCGCAACTGACTTGTATGGAAATTGATTTGCACAACCCTTATAAGATTGAGCGACTATTTAGATTGGCAAACTTGCGCAAACTCATTGTGCATTTAATAAAAATGTATGAACTTAAATATTCACATTTCAAACATATTTTGTAAAATTCTTTGTTAAAATAATTTATTATTTTTTTGATTTTGTTTGACATTGTTTTTAAATGTTTATACATATTATAATTGAACAGAATTTGAACCGGGGTTTCATTGCACAAATGGGATACTTAAGCGTTTGCGTGAAAACCCTAAATAATTAATTGTAATTTACAGCAAAATGTTTAACAGAGTCGTAATTCAGGTCTGAGTTGGGGAACAACTCTCGCGTCATCGCGATTATTTCTTAAACGCGTTCAGGCTTGTGTTTGTTGCCTGGCTTTCGACAGTTTTGCGTCTCACTCGCACTGGTGTAATGTATTACTTCATATAACTGTTCAAAGTTATATGTTGTCTACATTAACCTCGTGCTTTCGTATTACCTCAAGTGAGGTTATGTTTTATTGGTGGAGACCATAGAATACTCAAACGTTTTTAACTGGTGGAGACCATACAATACTCACGATATAACCTGGTGGAGACCATTTAAACTCAAATATATACTGGTGGAGACCATTAATACTTTTGATGAAATCAAGTCCGGATGCTCCAACTTCCTATATGAAGGTATAGGTCGGTTGGTGGGGTTTTCTCTGGACAAACGTGTGATAACCTGGCAATATGAGTGCTTGATGCACCGCCATCCTAATCAAAACCCAAAAAAAAAAAAAAAATGTTTAACATACCAAACTTTGAATCTATAATAATAAGATCAGCTATAAAACAATATATGGTAGATTGGAGTAAGAAATTAATCCATTTTATTAATTTCGAAATTATAAATTTAGCTGGTCCATTACGTTAACGATAATTAATTCCCAATAGCATTTTTTTCAAACAGTTTATAATTTCAAAAGAATTATTTTGGTATCTTAAAGATGCATTTATAAATCCTTATGAATATCGGTTTAGCATTGCCCTACTATGCAGCAAACTCCCTTTTCAATTAAGTTTGTTTTTAAATGAAATATTTAAATTCAGATTTATTTCTAAATTTTCATTCCTTCTAGAAGTTTTCTATTTAAAATCGGCAAAATCGATAAATTGTATAAAAATATTATGTTTTTCTCATTATACCCTACACCACTTTAGTGGGGAGCGTATATTGGGTTTGTGCTGATGTTTGTAACATTCAAAAATATTCGTCCTATACCCACCTTAAAGAATACCAATCGGCTTAGAATCATTTTATGAGTCGATTAAGCTTTGTCCGTCCGTCCGTCTGGCTGTCCATGTAAACCTTGTGCGCAAGGTACAGGCCGCAATTGATAATTGGATGAAATTTGGCACACACGCTTCTTTTGGCCCAAGGACTATTGAAAATGGTTATAATCGGTCCATTATTTCGACTAGCCCCTATACAACCGTACCCCCCAAATAGGGCCTTTGGCTTATAATTAATTTAAATGATCTATTATGTTAACAAAAGTCGACAAAACTTAGTTTTATAGAACTTTAAATGACACTACCGATTTTTGAAATTATCGGGCTTCATTTGACCCTATCCCCCATACAAACTCCCCTTCATAAAATGACTTAAAGGTCAAGATTCACTTACAAACACTAATAACACTTTTAAATTCTACATAAATAATATTGAAGAAGACTTAACTCCCCCTACCAACATTTTTAAGGATAGGGCCGTATTTTGCCCTACTCCCCTTTAAGCGCTCTTAAAAAAATCTCTTTTTTTTGCCAAAAAAGTAAAAATATTCCGAAATAAAGTTAAAAAAAACAAACCAAATGCTTTATTTTTTTAAATAATCCCCATTTTTAACATACATACTGACTGCTGTTGGGTATCATATGGTCGGCTACGCCCGACTATCCATTCATACTTATTTTTGAGTAGTTTTCTTTAGAAACTATAGCAACTAATTCACACATCTAGTTTTTCATCCAAGGTTTAACTCTCTTGAAAATTATAAAAATCAGATAAAATTTCAGTTATTGTTAATAACTCAATATGGAATATTGAGACAACCTAGAACGGAAAATTCATTTAATCGTAAATAACTCATGTCTTGTACATAATAAATCATCCGTTTTGGCTCATAATTGATCATATATGTAAATTAGGCATTTTTTGCGACCAACAGGTCAAAAGTTACACACATTTCCAAATCAAAAGACCTCTATTTTAAAAGTTGTATCTTTTTACACATAATAGCCAATATAAGTATACAAATACAAGATCAAATTCGATTAAAATTTAGAAATTGGCCATAATTATTCAAAGCTCCCTTATTTATAAGATGAATTTATTAATATCATAACACTGGTTTCAACATTAAAACACCATGGGTTTAAGGTTAAGTTAATTTAACCTAATATTCTACGAACTAAAATAATTTATAATACCTATGTATTACTCTATAAATGTAATTTTATTGCATAATCTATATAAATAAATGTTAGTATTAATAGTAGTGAAAATTTATATATATTTTTTCTTATTTAATGTTTATCTTCGATTTCAAATCTGCTACCATGAGTCCGCATATGTTGTAATACACCAATTTTAAGCTTAAATGTTTTCCCGCACAATTTACACGCATGATTTCTGGCATCCTCATGAGTGACTGCGTGCGTCTTTAATGCTCTGCTTGTAATAAAGCCCTTGCCACACAACTGACAAATATGCGAGCGTATATTCATATGTGAATTCATATGATCATCATAACGATCTTTGGAATAATAACCTTTAGAGCAAAGATGACATTTGTGGGTGTAACGTTTATCATGACGTCTCTGATGTCTTTTGAAACATTGAATATGACGATAAGAAGTGCCACATACTTCACAAAAATATGGCCTATCAGTAGAGTGTGTTAATATATGCACTCGGAGATCTGCGTAAGCGACAAATTTTCTATTGCATTCTGTGCATGTAAACTCAAGATCCTCAAAGTGACGTTTTGCATGAACTGTATACGATTGAGGTGTTTTGTATTCCTTATTGCACAGAGAACATGCAAATGGTACAGTATCATCATGAGTAGATCTGTGGGCTTTAAATGCTAATGGTTTTGAAAACATTTTATTACAATCAGCGCAATGAAATGGTCCCTCATGATCGTACAAATACAACATGTGTTCATAATAGTCTTCTTTTTTTGATTTACTATCCTTATTTTTCATGCGATTACCTTTTTCTTTCGAAAAGTAATAGTGTACGGTGCGTAAATATTCTTCTAATACCGTTACACTTATATCAAGACTCATATTTTCTTCTAAACTTTTTACCATTTCACCATAAGCTTCGTGGCGTTTATTTGTACATATGAATTCTACTAAATTTGTATTCCAAAGTTTTGGAAATTCTCTATATATTTCGATTATTTTAATAATTTGCTCTTTCGTTAAATCTGGCAAATTTGTATCCAATTTTTGTAATTGCATTTCCTTTTTCGGTCTTAAGAAATATAAATCATCAAAAAACCAAGCACATTTGTATTTAACATCTTTTGGAGTTTTATCATCTTCCTGATAAAGTTGTAGTCTTTTGAAATCATCTCGATGTTTACCATAAATATATGTTATAATTTTTGATACTTCACTCCATGTGTATTCTGTATTCAATTGTTTGTTTAAATCTTTTGTTATTTCTTCAAGAAAGGACTGTCTTTTATCTCTAAAACGATAAAAAGGTAAGTCTTTATTCCACAAGTTTGGTTGATTTTTATAAAGTTCTATTAATTTTAGCATTTTTGGTTTGCAATTAATAAATTTCTCAACCGCCTGCGGCAATGCACTTTTTTTCTTTTTCTTTTTAGTGGTTTTTGTAGTTAACTAAAATATATAATAAAGAAGACAATTTAATTTTCAAATAAATAAGGACAGCAATTAGAAAAGTACTATTTAATATGAATTATTAATTAAATCATATTTTATTTATACTATACATTTGAAATTTACCTCATCATCTTCCGTTTCGGTATCATCCGTTTGAAACTCTACGTCTGTATTTGTAGAATAATCCTCAAAGTCTTCGTTATCATCCATGTTATTACTATGAGCTTCTCTGTCATCGTGATGATTTTCATCTGAAACTTCATCTTTAATACCAACTAGAGGGTCATCCTAAAAGGTATGAAAAATATAGCTTACAATAAAATATTGTCTTCTTCTTCTGTATGGTATTAAAGGAAAAATATTTTAGTCTATTACACCTAGATCTTTACTAATAGAGACAGACATACATATAGGCCGGTATAGCTGCTAGATAGATTTTCAATTGACATGTTCTGCAGTTTTACATTGAATTCCCGGATTGCATCCATAAAAATACGTGTACACCCAAAATTTTACTTACCTCCTCCATAAGAATAGTTTCTAGTTTTACTACGGGATTTTCTATTGGTTCACTTTCCGCTTCATCATCATTTAAAATTTTTATATCAACACTTTCCTTTGAGTCTTCTCCAACATTGCAGTGTTCTTGAATGTGTATTATAAATGATTCCAAAATGAAATTGATTTTATCACACTGATAACATTTTAAAATAAATGGATTTTGATAACTTGGTAAAGGTGATCTTAAGATTTCTCCACATTTTATATAGTTAGTATAATCCTGAATATTTAGCATTTTTGTTGCCATTTTTTACAAAAAATTTTAGTTTTCGCATGTAGTTTATACAAACAAAAAAATTTTTTACAAACATATGTACATATGTATGTACATAAAAAAACGTTGGGCTTGTTCAGTGAAAACAAAGTTGTTTAGATTTTCTTCTTTAAATTAATCATTCACACAGGAATATTAGACCGAGCGGGTTTTTGTGTTAGCAATTAAATGTTCATTAATAATAAGATTAGTTAATCTGATGTTTGATGAAATCCCCCTTGATGCGTTTGAGGATTCGCTATTAAAAAAAGAACAGAAAACATGACTTTTTGGGTCAAGATATAAAAATTTTAGTGTTTATTTTTATAAAAATTATATTTATTTTTCGCTTTTCTTGCACAAGTTTAAACCACGTATATTGAGCGCTTAAACCAGCAAAGTGCCGGTCCACACTAGGAAACTTTTGATTTTACGTGACAGAAAGAAATATCAATCATATCTCTAGCGGTACGGAGTTTCGCGTACTCGGAAACTTGTTTTGTTTTTCAACAAATGTGAACCAGGTCAAACAAAATTAACTGAGTGCTCAAAAATAACTTGACTGTCGTAATTCAGGTCTGAGTTGGGGAACAACTTTCGCGTTATCGCGATTATTTCCTAAACGTGTTAAGGCTTGTTTTGTTGCCTTCCCTTTGACGGTTTTGCATCTCGTTCGTACTGGTGTAGTGTATTACTTCATATAACTGTTCAAAGTTATATGAAGGCAATGGAGGCAATGAAAAATTCACGATATAACCTCTAGTAATTGAGACCATTAAAACTCTAGCACTTATTTCAGGTTGAGACCATATAATACATTTGATGCGACCAAGCCCAGTGTTTTAACTTCCTATATGAAGGTATAGATCGTTTGGTGGGGTTTCTCAGAGCTCACGTGTGATAACCTGGCAATATGATGATAATACAACGCCATCCAAATACAACCCCCCCCCCCCTCAAAAAATAAAAAAAAATAACTTAGACCTGGTTCACACTAGGAAACTTTTGTTGAGAAACTTTTGATTTTGTGTGTGAGAGAACGAGATGGTTGATATTTCTTTCTCTTCCTCTCTCGCACAAAAATCTAAAGTTTCCCAAAAAAAATTTCCTAGTGTGAACCAGGTCTTAAGGATTAATTTTAATTAAATCGATAAAGAGCCGGTTCACACAGAGAAAATTTTTTGTCTCTGTGTGAACCGGCACTTAATAAATTTTTTTAACAATCCGGCTAACGCCAAAATAATTATAAGCTATATTTTTTAAATTATAAATTAAATTTAGACCAGCCATTAAAATCTATAGAATTAAAAATAATTAAGAATATGTTGAAAATTTTTTAACATTTTATTCAATTTTTCTCTTCAATTTCAAATTTGCTACCATGAGTGCGCATATGTTGTAATACACCTATTTTCAATTTAAAAGTTTTTCCGCATAATTTACATGCATGATTCCTCGCCTCCTCATGAGTGACTGAGTGCGTCTTTAATGCTCGGTTTGTAAAAAATCCCTTACCACACAATTGACAAATGTGTGGACGAATATTCATGTGCGAGTTCATATGATCAACATAACGATCTTTAGTATAATAACCTTTAGAACAAATATCACATATGTGAGTGTATCGTTTATCATGGCGTCTTTGATGTCTCTTAAAACATTGAATATGGCGATAGGAAGTGCCACATATTTCACAAAAGTAAGGCTTATCTCCAGTGTGAGTTAATAAGTGCACTTTGAGATCAGCGTAAGCGAGAAATTTGCGATTGCATTCTGTACAGGCAAATTCAAGATCCTCAAAGTGACGTTTTGCATGAACTTTATATGTTTGAATAGTTTTAAACTCTTTAGTGCAGAGTGAACATGTGAATGGTATAGAATTATCATGTGTAGATTTATGAAGTTTAAAACCTAATGGTTTTGAATACAACCGATTACATTCAACACAATTAAATGGACCTTCGTGGTCATATAAATATAATAAGTGTTTATAATAGTCTTCTGCAAGATTTTCCGCTTTAGTACCACTACTTTTTTTTCGAAGCTGTTTTTCCTTAGAAAAGTAATTATGTAAAGAACGTAAATATTCTTCTAAAACTGTTACACTTATATTTATGTTCATGTTTATCTCTAAACTCTGCAACATTTCACGATGAGCTTCATGTCTTTTATTTGTGCATATATATTCGATTAGATTTGTATTCCAAAGATGTGGAAATTCTTTATATATTTGTATAATTTTAATAACTTGCTCGTCAGTTAAATCTGGTAAATTTGTATCCAATTTCTTTAGTTGTATTTCTGACTTGGACCTCAAAAAATATAAATCAGGAAAAAACCATGTACATTTATGTTTTATATCTTTCAAAGATTTATCGTCGTCTCCAAAAAGTCGTAGTCTTTTAAAGTCTTCTCGGTGTTTACGATAAATGTAGGAAATAAAATTTGATACATCATTCCATGTGTATTTTGTATGTAGTTTACTATTTAATTCATTAGTAATTTCTTCAAGAAATGATTGCCTTTTATCTCTAAAACGATGAAATGGCAAGTCCTTATTCCACAAGTTTGGTTGATTTTTATAAAGTTCTATTAATGTTTGCATTTTTGGCTTGGATTTTATAAATTTTTCAATATTCGGAGATATTGTTTTCTTCTTTTTTGTAGTTTTAACGTTTAGAATCTGAAAACAAAAACAACAACAAATTATTTTGAAATTGTATAAGTTATGAGGAAGTAACCAATCCTTTTCTGTTCATGAAAGAACGAAAATTTGTAAATGTACCTCATCGTCTTCTGTTTGACTTTCTTCTGTATGAAATTCTTCATCTGTGCTCTCCGAATAATTTTCATCATCTTCCTTATCTTCTAATGAATTGCTATGAGTGTCACCAGCTTCCTGTAGATCGCCACCAATAAGTTCATTTTTAACTTCAACTAGAGGATCGTTCTGAAACGAATTAAAGTATAAACTGTTTAAAGCATTATATAGGGAATATTTTATTAAACGAATTTAATTAGTTTAGCTAATTGTTTACTATAATAATAAAGATTCTAATCAGCTTTGGTATCTGTTACTTACCTCCTCCATAAGAATAGTCTCTATTTTTAAAATAGGATTTTCTACTTCTTCACTTTCATTTATAACATTCATATCAATGCTTTCTTTTAAACTTTTTTCATCCACACAATGTTCTTGTATATGTATTATAAAAGATTCCAAAATGAAATTTATTTTGTCACACTGAAAACATTTGAGAATAAATGGATATTGATAATTTGGTAATGGTGACTTTAAGATTTCACCACACTTAATGTAGTTAGTGTAGTCTTGAATGTTCAGCATTTTTGTTTCCATTTTATTGATAAGAATTCCTTAGTGTCTGCTCCTAAGACAAAATCAATGCAATGTAAATACATACAATAAGAAATGTAAACATATACAAAAACATATGTATATGTGAAGACTGTTCAGTGAAAAAATATATTTGTTTAGATTTTCTTCTTTGAATTAATCATTCTCAGAGAGATGTTAGCAGATATGCTACATCAATACATATAATAAAAACTTCGTACTTAACCGAGGGGTTAAATTAGGGTGGTATAAATAGATTTATGTATAAAACGCAGCTGATGCCGATATACAATTTATTTATTATCAATACAAAAAAGCCTTAATGGTCAATGTTGTAATACACCAATCTTTAGCTTTTATGAAAAAAACTATTTAAAATTAAATATAATAATTTTGATTTATATAATGTAATTTCAATATTTCAATCTGCTCTCTGATATTCTCATGTAAGCTTAATTTTCATAAAGAAAGCTAATAGTTCTTCAGATCTTAATAAAGGAACAACTCTCAAGTCATCGCCATTATTTCTTGAGTTTCGTCTCACTTGCACCAATTAAAGGTATTACTCCGTATATGTGTATAAAAGTTTTTTATTTTACATATGTATGTACCACGTTTGAGGTTATGTTTAATTGGTGGGTTCAACAATTGCAGATCAAATTTGATTTCCTTAATGAATGTAAAGTCGCAGTCAGTATGTTAAAAATATGGAATGTTTTTTTAAATAATAACCGCCTTATGCAAGTTTTTCTGATAAGGATAATCTTCAGTCTTGGGTTAAACCTAGTTTAATATATATGAGTTTTTCAGTAAATAGTAACGTTACTTATTATCTTAGTTTAACTGAATGTTATTGGTCAATTAAACTTAAGTTATAAGTGCGAAAACACAATTAGCAAAAACACTAAGGGCGGGTTTCTTACTCCTCAGTTAAACTAGGCTTAACTTGCTGTTAGATTAAACACGGAACAAACTTTAAGGTGGGTATAGGACGAATATTTTTGTATGTTACAAACATCAGCACAAACCCAATATACCCTCCCCACTAAAGTGGTGTAGGGTATAAAAATCAAAAAACTATATTTGTTCTCTTAAAAAATAAAACTATTGCGTATATTTGAAATAAAATATTCATATTTTTATAAGAGCAAACTACTTTTCTCCATTTCCGCTTTGCTTCCATGTGTTCGCATATGTTGTAATACACCAATCTTTAGCTTAAATGTTTTACCACAAAGTTTACATGCATGATTCCTAGCATCTTCATGTGTGACTGCATGTGTCTTTAATGCTCTGCTCGTTATAAATCCCTTGCCACATATGTTACATACATGTTGACGTATATTCATGTGTGAGTTCATATGATCGACATAACGATATTTTGTGTAATATCCCTTAGAACAAATATGACATGTATGAGAGAAACGTTTTTCATGTTGTCTTTGGTGTTTTCGAAAACTATTCGACTGGCGATAAGATGCTCCGCAGATTTCACAGCAATATGGCCTGGCGTCGGTATGTGTTAACAAATGTATTTTTAGATCGCAATGCCTAAGAAACTTTGTACCGCACACCTTACAAATAAATTGAAGATCCTCTAAGTGGCGTTTGGCATGCGTGGTAAAAGAAGCCACAGTTTTAAATGCTTGCTCGCATTGGGAACATTTAAGAGCTGGTGAACCGTCATGTTGGGCTTTATGGATTCTGAAACACAAAGGCTTGTTATAAATGCCACTACATTCTGGACAACTAAAAGGTCCTTCGTGATCTTCCAAAAAAGCCATGTGCTCGAAATAGTTGGGCGAACTATTTTTCGTATTGTTTTCCAAATCTTCTGGGGTGGCTATGCCTAATCGTCTTCTTTTTTCCCTTGAACAATACTCATGTATAGTATGTATATATTTCTCCAATACACTTACATCAATTTTAAGATTCATATTGGTTTCCAAAGCTTTTGACATCTCCTCAAGAGCGTCATTACGTTTATTTAAACATATATGTTCAATTAGATAGGTATCCCATAGATGAGGAAAACCTTTATATATTTCTAATATTTGTATAATTTGCTCTGATGTCAAATCGGGTAGACTGGCATCTAAATGCTCCATTCGTATCACAACTTTTGATCTTAAGAAATACAAATCATCATAAAACCAACAACATTTGGTTTTTTTATCGACCTTTCTTTCATATTTCCCTGAAGTTTTGCCATTTTTCTTTAATTTTTTCTTTTTATTACTTTGGTAATGTATTCTCTTGAAGTCACATCTATGTTTTGAAGAAATATGTGCAATAATTTCTCCAGTCTCATCCCAAAATAGTTCTAAAGAACATTTTTTATTTAGTTCCTGTGTAATTTCCTCCAAAAATTGTTTCTTTTTGTCTTTTAAGCGATAGAAGGGGGCATATTTATCCCATAAATTTGGCTGATTTTTATAAAGTTCTATTAATGTTAAAACATGGGCTTTAGATTTCATGAATTCTTCGACGATTGGCGATTTTATGCTAGTTTTATTAGGTGACTTCTTTTTTATCTAAAATATATGTATGTTACTCGTTATTACATTAAGTTTACGTTTTATTATACTTTACCTCCTCATCTTCATCTGATTCAGAGTCTTCAGAGTTTGTTTCATCTGTAGAATTTTTCTTTCTTCTATTTGTTCTTTCTTTGATCTAAAAATAAGTTCTAGTTATTATATTTACATTTCATATTTACATTTTACTTTACCTCATCTTCATCTGTTTCAGAGTCCTCAACTTTTGTTTCATCTGCACTGTTCTTCTTTCGTTTACATGCCCGTTCTTTTATTAACTAAAAATATATTTTAATAATTTTTTTTTTTTTACAAAATTACAAAACAAATTTCTATTCACTTTACATATTCTTCATCTGAATCACTGTCATCATCATGTTGAAATTCGTCTGCACTATCTATTACATCTTCGAATTCATCTTCGTAATTTGTTTTAATACTTGTCTTCAAGTCTTGTGAGTTTTTTTCGACTTTTGTGTTGGTTTTATCTTCTTCAATTTCAAATTTGACGGGAAATAGTGGATCTTCCTAAAAAAGATAGATATTTATAAACATTTATTTAGTTTAACGTGTATATAAGGTAGGAGAACTTAAGGATTTTATTCAAACTATTTGTAACTTGTGGTAAACACATTTCGATTACAACGACGCTTTACATATATAAAAGTAAATATGTATGTATTTGTATTTACACATTTTTTAAAATTCCGATTTTAATTACCAAAAAGTTAAATACACAGATAAACTTTCGCGAAATTAAAAAGTCATTGCTAAAAGTATTAAGTAACAAGTATGAATGTATAGTCGGACATAGCCGATCATGGGGATTATTTAAAAAAATAAAGCATTTGGTTTATTTTTTTAACTTTATTTCGGAATATTTTTACTTTTTTTGTGGCAAAAAAAAGACTTTTTAAGAGGGCTTAAAGGGGAGTAGGGCAAAATATGGCCCTATCCTTAAAAATGTTGGTAGGGGGAGTTAAGTCTTCTTCAATATTATTTATGTAGAATTTAAAAGTGTTATTAGTGTTTATGAGTGAATTTTGACCTGGGGATAGGGTCAAATGAAGCCCGATCATTACAAAAATCGGTAGTGTCATTTAAAGTTCTATAAAACTAAGTTTTGTCGACTTTTGTTAACATAATGGATCATTTAAATCAAATATAAGCCAAAAGGCCATATTTGGGGGGCACGATTATTACTTTTTACTAATATACCACATTCTAGAGAGTAGACACTTCAAATGTTTAAATTTTAGTTCCATTAATATCTTACCAACTGGCTGACTCCAATTCGTATTTTTTTGGTCTTTTGTCACAAATAAACTCTTTGTAATCGAGAATGAAGACTGTCGTCACTTTAGTGTCCCCTTTGTAAGCGAGAGCGGAGGTAGTCGTCTCTTTACTGTCTCTTTGTAGGGTGTAGAGTGACGATTACCTTCCTCGGTCGGTCACCTGGGTAGCCAGGTGGTTAGAGGCCACCTCAAGTGGTAGGTTAAGTGGTCAGTTCGGCACTGTCCCGTCGAACTGCTGGGAACATACATTCATATGTATGTACAATGTATATCAAATAAATAATCCTATCTATAGATATGATTTAGAACTTATTAAATTATATAAACTTACTAATTCTTCTAATTTAACTTCAAGATTTTCAATACCAACACCTTCCCTTTCCATTTCATCAACATCATGAACATTTTCAAACTGAGCTTTCGCTTCACTTTCCTCTAATGACAAAACATCCTTAAAATGTTCTTGAATGTGTGCAATAAATGTTTCCAATTTAAAGTGAACTTCTTTACATTCAAAGCATTTGAGTATAATTGATTTTTGATAGTTTTGTGATGGAGATTTTAAAATTTCTCCACATTTTATATAATTATTATAATCTTGAATTTCTTGTAGTTGCGTTCCCATTTTTGCAAACAAAAAAAAAATACCTAGTTGTCTTAAAGATGAAAAATTATAAATGTAAATATACATATACAATTTTGGGGTATGTTCAGTATAAGTACATAGAATTGTTTAAATCAGCTTATTCTTGTTATGAAGAGACATTCACAGAGAATGCTTTGTTTTGAAACATATGCACTGAACGCAAATAGAATATAAATTGATAGCTGTTGTAACAGACTATAATAGCCTAAGTCGAAAATAGGGTTCTATAAATCGAACAATCGACTTTTTGACGAAAAAGTCGAAGTCGACTATTTTGTTCCAAAAAAATCGATAACTCGACTATCGTCTATGAAAAAAGTTTACTTTGTAAATAAAAGTCGAAAAGTCGGAGAAGTCAAAAAGTCGACTATTTAAAAAATATTAAAAGTCGAAAAATCAAGTTTTAACTAAATGCAAAAAGTCGACTTTTCATAAAATGTAAAAAGTCGAATTTTCATAAAATGCAACAAGTCAAAAAGTCGACTTTTCATAAAATGCAAAAAGTCGACTTGACGTTTCAACTATAGAACCCTAGTCGAAAATTATTAATTCAAGAAATATATCAAATACAAAATTTAGATCAAACAATGTCTTCTTAATACTCTTTCTCACATCTCCGAAAAAAAAATTCTAAATTAAATCTCAGAAATTACATCTTGATTCTTTACTGAAATATATATTTTTAATAAATTTTAGAGTATTATAGTTTGTATTCAAATATTATATTTAGAATTTATAGTATAAGATCCGATATTTAAAATAACAGTGAAAAAAAAAAAAAACAAAACGTTCTATCGAACATTTTCCCCCAAATATATGCTTCGATAAACCGCAGCCCCAATCCCTGGTTTTTCTCCATATAATAACATTACATTAAATATCGAAAACTTTAAAGCGGAAACGGGAACGGGGAAAAGTTGCATAAACCATAGAACATTAGTAATGTAAATTATGGAATTTTTTTTTGGTACTTTTATAACACAATTTTGTAATTTAAATAAAACTTTCATAAGTAATTTATAATAATAAAAGATTACATTTATTTAATTTTACGTGTGACAATTTGATTCTAATTAGAATCGATTTTGGACTGAATCATGAAAATATGAGACATACACCATATTTACTCATTCTTAATAATATTGGTTGTCCTTATTAAAATTAAGCTATAATTAAAAATGCTTAATAAACCATAATAAAGATAATAAACCAAAGTGTAATCTGCATCTGGAATATAATGAGTTAATTGTATTTTATAATATTCAATTATTTATTATTTCGGTTTGTGAATTTATGTTATATTGTTATTAGTATTTCGTTTTCATTTCCTTTTTCTTTGAGATATTCTAATAAACATTTTGTTTTTGCAGCCATTTTGAGTATAGGCCAATAATTTTATTATGTTCGGTTATTAATCATACTCAAATCATAAGTCAAATTATGCAAGCATATGAATTTATGATTTAAATCGCATCACTTGACCTTTTGCTCTTGTTGGTTTTTATCAAGATGTAAATTGATTCAATTGAAAATATCTTTTTTATACCCTTCACCTTCGTGAGAAGGGTATATATAAGTTTGTCATTTTGTTTGTAATTTCTATAATATAATTTTCCGATCCTATAAAGTATATATATTCTGGATCCTTATAGATCCTGTCTGTTGAAATCAGTTTTTAGAGGACCTCAGATATCGACGAGATCCGAATCTTCAATAATTCTATTAGACATGCTTTCGAGAAGATCGCTATTTAAAATCAGCAAAATCGGTCGGTAAATAACGGAGATATGAGCAAAAATCCGAGACAACCTCTGAAAATTTCATCAAAAAATGTCATATTTTTTCATGCTTTGTTAAAAAAGCAACAACAACACTGTATATTAGAAAAAGATGTACACGTGTGTGTTGTTGTTGTAACAGCTCGACTGTGGCCGATAGTTCTTTCCTGAGCAAAAAACTTTCGGTTGATACAGCTGTCGCTGGGTTGACAATCTTTGGCCGGGTGTGACTCGGGTCGTTCCGGAGCGAAGATCCAATTGTCGTGGGAACGACACGTGTGTGTAGATGTGTTTGGTTTTATTCAGCTGTGTATTTTTTTGTATGTTTGGATGCTGTTGGAGTCATTGCGTTGTTATTTTTGTTTTTCTGTGTTTTTCGTTATGTATGTTTAGATGTCTGTTGGTTTAGATGCCTTGTGTATTTTTTTTTTTCGTTTAGCGTTGTTGTTGTTCATTTTGTTTAGCTTTTGCTGTAATAATAATGTAGTCGGGAAAAAATTTAAAATTTATAAAAGATGTTTAAAATACACTATGGTGAAGGGTATATAAGATTCGGCACAGCCGAATATAGCACTCTTACTTGTTTTCAATTAAACTTTTCACAATAAAAACTTTTCTAGTACAGAGAAATCTCAAAAATGCTAATGATGAACATTTTCAAATCTAGCATCAAACATATAAATTGATATTGAGTAAATTTTTCATTATTTAATTATAATATTCATAACGACATTTAAAAGAGTAAACTACTTTTCTCCGTTTCAACTTTACTTCCATGTGTTCGCATATGCTGTAGAACACCAATTTTAAGCTTAAATGTTTTGCCACAAAGTTTACACGCATGATTTCTTGCTTCCTCATGGGTCACAGCATGAGTTTTTAGTGCTCTGCTGGTAATAAAACCTTTGCCACATATGTTACAGATATGTTGACGTATATTCATATGCGAATTCATATGATCGATGTAACGATACTTGCGGTAATAACCTTTTGAGCAAATATGACATGTATGAGAATAACGTTTTTCATGTTGCCTTTGGTGTTTTCTAAAACTAGTAGAATGACGATAGGATGCCCCGCAGATTTCACAACAATATGGTCTGGCATCGGTGTGAGTTACCATATGCTTTTGGAGATCGGTATGTCGTAGAAATTTCGTACCACATTCTTTGCATGCAAATTGAAGATCATCTAGATGACGTTTGGCATGTGTGGTGTAAGAAGCAACGGTTTTACATTCCTGATCACATTGTGAGCATTTAAGAGCTGGTGAACCGTCATGTTGGGCTTTATGAATTCTAAAACACAATGGCTTGTTATAAATATGATTGCATTCAGGACAACTCAGAGGACCCTCGTGATCTTCCAAGAATGTCATATGCTCGTAATAGTTGGGTGAACTATTCGAAGAATTTTGCAAATCATCTGGTGTAGAAATTCCTAATTTTTTCCTTTTTTCTCTTGCACAATATTCATGTATGGTATGTATATATTGTTCTAGTACATTTGTACTAATCTTAAGATTCATATTGGCTTCTAAGGATTTTAACATTTCGTCTAGAGCATCATTTCGTTTATTTAAACATATGTGTTCAATAAGATACGTATTCCAAAGATGTGGAAAGCTTTTATATATTTCTAATATTTTTATAATTTGTTCTGATGTTAAATCAGGTAGATCTGAATCTAGATGTTCCATACGAAATACAACTTTTGATCGGAGAAAATGCAAGTGATCGAAAAACCAGTAATATTTAGTTTTCTTTTCCGATTTAATTTCATATTTCCGTGGGGTTTTACTGTTTTTCTTTCCCTTTTTCCTTCTGTTTTGATAGCGCATTTTCTTTAGATCATCTTTATGCTTTGAACAAATAAATGCCAGTATTTCTCCAGTATCATTCGAGGAAAGTTCTAAAGAACATTTTGCATTAAGTTCCTGTGTAATATCCTCTAAAAATTGATTCCTTTTGTCTTTTAAGCGATAAAATGGAGAATATCTGTCCCATAAATTTGGTTGATTTTTATAAAGATCAATTAATGTTAAAACATTTGGTTTCGATTTTATGAATTCCTCAACGATTGGTGATTTGATTTTGCTTTTATTTGTGGATGTATCCTCCATTAACTGAAACACATATTTTTATTAAAAGCAATAATGACATAAAATTGATTATATTTTACCTCATCTGCATCCGTTTCTGAGTCATCGGATTTTGTTTCATCTAAAGATTTTTGCTTTCTCCTATTTGCCGGTTTTTTTATTATCTAATAATATTAATAATTGTTACATAAATTAATTCGTTTGATTAATATATTTTCATATATTTTTTACCTCCTCTTCATCCGTTTCAGAGTCATCTGTTTCTGTTTCATCTGGGGAATTTTTCCTTTTTTTATTGCTGGTTTCTGTAGTTTTTTTCTTTCTTTTATTTGTCGTTTTTTTTATTACCTTAAAATAAAGTTATTTAAATTATAATTAAAAATTAATCTTTTTCAATTAATTTTACCTCCTCCTCATCTGTTTCAGAGTCATCAGATTCCGTTTCATCTGTGTAGGTTTTCTTTCTTTTATTGACTTTTTCTTTTTTAAGCTAAAAATATAATTTAGAAAATTTTATTTTTATTTATTATTTTTTAATTTTCCATTCATTTTACATGATTTTCATCTGAATCGGAATCATCATCATCGGGTTGAAATTCATCTGGACTATCTAATACATCCTCAAATTCATCGTCGTACTTTTTAGTACTGATATTGGTAGATTTTTCTTCACCAAGTTCACATTTGACAGGGATTAATGGATCTTCCTATAAATAAATAATTTGTTGGTAAGAGTAAAGGATTTACTTCTAACAGTTTAAAATTTATTTATTTTGTAAAAATTAAAGATGAATTATTAACTTTCAAGTAATTTTTTTAAAGGCTAAGGGCGGGTTTCTTACTCCTCAGTTAAATTAGGCTTAACTTGCTGTTAGATTAAACTCAGAACAAATTTAGACGGACTTTAACCGATAATTGTGTTTTTCAGTTTTAGATTTAAGCTCAGTTAACTTTGTTAGTAATGCCAAATTTTCTCTCTAAAACATAAACAATGAACATTTGTTTTTTGCAAACAATAATTTTGTAAAATGAAAAATGTTTGGAAAAATGTTAAATAAACATTTAAAACAATAATAAATAAAACAAAACAATTCAGAAAAATGCAATTTACTTAAACTTTTACTTTACTTTTTGTTCTTCCGAAATCATTGTTTTATTGTTTTTGTTAATTGTGTTTTCTCACTTATAACTTGAGTTTAATTAGCCAATTCCACTCAGTTAAACTAAGAGAATAAGGCCGGGTTTCTTACTCCTCAGTTAAACTAGGCTTAACTTGCTGTTAGATTAAACTCGGAACAAATTTAGGCGAACTTTAACCGATGATTGTGTTTTTCAGTTTTAGATTTAAGTTCAGTTAACTTTGTTAGTATTGCCAACTTTTCACTCAAAAACATAAACAATGAACAGCGGTTTTTTGCAAACAATACTTTTGTAAAATGGAATATTTTGGAAAAATGTTAAATAAACATTTAAAACAATAATAAATAAAACAAAACAAATCAGAAAATTGCAATTTACTTAAAATATTAAGTTTTAGTTCTTCCGAAATCATTGTTTTATTGTTTTTGTTAATTATGTTTTCTCACTTATAACTTGAGTTTAATTGGCCAATTACACTTAGTTAAACTAAGATAATAAGTAACTTTACTGATAACTGAAAAACACGAAACATTTATTAAACCCGGTTTAACCAAAGAATGAAGATTATCTCTATCAGTAAAACCCGCCCTAAGTAACTTTACTGATAACTGAAAAACACGAATCATATATTAATCCAGGTTTAACCGAAGAATGAAGATTATCTTTATCAGAAAAACTCGCCCTAAATGTGCTAATTTTTGTCAAATTAACTTAAAAATTTCGACTTGTAGAGTATGCACAAGGTATACACGGACACATAGACTGATGGTCACATGTTAATCGCCTCAGAAGGTTATTCTGAGCTGATTGGTATAAAATAAGGTGGGTATATAAGCAATATTTTTGGGTATTAAAAGCATAAACACAAACTCATGATTCACTCTACACTTCAGTAATGTAGGGTGCATTTAATAGAGTTTTTTAAGGAAATAAACAGTAAATAAAGAAAATAGAGAAAGAAGTTAGAAAAACTTTGATAAATTTTTGTTTAATGTTTACATCGACTACTAGGTATGTAGTATATGAAAAACTGGTAGCATTGATTTTTCCACATATGTTTATACTACGATTTTGTATACCAACATACATAGTTTTTATTAATTAAAAATTAATTAATTTACCTACATTATTTTTAAAGTATATTATAGGTATATATTGGAAACATAGATACATAGGTTTTTTATAGAATTAATTGTGCTAACAGACAGATATTTTTCTGTAAGTACTAAATTAATACTTACTAATTCTTCTAATTTAATGGCAAGATTTTTAATACCAACTCCATCATTTTCCATTTCAACATCGTGAACATTTTCAAATAGAGTTTTACTGTCATGTTCCTCTAATGATAAAATATCTTTAAAATGTTTCTGAATATGTGTAATAAAGGATTCGAGAATAAAATGAACTTCTTTACATTCAAAACATTTAAATATAATCGATTGTTGAAAATTTTGCAATGGAGGTTTTAAAATTTCACCACATTTAATATAATTAGTATAATCTTGAATATCTTGTAGTTGTGTTCCCATTTTTTAACACCGGAAAATATTTTTCTTGAGCGAGAAAAATTGAAAGAAAAATGTAATCTAAATATTCCACAAATAAATGTAAATAATATGTACTATAAAAATTTGAGGTATGTTCAGTGGATTTATATGCAATTGTTTGATTTTTCTTCTTCTTATAATAAGGCATGCAGATGATTGATTAACATTTATATGTATATTCTTTTATCTGCACTGAACGAAATTTTACAGACAATAGAACCAATTAGATTATTATCAAATTAGAATTTTTAAAAGAACCTGATAATGGCTTAATTAGTTAGTTAGTTAGTTTGAAATTAGGATGTACATATATACATAAAATCTTTAAAAATACACCTAGGCCTCTAACGGGCCTGTTGTGCGCTTCTTAACCATTGCCAAAGGTGGGAATCGAACCCACCACCTCCGGTCTACCAGACTAGAACACTAAACTACCAGAGGCCACATCATAATGACTTGACTTACCCAAAAGGTGTTGAAGTCAAATTTTACACTTTGTCTAGTGTAAGTTATATATGTATATATACTACCCTAATATTAAGTCAATATACAGCTTATCCAACAAAACATATTTTATACGCTACACCACCATTATTTCATTATTTCACCTAGCCCCCATACAAATCTACCTCCCGAAAAGGTCGTTTGTGTTCATTATTATGTTAAATATTGTAGCATCTCTACAAAAATCTGCAAAACTTAAATCTATATACGTCTTAGGGCAAATTTCTTACTCTTTAGTTAAACTAGACTTAACATGCTGTTAGATTAAACTCGGAACAAATTTAGGCGGACTTTAACCGATGATTGTGTTTTTCAGTTTTAGATTTAAGCTCAGTTAACTTCGTTAGTATTGCCAAGTTTTCACTCAAAAACATAAACAATGAACAGCTGTTTTTTGCAAACAATACTTTTGTAATAAACATTTAAAACAAAAAATAATAAAACAAAACAAATCAGAAAATTGCAATTTACTTAAAATATTAAGTTTTTATTCTTCCGAAATCATTGTTTTATTGTTTTTGTTAATTGTGTTTTCTCATTTATAACTTGAGTTTTATTGGCCAATTACACTCAGTTAAACTAAGATAATAAGTAACTTTACTGATAACTGAAAAACACGAAACATATATTAAACCAGCTTTAACCAAAGAATGAAGATAATCTTTATCAGAAAAACTCGCCCTTAATAATATTACCGATTTTCATATTTATTGGACTTTATTTGAACATAGCCCCCCTTTATAAAGTCCTCTTTAGAAAATTACTTAAAGGTCAATAATTCACTTATAAACGTATCACTAGTATCATGATGAAATATAGCATACATCACTCTAATATAAACGTAAAGCTATGTACCAAGCCAGTTATAAAAGTTTTAGAAAATCTCTTTTTTTCAGCAAATTGTTAAAATATATTTCCATTCGATCGGAATGGAATTCTGTGATAGGCCTGACTATTTTTAAACCAAAAATTTATAGTTTTTAAATGACTTTAGGGTTATATTGGTTTCAACGTTACAAATGTGATAATTTTGTTTTTGTTATAATTTTTAACTATATACTAACAAAGTAAGTACAAACAATTTCAAACTAACATTGTAAGTTAAATTATTTCATTTGTATACCCTTCACCTTCGTGAGAAGGGTATATATAAGTTTGTCATTCCGTTTGTAATTTCTATAATATAATTTTCCGACCCTATAAAGTATATATATTTTAGATCCTTATAGATAGCGGAGTCGATTAAGCCATGTCCGTCCGTCTGTCTGTTGAAATCAGTTTTTAGAGGTCCCTAGATATCGGCGAGATCAGAATCTTCAATAATTCAGTTAGACATACTTTCGAGAAAATCGCTATAATCAGCAAAATCGGTCTATAAATAACGGAGATATGAGCAAAAATCCGAGACAACCTCTGAAAATTTCATCAAAAAAGCCACATTTTTTTCATGCTTTGTTAAAAAAGCAACAACAACACTGTGTGTGAATTGGATAAAGATGTACATGTGCAATCAGCTGTGTATTTGTTTTTTGTATGTTTGGTTGCTGTTCTGTTCTCACAAAGGTGAAGGGTATAACAATAACAAGGAGATAAAGCAGTAATATGTTGGTAATACAGCTCATATTTGTTTGAGGGTGGTAATACAGTTTAACGGTGGTATTATAGTAAGTACAACGGTTAATATTTCATTCTGCTACAGTTTATATTTGTTTGTGTGTATGTTATGTGTGACATGTGTGCAGAGATGCAAAATAAATAAAAACTGTTTTTTAAAACATACTTGGTGAAGGATATATAAGATTCGGCACAGTCGAACATAGAAATATTACTTGTTGAATTAAATATTAATTTTATTAACTTAAATCTAGCACTAAATATAAACATAAATTTTTTTTCTACAGAATTTTAAAACTAATAAAAAAACAACGTTAAATACTTGCAAGTATGTAGAAGTTAGATTTTTAAAAAGTTTTAATTATATTTTATTTAAACAGGGCTTCTCTCTTCATTGGTTGCTATATCATGGGTCTTCATGTGTTGATTTACACCAGTTTTATGTTTAAACGTTTTACCACATAACTTACAGGCATAATTTCTAACATCTTCATGAACAACTTTATGTTGTTTTAGAGCTCGCTTTGTAATGAAAGTCTTATTGCATATATCGCATATATGTGGTCGTATATTCATATGCGAATTCATGTGATCATCATGACGCATTTTTGAATAAAAACCTTGAGAGCATATTTTACACGTATGCAAATAGCGCTTTTCATGACGCCTACGATGATTGCTTAAAGTCTGTAGGAATCGAAATGAATCGCCACACATTTCGCAACAATAGGGCTTGTCGCCAGTATGAATACGCATGTGCAATCTTAAATTCGTATAATTAACAAACTTCTTACCACATTCCTTACATATGTAATTGAGATCCAGAAAGTGACGTTTCGCATGGCTCGTATAAACATTAACACGTTTAAATGTTTTATTACATTGAGAACAGGTGAAAGGCATTGTGCCATCATGTGTGGATGTGTGCATTTTAAAATGTAGCGGACTTATAGATTCAGCTCCACACACAGAACATTTCAAGGGAGGAACATGATCATAGAGAAACATTAATGTATCGTAGTATTCATTATTCGTTTGTTCATCGTTATCTGATTTACCAGATTTCTTATCATTCAATATTCGTCGTTTCTCTCTGGAAAAGTTATTGTGTATGGTACGTAAATACATTTCCAATTCGTTTTCATTAATATTTAAATTCAATTTCGTTTCTATTTGCTTCAGCATTTCAAGTATACTTTCATGACGTTTATTTTTACAATGGTTTTCAATTAGATTTGAATTCCAAAGATGTGGTAAACATCTGTAGATTTCCAAAATTTGACGAATTTGGTCTGGCAATAAATTAGTATGATGCGGAGCTAAAACTTTTAGAGAAAAACTTTCCAAATACGGTTTGATGAAGTCTAACTGAGCAAGATACCAAGGTTTTACATAAATCTGTCTTTTGACGTCATCTTTCTCCTGAGCCCTGTGCAAATCATCTTGATATTTCCGATACAAATGTACAATAACGGCAGAAACTTGACTTCCATTAATATCTATTTTATATTTTAAATTAAGTTCTTGAGCAATTTTATTCATACATTCTCGCCTTTTTAATTTGTTGCCATAATTCGTCATAGTTTTATTCCATAATTGTGGTTGTTCCTTATAGGCTGCAATTAAAGCGGTAACATTTTCTTCCGTCTTCATAAAATTGCTGACAAATGATGATGTGACACCAGTTGTATTAGTTGGTTTTTGTGTTGCGACCTGGAATGATGTTATAATAAATTTTAAATTAAAATAAAAATAAGATTTTTGTACATACTTCGTCTTCTTGTTCAGATTCTTGAGAGCCAACTTCTTCTTCATGACTGTTTAAAGACGCTTCCTCTTCCTCGACAAATTCTTCATCATCTTCGTCTTGATCTAAATAATTTGTGCTTTCGAATTGTGTTGAATTTTCAAATTCAAAGTCATTAGTTTCATCGAAGTTACTGGGTTCTATTTTAATAATTGATTTTTCAGCATCCGATTCATGTTTAACAACAATTAAAGGATCCTCCTAAATAAAAAATGTATTAAGATTGTAGATAATCTGTAGCAAAATAATAGTATGTGCTAATTTGTTCATACGTCCTTGATTAACAAAAAATTCCTATCCTATAAAGGATAATATAAAGTCACATTTTTGTGATGCTAAATGAAAGGAATCCAAGAAAACGCATAATTTAAAACGGTTTATTATACCAAACAATTTCACCATAATCGTAGATTTAGTAACAATAGCAAGAAGGTTCTGCGAATATACATAGATAGTATGTAAAGAATAACAAAATGCATACCTGTGGGGCAGCAGAGTGGAAATCGTTTAAACCAATCAATTACGATCAATCAGATCTAATTTTATAAGACAGCTATTGTTAAAAGGCCTTTAAAAACTCCATATTTCTCAATCTATCTTTATTAGTATTCATATTAATCAATTCTGCATAAATACCCCCATATTCATAAATGCCTAATAAAGTTATTGATGTTTTATTATAGGAATTTTGTATGGAAAACTGGCGTAATAAAACTAAAATAAGCGATTAATATCTTAATACGGGGATAGTAAGTACATATAAATGTAACGATAGACATGTTGTGAAGGCTTCAAAAGTTTTCAATATCCACAGGTTGAGAGATTGTGAAGATAGGTCTTAATCATTAGGATTATAAATAACTCTGACCTTAGAGATTATCAGCTTCCCGAGAAAGTTCATATAGAAACGTAGCAGAGAGAAACAACGCGAGACTTATTCCGAGATTGATAAATATTCAAAAGCAAGACAAGATGTTAACTGTGTTAAAAATCAAATTCCTATAGAAAAAAAGTAGACCATCCCAGCCTTTAAGGATAACACTGAAACAACTTTCTACTCTGCATTAATATAAGAATAAATTTTGTATATATATATGTGTGCATGTAGGTATATAACAGTTCGACCTACCGCTTGTGGTGGCCCCTAGCCACCTGACTACCTAGGTGACCAACCATTTTAACATGGGCTTGTCCTACGAGGAAGTCAATCGTCACTCTACACCCTACAAAGAGACAGTAAAGAGACGATTGCCTCCGCTCTCGCTTACAAAGGGGACACTAAAGTGACGACTGTCTTCATTCTCGTTTACAAAGAGTTTACGAAAGACCAAAAACATACGAATTGGAGTCAGAAAAGTGGTAAGATATTAATGGAACTAAAATTTAAAAATTTCAAGTGTCCACTCTCTAGAAAACTATGGGACAATAATGTGACGATTGTCCCGAAAGATATAAATTTGAGTCAACCAGATGGTGGCTTATTAGTAAAAAGTAATAATCATTTCTCCAAAAGATGGGTAAAATAACTACTTTCGGAAGTACAACAAAAAAAAAACTACTTTTAAGAGTATAATCTCTAGGTTACTTGAGGACAGTAAAGAGACGACTGTCACCGCTCCCGCTTACAAAGACGACACTAAAGTGACGACTGTCTTCATTCTCGATTACAAAGGGTACATTCGTGACGAATGACCCAAAACATACGAATTACGATCATTCAGGTGGTTAACTATTAATGGAAATTACTGTCTTATTCGTATGCATTGACTCTTTGTCGAACTGCTGGGTATGGCTACATTGGCATTATAATTTTTACCATCTGAGAGGTTGTATTTTCCAATTTAACTGGTGATTCTTCCTCCAATGGTTCATTAACCACTTCATCCTCATCCAAACCGCACTCCATTTGGGCTCTGTCATTATTTTTTTTAACTTCTGCAACTCTTTTTTTACAAGTGTCATCCAAGTGAAATATGAATGATTCCAGTAGCAGATAAATTTCTTTACATTGTATACATCGCAAGATGTATGGATCTTGAAAACTTTTTTGAGATTTAAGGATTTCACCACATTTAATATAGCCATACGAATTTGGCATTTCCTGCGCCATGGTCAGCATTTTAATTTTTTTTTATCCAATAATAATTGTACACTATTTTCTATTATTACTCTATTTATTGAATTAAACAAAATTAGTATTTTTGTTAAAGGGGTATGTTCAGTAAAAACTTCTACACAAAACACAACAGCAGGAAGCATCAGGGATACCAGATTATTTTCTAGCTTCATTGCCAAATTATATATTAGAAATCGCCAATTTTATTTTTTTACAGAAAACAATGGAAAACGTCACTATTTGTTATCAAACCAATGCAAGTTTTATAAAAAAGAAGAAAACAATTATAAATGTAATATAAAAATTAAAGAACATTTAATTTAAAAACATAAATTTTGTGTTTTAACGTGCAATCTTTGCATTTCTAGACTAAGTTTAAACTACCTCTATTGGGCGCTAAAGCTAGCAAACAAAATAAACAAACAAATTACTCAAAAACAACTTTAATAATTTTATTTTCTTATTTTAATTTAACTTTTCACTTCCTGGCCCTTAAAAGTTATTTAAATAATGGTTAAATCTCATATTTAAAGATACTTTTTAAATCTTGTGTTATTATTTTTAATAAAATGCAAACTAGTTCAGGCATTTAATTTTTATACCCTTCACGTTCGTAAGAAGGGTATATATAAGTTTGTCATTCCGTTTGTAATTTCTATAATATAATTTTCCGACACTATAAAGTATATATATTCTGGATCCTTATAGATAGCGGAGTCGATTAAGCCACGTCCGTTTGTCTGTCTGTCTTTCTGTTGAAATGAGTTTTTAGAGATCCGAATCTTTAATAATTCAGTTAGACATGCTTTCGAGAAGATCGCTATTAAAAATCAGCAAAATCGGTCTATAAATGACAGAGATATGAGCAAAAATCCGAGACAACCTCTGAAAATTTCATCAAAAAAGCCACACTTTTTTCACGCTTGTTAAAAAAGCAACAACACTGTGAATTGGATAAAGATGTACATGTGCGTGTGGAGATGTATTTGGTTTTATTCAGCTGTGTATTTTTTTGTATGTTTGGATGCTCTTCTGTTCTCACGAAGGTGAAGGGTATAACAAGAACAAGGAGATAAAGCAGTAATATGTTGGTAATACAGCTCATATTTGTTTGAGGGTGGTAATACAGTTTGACGGTGGTATTACAGTACAACGGTTAATATTTCTTTCTGCTACAGTTTATATTTGTTTGTGTGTATGTTATGTGTGACATGTGAGCAGAGCTAAAAAATAAATAAGAACTGTTTTTTAAAACATACTTGGTGAAGGGTATATAAGATTCGGCACAGCCAAATATAGAAATATTACTTGTTTTTTATTATATATAACGTAATTTTGATACTTTGAAACAATAACAATAATTAAAAAAATACTTTCATTATTTTGTTTTAAATTAAAAAACTTAAGACATAAAAATTTTGTATACAAAATTATTTTATTCCTTATTTACAGTACTTTTTTCTTCACTATTCGCTATACCATGAGTTCTCATGTGCTGGTTGACTCCTGTTTTGTGTTTAAACGTTTTACCACATAATTTACAAGCGTGCCTTCGTACATCATCATGTATTACAACATGCTGCTGCAATGATCTTTTCGTTATAAATGCTTTGCCACATACAGTACATATTTGCGAACGAATATTTGAATGGGCATTCATATGGTCATTATAACGATCCTTCGAATAGAAACCTTTACTGCAAATACCACAAGTATGGAGATAGTTTTTTATATGACGTCGATGATGATTACTAAAACCTTGAATATGACGAAACGACGCCCCGCATATCTCACAACAAAACGGTTTGGCACCGGTATGATTACGCATATGTATACGCAATTCATTGGAATGTAAAAATTTCTTGCCACATTCTTTGCACTCGTGGTTTAGGTCCTCCATATGACGTTTTGCATGATTAGTAAATGAATTGGCAGTTTTGAAAGTCTTTTTGCACAAGGAACATGAAGGCGGTTCTGATCCATGTTCCTGAGTTTGGTGTATTTTTAAGCACAATGTACTCTTGAAGGTGCGTTGACATTCAGAGCATTTAAAGAAACCTACATGATCATAAAGAAATAGCATGTGCTCATAATAATCGTCCTGTGTATTTTCATCTGCAACAGAGCTTTTACTTTTCTTGTTTTTTTGTCTGTCAGATTTGATACGTTTTGCTCGCGTAAAACAATTATTAATTGTACGAAAATAATCCTCCAATATGTTCTCTGTGATTTTCAATCCCAGCTTGGTTTCTAATTGTTGCAACATTTCCTGTTTGGCAACATTTATTTTGTTTTTACAATAATGTTCGATTAATTCCGTATTCCAGAGATGAGGAAATCCTTTATATATTTCTAATATTTTTATTATTTGTTCCGGCAATAGATCTGGTAAATGAGAGTCTAATTTTGCAATCGGATTATTTTCCATAAATGGCCGTAAGAAGTTTAATTCTTCGAAAAACCAGGATGGGCTGTATTTCTTATCACCTTCCTTACTGTCCTTAATACATTTTAAGTCTTCGCGATATTTTCTACATAAATATACGATAATGTTTGCAACCTGATTCCAAGTGATTTCCTTATTCTGTTTTTCCTTAAGTTCTTGAGCAATTTGTTGCAAACAGTTTTGTCGTTTTATTTTATATCTTAAAAATGGAAAATTTTTGTTCCATAAAGAAGGTTGATTTTTATAGGCCTCAATAAGAGCAGTCACATCACTCTTTGACTTTAGAAATTCAGTAATAAAAGGCAACTGTTTTTTAGGACATTCCCAATAATTCTTTGATGTAGTAACATGCTATATGTCATCATTAAAAGGAAAAACAAATTTAATTATTTAAGAGTTTGTTGAGAGTTCATGAATAGTATTTATAAAGATCTTTATTTACTCACTTCATACTCATCATCTTCATCTTCATCACAAGTTATAGTATTATCTGTGCTATTGTCTATTTCTTCATAACTGCAGTCAGATTCTTCACCATTAGTTTTATTTATATTTTCCATAGAATCATCTGTTTCACATGCTTCCTCCACTGATTTTAAATTACTTTCTTCATCATTTTTAGTACTATCCTTATTAGTTTTCGTTGCCTCTGGCAATTTTAATTCTTCTTTCATGGAAGAGCTTTCATCTTCAGAATTATATTCTGGTTTTACGACAATCAAAGGATCTACCTAAGAAAGAAAAGTATCTAAAATAAATCTTAAGTTGTAGCGTAAAGCATTTTTGAAAAGAAATTATTTAAAGGATCTACAAAAACGATTGACAGGTCAACTTTATATTCCAGCAGTTCGACGGGACAGTCCCGAACTGACCACTTAACCTACCACTTATGGTAGCCCCTAGCCACCTGACTACCCAGGTGACCAACCATTTTAACATGGACTTGTCCTACGAGGAAGTCAATCGTCACTCTACAGCCTACAAAGAGAAAGTAAAGAGACGATTGCCTCCGCTCTCGCTTACAAAGGGGACACTAAAGTGACGACTGTCTTCATTTTCGTTTACAAAGAGTTTATTTGTGACGAAAGACCAAAAACATACGAATTGGAGTCAGCCGGTTGGTAGGATATTAAGGGAACTAAAATTTAAAAATTTCAAGTGCCTACTCTTTAGAATACTATGGGACAAAAATGTGATGATTGACCCGAAAGATATAAATTTGAGTCAACCAGATGGTGCCATATTAGTAGAACGTAATAAGCATTTCTCCAAAAGATTGGTAAAATAACTACTTTCGGAAGTACAAAAAAAAATACTTTTAAGAGTATAATCTCTAGATTGCTTGAGGACAGTAAAGAGACGACTGTCTCCGCTCCCGCTTACAAAGAGGACACTAAAGTGATGACTGTCTTCATTCTCGATTACAAAGGGTAAATTCGTGACGAATGACCCAAAACATATGAATTACGATCATCCAGGTGGTTAACTATTAGTGGAAATTACGGTCTTTTTCGTATTCATTGACTCTTTGTCGAACTGCTAGGATAATTTACATACATACATACATACGTATTTATGTATGTAACTTAATATTACACATGCATTCCTTATTACCGTTTGCATCGCATAATTATTCTCCTCAACTTTTACATTTACGTCTGTAACATCAATTGTGTCCCCAAAATCCATTTGATCATCACCATTATTGTTTGTTGAATCAGAGGTGAATACAGTATTTTTAGGATTTTGAATACATTTAATTGCACCACTGCACTATAGGCAGAATGACCAGTTTTCGAGGCAACAAATCGCAGGAAACAGCTAGAGCCTTGAAATTTTGCACATTTAACTATTAGGCCAATAGAAGACTACAGTAAAAATTTCAACTCGATCTGTAAGTGCCACGCCCACTTTTAGAGGAATGTTATGTTGCATCTAAGAAAAATAATATTACTTTAAATAATGTGTAATAGAATTATTTTGAT
This sequence comes from Lucilia cuprina, assembly GCF_022045245.1. NCBI lineage: Eukaryota > Metazoa > Arthropoda > Insecta > Diptera > Calliphoridae > Lucilia > Lucilia cuprina. Next base: position 10,691,191 of record NC_060951.1, read on the forward strand.
TGATGATTTTTAAAACTGGAGTAATATTTATAGGTCAGCCCAATCACAACCATGCCCACATAAAGTGGGCGGGCCATTAATTAAAAAATAAGTAAGTGATTTTGATGAAGAAAAGTTTTTTATTTTCATAATTAATAGTTTACAAAATAAAGATGTTTCACAATAAATTTAGTTAATAAGTAATAAAATTTGTAGTTGGTTTAAAGTAACTTCCAGATTTACTCCAACTAAAGTTAAAAAATATTAATCAAATTTAATAAAAGTAAGTATGTAACTCATAAGAAAAGATATTACCTCAAAATCTTCAAACATTTCATCAATTTCTAATTCCAAATTAATTACGGGAAGAATCTGCTCCTCTTCAGAATCAGTAAATGTTTCATTTTCGGTGGCACTTGACGTAGATGGCAACTGATATTCAGGAACCTCTGGGATCTTTAAAAGTGAAATCACTTCTCTCGGAAGCTGTAACTTTCTTTTTGCAGAATGGCGTTTTTTGATATAAATACTTGATAATAATGGATCAGATGAATCCATAGCCCTGTTAAAAACATCTGTTATATTATGTACTCTGGAATCTTTTCGAGCATGTTCGATTCTGTCCTTCTTATAGAATTTGTTTCTCGCCTCAGAAGCATTTTCTCCAGCACATCCGAGCGGAACGATTGAAACTTGCAATATTTGTGCAGAATGTGCTAAAATTTTATGCAAGGTCGCTGACATTGGATACCAATCGTAATTTTTAAAGTATATATCTGCAGTTGCACAACAGAAATGTTTTAAGTTTTCAACACTTACTTCAAATTCACTTGAAATTGCAATAAGTATAATATGTAAATGCTTTATAAAGTCAACATCAACATTTGTTATCGATGCAAACAATTCTGGATTCAAAAACGCTTTTCGTGCTGTATTTCCATCATTTGTTGTCCCGCTACCATTACTTTTCGGCTTATGGACATGAAGACCCATTTTGTTCCAAAACTGTTCTTGAATTTTACGTTTTCTTTGTTGCATCAGCGATTTGTCCTGTGCATTTCGAATTTGCCATTTTTTAACAGGAAGTCTATATGAAAGATTTAAAACAAACTCAAGACATCGAATCCAGGCATGCAATGGGCTTATACCGTATTTTAATGTATTTAATTTGGGCTGAAACACCGATGAGTTTAAATCCTTTATTAACAAAAACTGCTTTGGATTTGCCCCACATATTGGACATGATTGAGAAGACTTTGTTCCAGTTAACACGTTTAGGACTTTTCCGTCTATTAATGTCATAATAAGTTCATACTTTACTGAAATTATTTTACCATTTGATAAAGAATATTCTAAATGCTCAAGGTTTGATATCTGAAGATCTATATTGTGTTTTTCTTTCAAAATATGCTCCTTAGTTTCCTTATATAAATTCAATTTTAAGTGGTCGACAAAATCGAACAGATTGAGGAGTACGATTTTTTCCAAACGATTGCGTTATTCGACGATATTAATTTCAATGGAATAACTGAAGTTACAAAGAGTGAGCTATCTAAACTTTCAGGGGGAATCGCTGTTAAACATTTGCTTAAAGGAACTTTGACCTGTGGAACCATCGAAAACCATAACTAAGAACTAATGTGACTTCATTAAGTTCAGGTATTAATAGTTAAACTTCTTCTTGGTACGATAAAATTCTCTTTGCTGTGTGATTAACCAAGTTTTGTAGAGGAATTTCTGCCAACGAGTCTGTTACACTTAATCCTTCGGTCTACATTGTAGCTTGTATTCTTGAATTTTTGGGTAACTAGGGAAAATATCACAGTTATGTGATTTATTTAATTCCCTTATTTTAATATATTGCTGTTTTGTCAAATTATTTTCTATCAAAAACAGTAATGCTTCTTCAGGTGATAGCATTATAGGCTTTTTATCATCACAAGAAAGCATTTGTCTAATTTTAGTTGGTCTTGTTGGTGATGAAACTGCTTTTTTTAAAAAAATTCAAATCATTTTCTTTAGATGACTGAGCTGCAATTGAAGCAGCATGAAGCAATTAACTTGGTGTCATTTCCTGTGCTGACGAGACTACGGAAGCAAGTTTTCGTTTTTGCCGTACGCTTCCTTCACTATAACCAACACTTGGCGACCTTTTTTAATTGAGACATCGCTGTGGATTAAAGTAAGCTCAGTCATACCTGATAACCATACTTTTTCATTTTTTTCGAATCTAAACCGGTTTCTGTTGTTTGCGATACACTTTTGGTTCGCACGTGCACAAAAATTGTTAATCTTTTTCCTAATAGCTATCATGGAGACTTCATTAGATTTCTTTTGAAATTTATCACAAATCCAATTATATAACAGTGGTAGCATTTCGATTATTTTCCAACCAAAATTTTGCAATTTGCGCATTTTGGATTTTTATGCAATCTAAAATCGTAAATTTCGCACAGGGGTGCAGTTATGAGCAGTTGGAATTATAAAAACACATTAAAGTAGACATTAATGCCATTCTAAACATATAAATAGTTTAGTGAATACGTCCCGATAAACAAAGTACTACTCCATGGAACACAAAAAACAAACACCAAAATCACATAAAAAGACGACACACTTTAACGTTAATAATGATGTAATATAAAACAATTTTACACTTTTTTTTTACAAAAACTAATATTTATATACCTTTCTGAGTATTTTCCATTTTTCAAAAAATTAATAAGCAGAATACTTTTTGTTTGTCGCACTTTTATTTTTCTCTATAACTTAAGCGCCAAATGTATGAAAACAAAACAAACAAACAACATCAAACTTTGACAGGTTGTAGTTAAGTTATGGGTTGCCACCTGATTTTAATATTTTGCACTTGTCTATTCCAAAATGTTAGCAACTAATTGGCATCATTACTTTTGAAAAATTTTTCACTTTAAAAATGGACTTTTTGCCTCTAAAACTGGCCATTCTGCCTATAGTGCACTGCAATGATCTTCCAAATGGAATATGAATGCCTCAAAAAGTAAATAAATTTCCTTGCAATTAAAACATTTCAGCACATAAGGTCGCTGGAAGCTTTCCGATGGCGGTCTTAATATTTCGCCACATTTTGTGTATCCATGGTAATTTTGCATGTTTTGTACTTTTGTCTGCATTTCGTTAAGAAATTTTTTTAATATTTTTCACCAAAAATTATATTTTCGTACAATTAATAGTTTACACAAATATTTATTTCACTACAAAACATAAATTGTTATGATGGTGTATGTTCAGTTTGAAAAATAATATTTCTTTTATTTAAAGTTGCCAGATGACTTGCCTTAATTCCAAAATTTAGATCCCTATACTTATTGGGTTTTATTTAAAATTTTAAAAACCGTTTATTTTTGAATTTATTATCCATATATTTTTTAAATTATGAAGGAATTTCATTGAATGATCATTCCTCTTATTACAAATTGAATGAAAGACAAAAACTTTAAAGCGCGTAGTTGGAAAGAAGAATGTAAAACAATATTTGAAATTTTGTATGAATAACACTTAACAAAAACTGAATAGTTAACAAACAAAATTTTAAAAATTGATTTCTTTTCTTCTTTCTGAATTTTAATAAAGATTTGTTAATAAAGATTTCATTAAAAAAAAAAAAAAACAATTTAAAAAAACTATTTAAAATTGAATAGTTGAAAAATTAGTAATAAATTAAATTTTTATCATTCAATTTATAACAGATTGAATACAAACAAAATATTATTTATTCAGAAGGAATTTAACCTTCTATAGCAATTAATTAATTATTCAACTACATCGAAAGCTTTAAGAATTTATTCTAGAAATGACGACCAGGATCAGGATTCAGAATACAATATTTTCAGAAAAATCCTGAAAAAATGAAAGCTTATTCGAAAGAATATTCTATACACAACTGGAATATCGATGCAAAATCGTATGGTTTTAAAGGATGCATTACGTATCGAATCAAATCAACCTAAATCCTCTTAAGGTGTCTAGTTTGGTAATCATTCGCTACGACTTTAAATAATTGAAGCAACGCCCATTAAGGAATCCGATTTATAAATAAGCAACATCATTTTGATCATTTAGTTCAGAATTTCAAGTGGGGACGTGCCACGCCCAGACTTAAAATTATTGTTAAAAGTCACATATCTCAGAAACTGCATAAGTTAGAGTTTTAAAATTTTATATGGACAACTTTGACATTTATGAGAATATTTTTGGAGAAAACAGATAGAATCCTTAAATTTTGTCGCAATCACTTTAGTGATTTTTAAAAGAAAAAGGAGCGGACAAGCAGAAGAGGTCATTGCACCTCCAATATGAATACTATATACAAGAATTCGTTTATTTGGGAATTAATAGAGCTAGCTTATCCGAATTTCGCAAAAGAACTTTAATATTTATCTGAACATTTTGGGGAAAATGGGGAGCTTGAAGTCCCCATTAGATTTAGAATCTTCAACATTTTCTTGAAGAACTTTGACATTCATTTCAACATTGGGACTTGACACCACCCATAAATTTATATATAAAATTTTGGTTATCTGGGAAACTGATAGAATTATACCCTTTACCTTATAGATAGCGGAGTCGATTAAGCAATGTCCGTCTGTCTGTATGTATGTTTGTTGAAATCAGTTTTTAGAGGACCCCAGATATCGTCGAGGTCCGAATCTTCGATAATTCGGTTAGACTTTCGGGAAGATCGCTATTTAAAATCAGCAAAATCGGTCCATAAATAACGGAGATATGAACAAAAATCCGAGACAACTTCTGAAAATTTCATCAAAAATTAAGATTTTTAATTCATGCTCAAACAGAAATTGCAAAAAAAAAACAAAAACAAAATACATGATCATACGGTGTTACGGTCTACTTTGGCCTGACGATTCCACCGACTAGCTTTCCCATCCCAG